>NW_027526385.1:34874226-34893926 GCF_048455015.1 Haemaphysalis longicornis | reverse complement strand
GACGAGACGCAGGGGCGATGGCCGTTGTCGATGCTGAGTTGTACTCGAGTATAGGTTACCCATGCACGATTACCCATGCGACGGCACCTGAATGTACACACGTGGCTCAACGAAGAGTGAAACCAGAGACCATTGAAATGTACCCATTCACACGCTTTATTACTTCAAGCAGACATTCTTTGCAAATGGTAAATCTATGCATGAATTATGAATGGTGGTTTGCTCAGTTGAATTGGTAGAGCACATGAGTGGAAATTCTTTTTTTATAAAAAAAGCCGCCTTAAAAGCACAACTGCAACGCTCATATATGATGTAAATGCTAATAAATCTCGTATATTTTTGGAACTTGTCTGAGAAAAAGAATTAAAAACTGCCACTTCAGAAAGCAAAACTCTTTCCCCGCGTCTTCATCACCGGCTTTTGTTCTAGGGGTTTATTTCATAGAGAGAAATCTTCAACGAACTGGTGAGGTCAGCAAGACTGGGTTCCTTTCTATGCAGGTTCGCACTCAAAGGGGGAGAGTTACTGATTTTCCTCCTATACCATAGCGCAAGTATAGGTAACTTTCGTCTGATGAATGAACTGTTTCGTCACTGATTAGTTGGTTAAATCGCGAAAACGTGTGTTGGCTAAGTTGACGAAATAGCACTGACGTCGTTGTGCGCCGGAACAACACCCACAGAGCACCCGCTCAAAGCATTTATAAGAATTGAGGGAGACTGCTTAGAACCCTCTTAAAAGGTGAGGGGAGAGCCTGGTTGGACCTTCTGTTGATCGGCTATTGACGTTCACTACAACGTTTCTATCGCGCCCGTCACCACAAGTCCAGTCTGCTGGACCGTACCCTCCGAAGCTCGCCCCTCTCTCTTGCGATTGCCACCCTCTCTTCCTCCGATTCCCTACCTTCACATCTCAGTGCCACTCGTTTCGCAAGCGCGGCTGCGGCATATACATTGCTCCAACTCAGCGCGCCATCGCCCTCCGAAGGGCCGTCCTGCGACCCTCCGCCGGCAATGCTGTTTCCCTTAACCGTAACAGCGTTCAAGTTTCCCGTTCCTAGTTTCTTTTTGCAGCAGAATTTTTTATAAGGCACAATGCCCGGTCTAGTAATATAGAGATCTAAGCCTGTCCCCTAAAAAGAGATCCCCCTTTTGGAGGTTTGTGATGTGGCCAAGGTTTAGGCCTTGCGTCCTCTCTATTTCCCAACATTAGAATTGACCTTTGGCTGTAGATGTTCGCTAAATCGCAAAATACTTATGTTTGACGAGTGACTAAACTAGGCTATTTAGAATAATATAACAAATTTTTTTTAGTTCCTTTAAACGAGTAGATCTATTTCGGTTAGTATTATCAACTGTATTAAGCATACGCACGGACGGGCTGTACTCGTCGTCCAAACCATCCTGTGCTCACGAGACCACTTGCGCATCTATGCTGCATAAGAATGCCTGCATGTCAGACATACGTTAACTAAAATTGCCTTGATTATATCCGGCTGTAAACCCATCCACAAGAAGAGTGTGTCATTCGGTGGTACCCAGTCTCACTTTTTCGGAGATCTAATCTTTTGCTGACTTCTCTTACCTAGGGAGATTGCGCTGGAAGAGAACGAGGCACCGACAAAGGGACACGTGAACTCACAAACCTTACTTTCAACGAGCACGATTACCACAATATTCGTGGTCGCGCGGAGCCATCCCTAATCGAACCCGGGACCTTCGCCCACCTGGCCATCCCAGAGGCCCTAGGGCGACGGGGTACTAGCGGTAGGTAAGAATACCATGTGGAGCCAATTGCAAAGACAATAAATGACCCCCGTAGTCGAAATCAAACAAGGGTCCCCCGTGCTATGAAAGTGGATTCTATCCGCTTCTGCAACCATTGCACTAGGCTCGCAGCGCACTTCCTTACGAATCATAGCGCATGCGTTGGCTCTAGAATTTGGCGTAGTTCTTGGCTTCGGACTTTCAGTTTGTATGTTGGAATTTAGGATGGTGGATTGTGGATTGTGAAAGCGCGACATGCATTTGTTGGAAGCGCTCATCATACGGGGGCGTCGAGTTTGGGTACCTGGCTTGTTTCAAGAATGGTGCTCTGGTTACAGCTGTGCTTGTGAAAACATGGAGAGTTCCTTGTGGGCAAGCGATGGTGCCACCTTGAATAAGTGTTTGAACCCTCTAAACGTGGCTGAATCAGTGTATCATTGTTTGTTTCTCTGACTCATTGCGCCTTATTTGGCTGTTGCAACTTAGTGTGCAACCGAGGAAAGCGCTGGTCCTAACAATTAACTGGAAAAGATACTCTTAGTTGTCACCGACAAAATCTGCGCAACAGTCTTTTCGGACTGGCCTACAGAGTGCGGAGACCAAAATTGCGTCCATAGAGGCCTCTCTTACCACACTTACAGAGTACCACAATAATGTTGTTCATGACTGTGTCGTAGCAATACCTGGGGTTCATTCTGAGGTTAAGGAAATGAGTTTAAAAAATCGGTTATTTAAATACTCGAAGTCGTCCAAAAACTCTAATGGTGTATCGGTGCTGTTGAGCACAAAGACGTGTGTTCGATTCCTGGCCGAGGCGGCCGCTTTTCTGATGAAGGTGAGAAGCAAAAACGCCGTTGTGATTGCCATTTCGCTGCAGGTTAAAGATTCCCAAGTGGCCGAAATTAATCGGGAGCCTTTCACTACGGCGCGCCGAATCACCTGTGTAACGTTGGCGCGTTACACTGTACAATCAATCAATGAACCTAGTTGTGTATGGCATAAACGAAAAGGAGGATGAAGCTTAAGCCGCTTTTTTGGGAAATGTCGTGACCTACATCTTTGCGGCGGGATAAGGGTACATGTGACGGTGGTAGAGCACATACACTGCGTTCGCAAGAAAAATGCCGCGTGACAGCGACCTGTTGTGGTTCGATTTTATGACATCACATAAAAAATGGTAGTGCTACGAAAACTGTTTCAAGCAAACTAAATCTGTTTCGGAGGATATTTCAATGGCTGTCCGTGAAAGGGGTCCAAAGCTGTGGAAAGTGCCAAAACTTAACCCCGACAACAGCGATAAAGGTACTCTGGTGTATGACCCCCTCAAATAAAAAAACGCTTGTATCTTTCGGACCATGCACTGAATAGGCGAGTGGTAATAAAGCAATCCCATGTAAATGTACCTGAAGCTGGCAGGAATGCCGATGCGTGACGCATCAGCAACACTACGCTGCTTTCATTACTGTGTTTCAATGCGAGAAGTATTGTTAACGAATAAATAAGAAGAGTTGCTATTTTTTTACTCCCCTGATATTGTAGTTAAAAGAGAAACGTGACTAACTAATGGCATGCATAATTTCTAAGTAAATCCTTTGTCCTATACCCTGCGACGTACGAATAGTGCCAGTAGAAGTGGGGGCGTATAGTTATCGCCATAAAAATAGCCTTTTCATTTTGTGCCCTTCAAGGCATTCCTAACCTCAAATGTACTGTGTGCAGTATTATGCTTAATAATACTTCAATTCTTTTAACGAAATCTATAAAAAATAGGCGACTATTGAAGATTAACTCAATCCAATGCACGATTTCCTTTACCAGAATTAAAGTGAGCGTCGCAAACTTTTCTTCACTGATGATTTAAACCTCGGTGACAATGACTGGGCTCACCTTACATCTGGTAGTCACGAAGGGAAAGGCAATGAGAGGCTTATAAATATAATGTATATATTCCTGCTATCTCGGTTGGTAAAAGAACACACGTGCATGAAAGTTAGCGCTCATTCAGCACTTATCTGAGGTTTGTATACCGATGGTTAACCCCTGAAGTAAGTGTGGAAGAAGGCAATTTTTATCGGCAAATGTTTTTACTTACATTTGGTAACCAAAATCAGAAGTCCAGCTGCAATAATAATCTCTTAAGGGGTCGAGTCAAGCAGTATAACAGGGCAGACTACGAAAGCTTTATCGATCATCTAGAAATAGCGTCTGAGGAATTTTATGTGATTCTGATACAAGGAATAATTATTCATGGTTGAACTTAAAACAAGCAATGGAGTTTGCGCAGCCAAATTCATTCCTAATATATGGAATCCTAGATAGCGGAAAACGCCTTGAATTACACATGTTACCATGGATACTAAACGAAAGTTAGAAAGACTACAAGAAAAGAGAAATTATTCAGCAGAACAAAGTCAGCCGGCATGATCAATAAAGGTTAAAATAAAAAGCCAGAGATAATTTCTTTTCAACAAGGCCTCAAGTTTTATGATAAATCAGCGACAGAACTTTGGCAGTATTTGTCTAAGCCAGTTCTCACACGGGTCATTGAGGTGAGGGAGCTTGGCAACATAGGCACCGGCTGAGGCCCACCGCTGAGACTCCAACGCCTTGGCTGCTCGGCCTCCAGCAAGGGGCTCAACAGAATAAAAGTTTCTCTCTCTCTCTATCTATCTATCTAACTAGCACATTGGAAGTATCAGGTGCCGTTTTAAGCTTGCAAAGTCAATCTCAAAGTTCTGCAATAGGAGTTTCCAATTGTCTTTACAGGTTTTATTGTCGTAGTAGCACCGCCGACAACGCCTCTCTCAGCAATGCCGGGCATAGAGATAATTGTCAGTCATTGGAAACATCAAAGAAGTGCCGGTCCTGATAATATATCAAGTTTTTTTCTTTAGACAATACTCTGAGCAGCTATAGTTCTATTCTTGTATATTAGAAAAAAAATTCCGAATAAGGCACTTCGTTTCATTTACTCGGGTCGCTTGATTGTAGGGTTTAACGCACCGATGCAACGCAGGCGATGAGGCGCGCGGTATGCTCCGGATTAATTTTGACCACATGCGGATCTTTAACGTGCGTCGAAATCTCCTACACACGAGCGTTTTTGCTTTTCGCCTCAATCAGCAAAGCGGCCACCAACGCCGAGAATCTAACCGCGTCGTCTTTCTCGGCAGCGTTTTCACTTACACTAAATATTCTAGACACGAAAGCGTAACTTCACTCTGCACTCGAGGACGAATACAAATCATGCCGTAACATCGTTGTTCCTGCATCCAACCTCCACTGCGGCACTCGACAAGGATCAATCATAAAAAAACGTATGAAGCCATTTAAAGCGAGTAAAAATACATTCAATATTTTTTTGTCATGCATTGGAACGTAGGACGTATTACCACTCGACTTTATAAATTCCGGAACGGTCGACCGCTTCGTTGAGAAGGCAGAATTGTGGTTCACTTCATTCCTGAAACAGTAAAGGCGTTTGGAAAATGTGTAGAGGTGCCGTCAAAAGTACCTAGAAACGTCTCGTGAATTAACAAACATTTTCTCTTCCGAAAACTGCCTGCCTGCCTTGGTGTGCGCTTAAATAGAAAAAGCTCCCAAATAGAAAAAGCTTCATGTGAACAAATTATGGCTGTCTTAATTTGAGTAAGACACCTGCTTTTTGATATTCACAAATGATTGTTTCAATTACGCATGAGGGCACCTGTACATTCTTTATCCTGTTTTCGTGCCTAATACAGGTGAGATTACACGGCAAGCACGTTGTCACCTGTCCGTGCATGGATGCTTTCGATTTTACAATTTATCGACTTGTTTTAGTACATTATTTGTAGAGTTCAGAAGTGTCGCACTCTGTTAAGTGGGTTAGAATGGTCTGTACAATGTATTAAAACTATTTTTTCCCTCAGCTATGTGGTAACCGAACCGTAAAGCTCAGAAAGCGAATATATATTTTTTGCATGCTTTGGCAGGGACGTGGTCGATGTGTGATGCTTTTTTGTTCTTTTTACCATTGAGTAAGTAGTGACGTGCAGTGCACCCGTTGTTTTAGCTATGCGCAGTGTACCGATTTTTTATTCACGCGTGTAGCGCGCTGCGAGCGTGCACTTCCTGTAAGAGTCTTACAAGGCTTGCAGTGTTGATAATTAAATAGCACTCTCCATTAGGCAGAGGGTAGAAGGGAACAAATCATTTGCGTCTTGCACGTTTGTCTGGAAGCGGGGCTGATACCAGAGGAAATCCGCAATGGAAACTTGCGCACATAAAATATGTTCACCTGGGATAGTGCCTTTTTAAGAGAGAAGCTGTGGGGCAATGCACGGGTTCCGGCGTCCCAAAATCAGTGACAAATAAAAAATACCGAGGGCACGTTGGCGCGTGCCTCGCGGCGACCACCCGACCGTGGAAAAAGAAACAAAAGATGCCGAGCACTCGCGAGCGCGTGCCGCGCGGCGACCACCCAGCGTCACTGGCGCACAATTATCAAGCCCAGCATTGGCCAAGATTGTACAATATTGGCTAAAAAACTTCAGTGTTTACAGTAATTGTGGCAACACTTCCAAAAAAACTGAATAAAGCTAACACTTATAGCAACAAGAATGGAGAAATGATTGTTGCCGCAGCGAAGAAGAAGAAATTTCGCTGCAATTGTAGACTTCAACCGTCCTGGTGGTCCTGAAGGTTGCGCACAGCAGCGCGACCTTCAAATCTTACGCGTTAGAGTGCCCTTTATTCTTTTTTTGGTGCTTGCATTTCATTGCTCCGCGACATTGAAAACAAAGTCCTGACTGGAAAGTACAAGAAATATTAGTGTAGGCTCAAATCACGTCAACAAGAACCAAGTCAACCCTTGTGGCCCTAAGCGGAGCCCCAGTCAACACGCTTTCCAATATTGCCCGGAACGTCCGCTTATGAGTTGACGTATAAACCGAGAGCAATAAACAGGCTTGTTAATTTCACGCTAAACATGTTTACTGCTTCATCTCTACCTTTACATCTTATTTTTTCTGTGCCATAATAAAAACTTGAATCCAAATATCATTTCAATATAACAAATAAGCTGGGGTGTTATATTCAGCCTAACTTCCTACGTCGAAAGGTATGTACACTCGCCTATACCTTTGTATGAAGGCGATAGCAGGCGCAAACAATGTTTGAATATCGAAACAATCTCATAATGAGAGTTTTTCGTGTACTGACAATACCCGAAACACATCTATTTCTCGTTCGAAATGCCCTATGGGAAGATCAAAGATATTTAGGGGAAATCCCCAAGGTGGAGAAAGATTTTGCGAAAGAAAGTTTTTCACCCACCTAAATGCAGCCGTACGGCTACAAAGGAAAGGTAGACAGCTTTCGCAGAAACTTCGCAGTTGAAAAAAATTCGTCCTGGTCCAGGATTCGATCCCGGGACCACCGCTTAACCGGAGAAGTCGCTCTATTAACTGAGCTAACCAGGAGGCTAGTCGTTTGTAGCGCGAGAGCGAATTATACAACAACTTTGAGTTGTTGATGAATTTGTTCTCGCACTACAAACGATTAGCCTTCTGGTTAGCTGAGTTGGTAGAGCGACTGCTCCGGTTAAGCGGTGGTCTCGGGATCAAATCATGGACAAGGAATATTTTTCTTCAACTGCGAAATTTATGAGAAAGCTGTGTCGATTTTCTTTGTAGCCGTACGGCTGCATTTAGGTGAATGTCAAACTTGCCCTATGAAAACCTTATATTCCCGACCAGTTTACCTCTGACGAGTTGGCATAGGACTAGTGGCCTTCTGGGGAGTGGGACAAGGCACATATTCATCGTATATCCGACATAATGTCTACATAATAGTAAATTAGAGAGTCTCTAACAGAGAGATTTAGCTTACTGTTTTAAACTCTCTACTAACGAGCTTTAGCAGACCGTTTTCGACGGTCGGCTCCGGTATCGGCGGCCCGCTCAGCGCAACCGGAGCCAATCGGCCAAGCGCGGCACGCATACGCAATGGCGCTCCGGCATGGTATCGGAGCGGAGCGGACAGTAAAAAACGGTCAGCTAAAACTCGATAATGCTGCGGTCGATGAACACTGAACGTTCTTGGAACGTTGTAGTGGTGCTCCCTCAGTCAGTGATTCAAGCATCAGCCAGTTTGCCCGACTTAATGCTTCCTACACGAAAGGGGCACAGAACGCACAACGTTTTCCGCGCAAGCAACAGACTTGTTGCGCTGCTGTGAAAAATAAACTCGGGTGTACAAACGCGTAACAAATGTACAACAAAGCATCACAAGGTTATTGCCTGCGCCTAAAAATTGCTTATTCTCGGCCCTTTTCGCACGGCAAGCATTACGTTGGTTACACTGGCCCATGTTTGAAGGACAGACTGAGTGAGCTCCACTACAACGTTTACGAAACATTCAGCAGTCATCTTGCACAGCATTGTCGTGTTACGATAGCAAATGCCAGCCGCTGGCATTTTCTATGGCAAGAAGCACTCGCACAAGGAATAAAAATCAGTTGTTAGTCAGCGCTGTCTGTGTTTCTACACTCTTCTTTTTGTTTACTGTTATTTGCGCCGTTTACAAAAATATGTACCAATTCCTCCAATCATCCGTTTTAGCTGAATTCACACCCACAAAAAAATGGCAGCATCTTTTCTCTGCGGATCATGTCGAGGGTGCGGAGTATGGTGCCTCAAAATGACGCCAAATTTGCGCCCCGAGTGACATCCGATTCGCGCCCCGACCGGCATTCGATTTGAGCCGTGATTAGCTCCTTGATTATTCCTGAAATGAAACTGCAGCTCAAGGCTGAAATCGAATATCGCTTGGTTTTCGCTTGATGGTGGTGTGCGCACGAATGGACGCGGACAGACATTGGGGTTCCTAAGGCACTTCGCACCGTTGGAGGCGAGTGAGTAAGCCATTTGAATGTCGGGTACTAAACTCACGGTCGTAGAATAATGGGTCGTAGAACTACCACTACCACGGTCCCAGAACTACCACTACCTGGCTGGTCAACCAGACACAGGCTCGAATTCTACCGGTGCCTGTGTGATTTTTTGACATTATAAATACTATGCGGACGGACGCCGACGGTCATTGTGTGGTTCTATGGTAGTCCGAACCATATATCTTGTCGGGTGAAGAGCTTGTGGTTGCATTACACGCTGCACCCTCAGTTTGAAGGAGGTTCCTATGCTGCAGCGATGCGGTAAGACATTGGAGACTGTGTTAACGCGATTTCAAGAGCAAATTCACCTGAAAAGCAAACGTCGTCCACTTTTTTAGATGCGACGCATTTCTTGCTCTCGGGTATGTCCCTCCGTTGTCGCGGCGTTGCCCGCACGCTCACTGCATATGCGCAACTCTCCTCCGTTCTTCTTTCCGACAGCTGTGCACAACACTCTCACTCCGTCTCATTTTCATAACAACAGTTACGCGAGTGCGCTTCGCTGCTCTGGGTGCGCGCATGTGTGCGCACTCTCACTCCGTCTCATTATCATAACAACAGCTGCGCATTTGCGCTTCGCTGCTCTGGGTGCGCGCATGTGTGCGCATGCGCGCGACTCTCCCCCCCAGCTCCTCTCCTTTCAAAAGCGGGAATATTAGCGGGGGAGCGCACGGCGCAGGATCAGTTCAGCGCTCGCTCTGGCACTTGACTTGACTTTGTTTGACGATACCTCCGTGCGAGATCTTCCGATTAAGACGTGATGGAAGCGACAGTCCCTTCAGCAAGTGGACTGACGCAATGCAATACCAGCGTCATTCAAACGCTCCCCCCTGATGCGTCGCATCACATCAGGGTTCCCTCGCGGGAAGATGGGCGTAATTTTGTAATAAGAGGTGATATTTATTTTGGTCGAAGCGAATATTCCCGCGCTCGGGCGTCACGATGCACCGTCATCGAATGGTCACCACAAGCTCCAGCTTGGAAAACCGGAAAGACGGAACGAGAGGTGGAATTCTTATGCAAATTTTTTTAGGACGTTGGTGACAGAGATTGTTTCTGAGGATGAACAGCATCCTCTGCCTGCTGCACAAGAGGTGGTTGTAGATAAGGCGAACGCAGTCAGGATTCACTTCATAAAAAGCACGCTTGTGATCAGGGACACTTCTTAGCGGACGGAATCTCCTGGGTGCCTTGAGTTGAAGAGGGGCCGTCTCACACGGAGAACAAGGATATGCCATGGACATATCATAAAATTGCCCCCCACTGAGCCGTCGGAAACTTCCAGGAGGTCACAGATCACTCAAACACGACAATGGGGAGCCTGGCTTAGGCTGTAGACGTACACTTTCGCCCAACGTGCCCTTGCCAAGGGCAGTACCCACGTCAAAAACTGTGCGGCCTATTGGCCACTCACTCGCACAAATGGTTTGGGTCTGCAATCTTAAAAAACAGCCAACCTCCTTCATATTTCCCAGAAACACATACGAGCAGTGGGAGGCCGCACTCATGACCTCTAATCGCCCAGCTGGCAGAAGAGGCTTCCAAGTACCCCGGGCTTCTTCCTTGCCCTTTGCGCCGGACACAGCGCCCAACCTGATCTTCCCTCTCATGTTGTTGAACTTAGGCAAGGAGATAAATAAAGCTTTCTCTTTGTCTCTCTTGCTTGATGGGAGGAAAGCTAAATATGCGGGATAAGTCCCCTTAATCATGACCCCGTTAAGTTATTTCATGACTCTTATCCACGAAAAGAGAGAGAGGGGATTCACCACCAGCTGTTTAGCGCTGTATGCCATACTTACCCTTACCATTTTAACAACCGTAGAAGCATCGGGGTCTATACCACTACGTTTACAGGCAAGAAACGAAGCAGCAAAGCTTGAAAGTGCAGCTAGGCAAAATTGTGCCAAGAAAATCTTCTAACAACATATTTTTATTTTGAATTAAAAACATTTGAACATTTCCTAAAAGAAAAACTAGCGCAAAAGTAGCAAATATGGTTGCCTTATGTCATATAATAGGCAAGAAACGTACGCTGAAGTATGAAGAAGTTTGTTAGGATCAAAATTAGGCCATGGCAGTTTTGCGTAATTAATTTTTCCTGCAAAATTAAACTTTAGTGAGCATACGATATACTAAGGTCAATAAAGGTAGAGTAGTAAGTACGATTCCCGCACTAAAAAAACAATATTTAAAGTTTCAATCATATTCTGAAACCTCAAATGTTCAGAAGGTCTGATTGTGCAACCCATGGTTCCATTCGATTGGACTACGTTATTTTGCAATTTCTCCTGCGTTGAAGAAGCTTCCAGACGTGTTTCCCTGTGGAGTGAAAAGGAGCAGGAATATATATTAGCAATTTTTACAAGCACGTCGAGCGATGAGCCAAGCAGGCACACCGTAGCAACGGGTGGACAGATATAACTGCGCCGATCTTGCAGCGGTGAATAATTATCCATGGCGTTGTGCTGCGAGCACAAGGTCGCGCGTTTGATCCCGGCTGGGTTGGCTGATTTTTGATAGAGGTGAAAAGCAAAAATTCCCTATTTTCGAGATTTAGGTGAAGTCAAAAACCCCCGGTGCTCAAAATTATTTCGGAGCCCTGCACATCTCCGCGCCTTCTAGTCCTTTTGTAGCTTGGGCGCGTGAAACTCCATAATTAAAGCCTTGACCTCACCTAGTTTCCGTGGAGACAAAATATAAAAAATTAAGTCACAAAACAAAACATCGCCGTCTCTATTTGAGCCGTACTTTTTCGAAAATCGGCAGCCTTGCCTACATGAAATCAAGTTATTATATACAATTTGGCCACATGAACTGTGGGTAACACTTAACAAGTAACAATTCATTTACAGAAATATATCTCTGCAAGTATTGCGGAGGCGTACGCCCTACGAAGAGTGGCGCAAAACATCTTATCCTGGCGGAAATACGACAACCAAAGATGAAATATTTCTGTAAGGGGTTTTTAGAATAATTGCAGGGCCGAAATGAACAGGTTTCGTGCCGTCACATCTATTAAAGGCGGCACCGGTGCCGTAATACCGGAAACTACAGTAGTTTTGACTTATCCACCTGCAATAGCTGTGCATGACATACGACGGGTATTCGGAAGTGCAATTTCAACCCTTTAATAGGTTTACATTCACTGCACAAATATTCTGATCACTTTTGCAATTATGACTCTTATCTTCGACTAAGAAAGACTGCTTCAAGATTTGATACAAGCCCACCCCTTCATTTTCTCTCTCTCACCCCTGAAGATGGTCGATGATGATGATGGTTGGATTTTCATGATGGAAGGCCAACTGGGGCAAAGAGTGCCAAGTCAGTGGTTAGGCAGAAGGAGGGAAGTATAAAACAGTAAACTCGCTCAATAACAAATAAAGATCAGTTGAACGCAATGGTAATGGCTGGTGTATACGGTCAGTTTTGATAATGCATGGTAGTAAATGAGGTTTAAAAATTTATTATCTGACGTAATAACACTTTTAACGGAAACCATGGCATCGTCACCCAAAAACAACGATGGGTGGACTGAAATGTGTTGTCTGCAGGGTTGGGGAAAGTGTTTGTGTCGTTCTGTGTCGACTTGCTTGCGCTGAATGAGTATGTGGACAACGGATAGGGCCTCTCCGCACCTTCTACACAGGGGTCTTGAAGATCCCGTGAGCAGATACGAGTGTGTTGCATGTGTGTGCCCTATACGTAGCCGAGCAAAGGCAGCCTCTGTGTATGTGTTGCGTGTCTCGGTAGTGTCTGGTCCCTAGTGTGGTTTTAGTACGTGCAGTTTTTTGTCTGTTGGTTTCCTCCAGTGTGTTTGTCATGTTTTCGGAAGCCGTTGTTTGAGGTGTTGCTTGATGTCAGGGTAGGGTGCTGTTGTTATAACAACCGTGTCCCGCAGTGCAGCACCGGCAGCCATTTTATGCGAAAACTGATTTTCAGCGATTCCGGAGTGGCCTGGAATCCAGCATACAGTTATTTCAAGTTTTGAGGTGTATGTTGGTATAATGGGCTTCAAGGCAAGATTATTTACATGGTTTTGAGAATGCTTCTTAGGGGCCAACGCACGTACAACACTAAGGGAGTCCATGTACACGACATACTTTGGTGGTTGGTGTTAGATGATGTGATTAAAATCATTAAAATTCCATATTCTTCTGCTGTAAAAATACTTTTATGGACATTCATCGTCTTACAGAACCGAAAGTTCTCTCCATGCGCCGCAAAAAATACAGCAGTGGCAGTCTTTGATGCGTCGCTGTAAAATTATTTGAATCGGTGCTTGTACGTCAAAAAAACAAATGTTGCACAGTCGCAATCCTTGGTGCCCTGTTTTTATCCAGTTGAGTAAGCGACATATCACACGACACAGGGTGAAGATTGCAAGGTGGTATAAAATAAATTATGGGTGTCTTGTGTATGTCTATAAAGTGAACCTTAAGCTCAGAAGCTTCCTCTTTCACCCTAAGTGAGGAAAGGAAAGAGATGGATTGGCGGTTTAAAAAGAGTTGTGAGGATACATTGTTAAGAGTGGAATTGAGAGGACGGTTAGTCAGAGCCATGACTTTGAGGCATACATCAAGTCCATGTATATTTTCCGGTTGTGCAGGGACTACTTATTGAACTCGGTGTAGAGGCTCGGGACTTGGCTAGTACTAAAGCGCCACACGCAAGGCGAAGCCCCAGATGCAGCACTGGGTCAAGACATTTTAGTGCCGTTTTTGGTTCCGACCCATAAACAACACTTCCATAGTTCAATCGAGACGCTACTAGGCTGGCAAAAATACTCAAGAGGAGTTGCTTCTGCGTTCCACTGGATTGGTGTTACAAGATTATAAGAACGTTGATAGCCTTTAGAAATGTATGCTTCAGTTGTTTAATGTGAGAGATGAACGTAAGTATTTCATCAAACACCACACCTAAAAACTTGTGTTCTTTCTCACAGGAATCTAAACGCCATTAAGGGTAATGTCTGGGCGCGGATGGATTTCATGCTTCCTTGAGAACACAATAGAAGAAGTGTTTTCTTGGTTAAGTATAAAAACATTCACGTGTGCCCAGCTGTCCAGCTTTTTTACACCAAGCTGAACTTTACGCTCGCAGAAGAGCATATTGCATGATTTAAAAGATACCTGGACGTCGTCTACATACACTGAATAAGAAATTGTAGGTGGGAATGCATTCCCAAGGACCTTAAGTATAAACAGAGTGCAGCTAAAAAGTACACTTTGCAGAAGACCAATTTCTTGCACATGAACAATTAAGAGTGCGCTACCAGCTCTCACACAAAATGTTCTTTCGGACAAGTAACTACAATGAGTGTTCATCATGTTGCCTGAGACACCAAAAGACTTCAAGTAGTTGAGCACTTCGTAGCGCCAAGCGGTGTCATAGGACTTCTCAAGGTCAAAAACAACCTCGCGCAAAACTGTTTATGTACAAAAGCATCCTTTCTGTAGGACTCAAGGGAGACGAGTTAATTGTTAGTGAATCACACCGCCCTCAAGCCTGCCTGGCAGCTTGCGAGAAGACCATTGTACTCAACAAAGTACACGAGCCTCATAATTATCATCTTGTCAAAGGAATCTTGTCAAAGCAATGAGCCGGTAACTGGCAGGAGAGGAAGGGTATTTTCCTTGATTCAGGAAAGCCCCTACTATGGCCACCCTCCAAGAGTGTGGAATGTGCCCCGAAAGCCATATTTTATGTATATATGTAGAAGTATTTCAAGGGTGTCTGAGTGTAGGTGTTCTATCATGGTGCATGTGATTTTGTCTGCACCTGGAGCCGAAGGCTTACATGAGAATATAGCAGCCCTCAGCTCATCAATTGAACAATGAGAAGTGTTGGAAGTGTTCGACTTGTTACTATCACAGAGGGACTTCTTTTCTGCAGATGTTTTGTGTTTCATGAAAGTGTTTGTGCAATGTGCTCAGCTGGACACGTGTTCGAAGGGCTGTGCAAGCGCGTTAGCCTGGCCTTCGAGTGTGTACACTGGCGTGCTAACCAGGGCAGGCTGTGCGTCGGTCGTCTTTTGAGCTTACGTATACGTTTCCCGGCTTTGTGTGTGTCCGTATATGAATTACTAAATGTCAGTAAGGTGTGCCAACTCTCGTTTTGCCGGATGGCGCTCAGTAATTCCAAACGCCTTTGCCCACTTGAACAAGAGGAGGTTGCCCGAAGTGGGATACTAACGAAGGATACCCCGCGCCGTGTTCTGGGCCTCTCGCGCCCGCGTATAGTCCTCATTCCACCACCGACTCCTCTGGTTGCGCGGGGCACCAGAGGCTTGGGGTATGGACTCTTTTGCGACGTCAAGGAAGTGCGCCTTTAGGAGTTCGGTAGCTTCTTCAACCTTTAGGTGCCTATGGATGTGTGGCGTAGTTCGGATGTCTCTGTAAATGTATTCCATTTAGCTCTTGCTTCATTGAACTCGTTGTGGGATGATGTACTGCATGGGCCTTTACCTATACATATTAGTGAGGTGGGGAAGTGGTCACTACCTTATGTGTCCATGCACACGCCCCACTAAAGACAAGAAAAGAGAACTGCGGAGCCAATAGCCAAGTCAAGATATGAGTGTGCGTTGTGTCTAATGGTATGGTATCTAGGATGCTTTTTGTTGAAAAGACATTCTCCAGAGGATGTAAAAACTTCTCTATCGGGTGACCTCGGGCATCCGTGCGAGAAAAGCCCCATAAAGAATTGTGTGTATTAAGGTCGCCTGTTATGATGTATGGTTCGGGCAGCTGGTCGACCAGCGCCTAAGAGTCAGCGCTCGAAAGTGCAAGATCAGGAGGAATGTAAATGGAGCATACAGTTATCAACCTATTAAATAATAATGTGCGAATTGCTAAAGCCTCAAGGACAACGTTAAGAGTTATAAGGTGCCATGTTAAGGATTTCAGGGCGGTAATTGCCACACCACCAGATGAGTGTGTGCAGCCATTCGTATCCTTTCTTAACACCAAATAGCGATTTAAGAAATTTGTGTGATTGTAATTTTGATGTATTTTATGCACACAAATTAAACTTGGCCAATTAGCATGCAGGATCTCATACACGTCGTCCAGATTGTTTCAAGGGTTTGCCTTAAGAGGAATGAGTTTGCCTCATAAAAGGTCTCTGCAGTTCCACTGAACCATACTTTCTCTTCCCGATACGAAGTGTTCAGAGCTACTGGAGTGTGACTATTGATGTAAAGTCTCTCAGGGCTTGGACTCTTTGAAGGTTTTTTTTTTACCTTCTCTGGACGGTTAGATAGAGGGACCCGCTCCTTCCGCTGCGAAGCAGACAGGAAAGGTCTCATATTAATCTCATCATCAGATTTGAAAGGGGTACCCGGCAGACCGGACCCTTCGGACTTGGCACCCTTTCCGATGCCTTTAGTTTGAGATGCGACCGCCGATTGCGTAAGGAGCACCCTGGGTAGTACAAGCGGTGCGGCGGGGTCGGGAATCACTGCGGTTTCCTCCGTCTCCATCTCCTCCATGCCCTGGCGTGTGCTCTGGGCGGGTCTCGAGGAAACAGTGGATGCAGCAGCATCCCCAATGGACTTGGTTGCCACCACAGCCACTTCTGACTGAGCAGGCAGTGTGGTGGTTGGTTGGGCCGCCGGAGGCAACTCGATGGGGGCGGGGGCGGGATCAGGTCCGACTAGCGGTGTTGGGTCCCCGCCGAAACCAGACGCCTCTCCGCCCCCCGGCGAGCTACGTCGGCGTATCTCCCCGGGGGAAAGAGCCAAACCTCTTTCGCGCGTCTGGGAAGGTGGTTTTCTATTACCTTTATGTGAATTATGTTTGTTTCTAGTTGAAACTTTTCACCAGCGCAAGAGCTTGCTCCATATGGACCCCGGCAATTCGGGCAGGAGAAGTTGGTTGACGTGCAGATGTCGGATAGTTGATCATGCTGGCAACATTTAGCGCATGTTGTTCTGCCACAACAGGAGTTGGTACCATGCCCGAACCGCTAGCACTTAAAACAGCGGCGTGGGTTCGGGATGTACGGCCGGACAGAACATCGAATGAAACCTGCGTTGACATGCTCGGGAAGAATTCAGCGGTGAAAGGTCAGTATCAGGTGTTGGGTGGCTATTTTTTTGTTGTCTCTCCTAATCGATGCGCCTTACTGTTGTCACGCCTTGGTTTTTAGGCCTTCGAGCAGAGTGGGATCTGTCTCGGTTAGGAGAGCTGGCTCAGGTAACACACCCTGGGAGCTGTTGAGGCTGCGGTGGGGTGTTACACTGATATCCAGGTCTCCCTTGCGGGTTTGGCTCACGAGAGTTGTGGCTTGCTGCTGCGTGTTACCTCAACAAAGTCCACACCGGAACATAGTTTTCATAGTTTTTCAACATTGTAAATCTTGCCAAGGATGGCTTCAATGAACGTAGACACAAGGAATGCAGATTGTGAAGAAAGAGGCTTGAATTTGTCAACAGATTTAACTATCAAAAAGCGGGTGTAGTTGTTCCGGGGGGTTGATGGCCAGAGGTGGTGTAAAATACTTCGGTGCGGATCCTTTTCATGGTCCGATCACGTTTGGAGGGGGGTTTTCGATTTACCACATGGCGTAAGAAAAAGCAAGGGACGGGGGTACTTCCTTCGCTCGGGTTACCCTAATACAGAGAGGATCCGGAGGTCACTGCCTGGTAAACAGACTTGGAGCCCATCCGCCGGAGCATGACTGGGGCTCCGATGGCCACCGTTTGATGTTTCTACTTTTCACCTTAAAACAGATTGCCACTGTTGGTTCGAGCTTATGTTTGGGGGCTCGGGGTCTGTGGTGTCGCCAATACCCTCACCAAGATTACTCAAGGTGCCTGGTGCGGGGGGCCATAGTTTAGTCATGCTTGGCTTTCCACAGGAAACTTTCCTCACTAAGTCTAGACCTAACTCTGCTTCAATCTTTGGTACAAGCCCACCCCTTGATTCTCTGCCTCTAACCCCTGAGGCAGATAACGGCCGGGTAAAAAATCATGCACCTCTGCTTCTAACGACGACGATACTTGAACGCTAAGCTTGCTCGTGAGGCATTCCTTCACGGTTGTCTGAGTTTCCACTTTGACTTGTTGAGTTTTGACATTGACTCGCAAGCATTTTAGACTTTCCATGGCAGTGGCTTTGACTTTGGCTCTTGGCATTTTGGCATTGACCCGAATGAATATTCGCGTTCATCTGTCTTCATCGTTAGATGGAAACGCGCTTGCTTTTTCTGTTCAATAAGGAATTAAGGGTGTTCATAAACCCCTATGAAGATCAGCAGTTGGTTAGCTCGGCAATGACAGGATATATGTAGCGTGGGCTCAGGTTCAACTGGTTATTTTTAGGTTTCCTGTTTGTCTATGAATAACTGATTATCATGCTTACTTCTAATAACACGATGGCTATCCCGGAGCCACGCGAAACTGCTCAACCTCGGCCAGTGTAGCTCACAGAACAAGAATATCAACTGCGACGGCCGTGTCGAAACGGGGCAATTGGATAGATATCGGCTTCATAACGCGCAGTGCCTAGTTTCGACCACGACCACGGAAGCGCCTTTTTTAAGTTAACCCACGATAATCACCAGCGTCAGATAAATTTGGCTTTTCTTCGGTGAATTGTTGACGCCACATACGAAGCGAGTTAGACCGAAAATTTTGCGTTTTAAATGAGTTTGCCTCATAAAGGTCCTCGAAGCGGCAGCATCACATAACCTATTTATTACCAGGTGTTTACATCTACACCAGCAAACTATATTTAAAGAAGTTCATAAACACATTACCAAGGCACTACTGGTCTTTCAAAATTTCCTCCTTAAAGTAACCCATACCCCCGGCTCAGTGCAACGGCAATAGGTACTGCGCCAGTAGAAGTATTGAAGAAACCTTCTGAGCCTTCGTTTATTCAAACTACGAAAGCATAGTTCAATTCTTTTGCAGTAACCTCTGCATTGAAAGTAAGTGTACCTATCTTAACGAAGAACATAGCTGAGCCCAGAGAAAGTACCAGTTAAGAAATGCAGTATCATTAAAGATAGGTTGAGTGCCAAAATAGGGGCACCAAATATCTTACGCTATTCAAGACACCGCCTCAGAACCATCAAATGAATGATACAAAAAAGTTGGAAAACAAAATATTAGAGTTCGTGAAGATTGAGACAATAAGAATGATGTTTTATTTTTGATGCTATATCAGTTGAATTTCAGAAAACCTGCTTCGCAAGACACCACCCTTTGTAGAAGTATATTTGATTAGACCGTGACGCATTGCATTACTTGTGCTTTAAATTTCACTCCTTGATTTTGTATCTTTTTGCCCACAATATTTGTCACCCCTACAGGGAATATTTCTCAGCCAAACAACAGAGAATAGTCTATAAATACTCGAAGTCACATGAATCGCCATGATATCAATGGTGACGCTGCTTATTGTTGGGGCTTTTGTTGAGAAAACGCCCCTAGACATATCAAAGAATTTGTATCACAACCGAAAAATGAGGACGAACCGAGCAAACCACCTCAGAGATTTTTGGCTGCTACCATTGCAAAGATGTATTAATTTGGTGAAATCTGCCACTTTACATGATGGGCAGCACAGTGTATGCAGTGAACTCACGGACGCTAGTTCGAACGTGATAACTCCGATGAAGTTACGGGCATTCGACAAATAATTTAGCGTTACCCGGAGTATCAAGTTGCCTTTGGCAAAAAAAAGGTTTCTCCACCACCGCATTTTTTATAATCAGTTTTTTTTTGTGTTTTCTTGCATATGAGCATATATCTATGATACGAACTGTCCGGGCGTTTGTAAAGATGGAAGCAAAGCAGCAGCCTCCGCCTTGAAGGAGTGGCGTTGCGGTCATCACCACAGACTCGATTGTTCCATGCTCTCAAAAACAAAAATGCATCATTGTGATCCGCGATATTACCACGTATACACCCCACCATTGAGGTTCTGACAATGTACACTAGAGAGGAATCTGGCGCTGGCGTCTATGCGGCTCACATCAAGGCCGTCTGT
>NW_027526385.1:34579822-34874203 GCF_048455015.1 Haemaphysalis longicornis | reverse complement strand
TACAACCGATGAACAATCAGGGTAACAGAGAGGATATCAAGAGGTGTGCATAGAACGGCGTTAAAGATATTAAGCCCAAGAAGGGAAGAAATGAGAAAATTTCGGGCTAATCTGTAGACTCGAGCAGAGCAGTAGAGGAGCAGTTTGAAGTAAAAGGGAGAGGCCTTCGTCCATCAGAGAGCACCTGAGTAGGCTGATGAAGATGAAACTATAAATATATATATTTTAACCTTTATTATAATATATAAATATATATATATATAGAGAGAGAGAGAGAGAGAGAGAGAGAGAAAGAGAGAGAGAGAGAGAGAGAGAGAGAGAGGGGGAGAAATAAATGCCGGCAGTCTACAACGCCAAAGAAGGCATAGGGGAATAGTTAGACTATTTTTTACCGTTAGTGACGTTACATTATTTTTTTTATTAATTACGTGAGTACGAAAGAAAGAAAAACACGCACCCAGAGAAGGTACCGAACCCACGCCCCCAGTCTGGGCGGGTGTTTTTCTTTCTTTCTTTCTCACGTAATTAATATAAAAAAATATTGTAACGTCACTAACGGTAAAAAATAGTCTAACTATTCCCCTATGCCTTCTTTGGCGTTGTAGACTGCCGGCCGTTCTTTCTGTATTTCCTAATGAGCCCCTCAATTCCAAACGCTACATATATATATATATAGCGACTCAGAAATGGGAAATGCGGGGCTCGTTGAAATAAGACAGAAAATAAGAGTTGGCAGTCAAGAAAACCTCCTAAAGGAAAGGGGAGGTTTGGTGGGTCATATAAACAGATGAATTTTTTTAATCAGAAAGAAAGTGGTGAAAAAATGCCCTCCGGGTGGGATCCCAACTCACGACCTCCTGAATACCGGTCTGGTGCGATAACCACTACGCTACCGGCGCGGCTGTTTCCCCAACACTTTCTCGGTATTTATGTTAAGGTATTTTTTTATTCCTGCACTTGGGGGTGGTAGCCAGCGCCACTCTGACTACTCGGGGTGAAGGGCACCTTCTTTTGAACCCCCGGGACGCGACTCGAGTGTCTACGGCATGGCGAAAGTGGTCGACCAGCGTTGAAGCCTCTTAAGCTCCCTATGGCACCAAGACTGCCAAAACTGGGGCCCTTGCTAAGCATGTAGCAAATGAGAATAGGAAATGAGGGGCTTGTTGAAATGAGACAGAACTAAGGGTTGGCAGTCAAGAAAAACCTTGGAAAGCAAAAGGAGGATGTGGTAGGTTACTGAAACCGATCGAAAATTTGGAAAGACAAACATGGACATGTCGAGAGTGGTCGACCAGCGTTGAACCCTCTTAAGCTACCCTTTGCACCAAAACTGATATATATATATATATATATATATATATATATATATATATATATATATATATATATACTTTATTATAGATACGTGCACAGAGCGCGACAAAATGAGCTAAGTAGAGACAAGAAAAACCGAGAAATACATTGAAAATGTAGAAGTTTCCTGACGCTTCAGGAAGAAGACTTCCTTTCATCAGAGTACGGAGTAATTGGTTTCAGGGTTATAGATATAGAGAATGTAGCAAGGAACGGGGAAGGTTATGGGAAGGGAGAGTTTGTACAATGGGATCTTGGTTGGTGGGCAGCGAAAAAAATGAGAGAAGTGGAAGAGGGTAAAAAGATAACAAGAAACCGCAGTCACGCGGTACGAATGTGTGAAAACTAACGAAAAAGAGAAAGAGAACGAAAAAAATTTAACAAGGTAATTCCCCTTTCCCGCCCTGGCAATGTGGGGAAATAAGATATGCCCTTTAATTCATTTGGCATAGACATAAAAAAATAACAAAAAAATCGCACTCCTCTGATAGGGTCGATATCACTGTGGACTGTCCACCCAGACCTGTCTCGACATGCGGCGAGCCTGCAACAAGCTTTAACTAACGCACAGAGATGGTGTGAATACGCTGGTCATTCGCTTTCAGTCGAAAAGACAGCCATTCTGTCCATGATCAATGTTTGGTGCTGTTGTACATTGGAGCAGTTTATGAATTTCCCCAAATATTCTTTCCTGTGGTAGATATAAACACCTCTTATTAAATGTGCCGTGTGATGCTCCCGCATTGACAACCTGTATGAGGCAAACTCATTTCTGAAGAAAATCCTGGAACCGCTAGAACATGTCACACAAGTCTTTATTATTTAGCGTAAACAAAATTGCAGTTACATTCGTCTGGTAAACAAAGTTGCTAACACAGTAGTTAGGTGCAACAAAGGCTAGCACAGGTTAATTTAGGTGTCACCGTCGTCGAAATAAAGTTGCCACATTTTTTCTGGTTGATAATAACTCGCTCTTATTCCCCGATTCCTCATGTTCAACCACTGCCGTGCCATTGCTAAGTAATAGCATCTCCGTAACCATCCTTCACACCGACTGTGTATTCAAAAGGCCGCTATACATTTGTCCTTGAGCCGGATCACCGAAAGGCTGCGAAAATTGTGCCACATTATTGATTTTTTGGAACCTATTAAAAAAGTTAGGGCGTTGCAATAATTCAATCAAGGCCACTTCTTATCAACCACGCAGTTCAAAAAGTTGTAAGAACGTATGGCGTAAAATAAAAACCTAGATAAAATGTCGGAAGTTGTCATTTATCGTATGGTTTATCGTTATCTTTATCGTATTGTTTCATGAGTTCTTCTTTCACTGCTTTCAAGTTTCCGCCTCTTCTAGTGAATATTCTCAGGAAGTCATGGGCGTTGAGAATAGTGTGTCTGGCCTTTTATGGCCCCGTGCTTATCCGGCCCTACTAAACAGTCATTTAGTTTGCGACTTTTTTGTTCACCTTTCGTTTTATTGATTACCACTCCGCGTTACGATTACAGCAACCGTTTTAGTAAAAAAACATGAATGTCCATTTTTACTATGCTCAAAAAACTCTTTGATCGCCTGTTTTTTCAGGGGTGTTTAACCTGTTCGCACAAAAAAAGACATTTCTCACGCCGGTTGTTCAAAACGCCATTTCCAAGTTAAAACACCGAAATCCCTAATGCGCCTTTTTACAAGGACAGTGCCCAAAAGCACAGACACACGCGCGCTTCCCACAAGAAAACCGCGTTCAATAACGATTCGAGGTTCCTTAATGAAATGTCGCCCTCAGCGACACCCGTTATAACTCGCGAGTAATTGCATTTTTAATCGCTCTTTTCCCTGCGCGTTCAGACGCAAGCGTGTGTTCTGTATGCAAATATTTTCATTTCGCGAGTTTCAGAAGTTTTATTTTAATCTCCCAGACGGAGGGCGCGATAAAAGCTTCTGTGCCACGCAGAAAGGCTTTGTTGTTGATAGTTTCAAGAACGACTGCCTTTCCAGACCCACGCAAATTTAATGTTTTCACGCGCAGCTGGTTTAGAGCCTTGCGTTTGTCGATAAGCAATGAAAAAGCACACTTTTACGGTTTTGTTCTGATGTGAAGAGAAGGCCAGAAGTAGGGGCCATAAGGATACAGTGGTCTGAATATCACCCGTCAAGTCCAAGGAATTCCAAGAAGTGTTAGGCAACGATCTTTGCAGTCGCTTCCTACAAATTCTTCTCATGTTTTTGGTACTTTGTTCTGCCACACAATTGTTGTTCCCCACCTTTCTTGTTTCGGGGTTTCTCCGGTTCTGTGGCATGCCTTGTAAATCCGTGCAGCGAACTGACCAACAACACTTCGAAATTCCGTTGCTGCAGATTAGTTTCAACTAATGTTAACAAGAGAAATGTTGTTAACATTGCCGCTGTACCGTTGCTCGCTAAAACGAGGGGTAGTGTTAAGAGCTTACGCCGTTTTAATAGTTGTTAGCTTGTAGTCTATCCCGAACTCAGCCAAAGCAAACTATATGTTAAAGTATTTCAATATTTGCTACTGAAGGTCACATGCCTAAAACATTAAACCTCTTTCCACAGCCACTACTCATGCTCCAAGCAGAAAGTCTCAATAGATTTGTTAACCACTGCGTTTGCAAAAAAAACATTGATATCCATCAGAACGTTACTCTGTTGCGGCCTTTTCGACACGTGGGCTGAAGAATCAAGGCTAAATGGAAAACACCTGTTCAAGCACAAAACCAAAGGGCTAATGTTGACTTGTCCTCGCTCGTAATTTTAAAAGAAATTTCGTGAGACTACAGAATAAGCAGGAAAATTAGGTCGATGTCTGTGAAGCTTGCAGTTTCTAGCGTCCTCAACTACAAACCAAGGAGCCGTGTTTTTGCTAGATTTAATGGCTTGGCTTACAAAAGGCGGGAAATCTGAATGCCGCGGTTTAGGTTCTAAGTGAAGAAATCCAAAAAACGAGGCGTACGCACGATTAAAAAGAGTTGCATGCGTATCGCACCCCCCCCCCCCTCCACTCCCATTCCTAACAAAATGACATTGCCACGCGTTTAGAGCCAACGAACAACGCAGATGAAACATAAAACGTGCATTCAGACCGCCGTATTCTTGCTCTCCGTGGCGGCTTTCTTCCATAACTTTCGGAATATTTCCGAACAGACGGTCGCGCGCTTTGACTGGGTGCTACCATATTTTCTGAAGTTTCATTCGCCTGACGAGCT
The DNA here is from genome assembly GCF_048455015.1 of Haemaphysalis longicornis. Lineage (NCBI taxonomy): Eukaryota > Metazoa > Arthropoda > Arachnida > Ixodida > Ixodidae > Haemaphysalis > Haemaphysalis longicornis. The sequence goes on along the minus strand of NW_027526385.1, from coordinate 34,869,631 downwards.
CTGACTTGGTGATCCTGCAGAAAAGTAGACAATACATGAAGCGATCAACACACGTTAGAAAAATTTTTCCGAACCTTTGTAAGTAACCCCCCACTGACTTGCCGCCCCTCGTAAAAAATTACTAAGGAGTCACCAGTGCCAATCTGCTGCCAGTTCCTTCTATGATTGATGTGGAAGCATCTTGAGAAGAAACCGACGATGTTAAACTCTGTAGGCTCCCCATTTGTAATTTTGATAGCACTCAGAAGAGAGGGGAAGTGACAGAATTTCTGTGTCACCAGCTCAGACTGCGAGGAGGCACACTTATGCACGCTTTTTTCGTTCAATGACTTCCTACACGATAACATTAGGAGTGAATCTCGGAGAAAATCAACGAAAGGAGAGGGGAGGCAATCAACGTATCTCCCCGGTGCAAACCTTGCGAGAGGCGCCGACTCTGCGTGTAACGACTGTCTTGGGGTCGTAGCCCAGTCACGACTCAGGTATCGTGCTTTGATGGACACGGCCGACAGCGGCTGTTCCTTCCGAAGCATCGGCTTTTTCGTCACATCTACGTTCTTGTTTCGTGCAGCCTCGCGGATGACACACTGATATCTGCTTAAGAGAGCTCAGACTCACTCAAACGCACCCAACAACAAAACGTTAGCGTGAAAAGATAATTGCGAAAGCAAAGAAATAAAATTTTATACAAATGCAAGTAACCGGTCAATTCATGGTGCATAATGATACAAAGTGGCGGAAGTTCCTTGAAATAAAACAAGCAACCGTTTCGGCCTATCACGCAAGCTTCGCCAGCATTTGTTAAGTTTACGGTAGCTGTTTCATTAAACGATAGTTGACATTTATGATGGCAAACACAAATGATAGGTGATATAATAGCGTTTTATTTTCCTTTTGAGCGGTTTCCAATAATTCAGAATTATAACCGACATAGCGCGCCTATAAAAAATTTTTGTTTAAGTATATATATATGATGATGGCGATAAAATATGTGATGTTCGGTAGCTATTCAACTTCCGTAATTATCCGGATACTACAAACCCCCGGTGCTGCCCGTTTCGCTATAAAGGTGGTATTGGCGCGTCGTTTTGTTTTTTCAGTACAAGGAAGGTGCACCCCTTCAACCTCCATCGTATGATATTGCTCCAAAAAGGAGGTGAGAAATAGGCGAGGCTGCTGACTTGCCCTGTTATTAAGTCACAACCACCAAAAAATATTTTACTGCCGCAAGCGATCCATGTAACTTCCAACAAAGCACTAAACAAAAACATCGATAAAAAGTACATGAAAAGCTATGGTAGTCCGCTCAATGCAACCCACGCTTTTTGTTTCCATCAATTGTTTTTTTTTACTTTATTTATACCCTAGTCATATCCTCTTTCTGTTGTTTTGTTCCCCCACATGTAAAATAATATATTGTATGCGCGAGTGCTCTAATGCACAATGTAGAGACGAGCTAGTTGGTGAACATCCTTGAGTGAAACTTAACCGCAAACTAAAACAGGGACGAGAAAGCGCTGGTGTCGTTTCCCTTTCTCGTCCCTGTGTCAGTTTGCGCTTAAGTTTCACTCATGGATGCTATAATGCACGGCATATGGCAAAGGCTCGCAAGTCTCTGGAACAATTCCCGCTATAACGCGCTATTTCTTTGCAAGCAAATTCTCAGCGGTTATTTTTTATAGTCAATAGTAATCGTATGCTGCAACATTCCATTCCCTCTCTTTTGAACGCCTGTCTTGTTTGGTAGTCGAATGCTTCATTTGGGTTCACACATCATTGTCACAGTTAAAATTCAGTTTGTGTAGAAGGCTCATATTTCAATTTATCGCGGAAACGGTAAACCGGGGCGCAACGTTTTTTCACAGCATCCACTGCCACTACGACTAAAATAAGAACTTGGTGATCCTTCATTAGAGGACCAGCTCAAAATGTGACGCGTCAAGCCGAGCGTCAGTGGAGGTTCCACACTTTGGCATGACTTCGTCATCTATTCCATCAAAAATAGTAACTTCTCCATTTGGCGTAGTTCTATATCTTTCCTAATTTTGCTTAATAAAAAGTCAATACAGACGCAAAAGAATTTGAAATTTAAATTTAGTTGACGCAAAGCTGGCCACTTGAGAAAGCACTCAAACTGCAAAATAATGCTTAAAATAAACGTTTTGCGAAAGGCCTCAATAACGACATTTTAACAAGTGAACAGCGCCAGATATTTTTACCAACACCGTCCGTTGAGAACCACACCTGCCTGTACTAGTCCTTACGTGCCTCTATTATCACTTCTGCCATCAAAACACTATCTCCTCAATTCCGGGTGCATATATTATCTGCCATTTCTAAGCGGTAAAAGGGCTCACAACCTGCAAGCACTGGTTGCACCCCTGCTCCTCTTCTCCTTTGAATCCCTGCCAAGAGGCTAAAGCCTTGAGTAATCTCCATGACAGCAGAACGAGAGCTCACTGTGCGTCAGACACCTACTTGCAGGCTGCTCATCATGCACGTCTGCAATGGAGGACGAACATGTCTTCTACACACATCCCCGTTAAAAGCCATCTAAACTCTTCTCGGAGGGGAGATTCGCCCTTCCTCGAAGCTCCTCTGTCAGAGGGCAAGGAGACAGCCTAATCCGCACAGCAAACATGGACGCCGCCGCTGTTTTCCCGTTGTGCCCGGGGGTTTCCCCCAATCCATTTGACCACCTCCCGCAAGATTGAAAGATTAAATTCGGGGCTCTTTTTGGTGCTACACCATCTCACCTCCCTTAGGGGTGAGTCTACGCACGGCCCTTGGGCTTCACTTCAGGAGAAGAATGCGGTTCCCGGTCTCCGTGTATATTTAAGCCCCCATCACTCCCCGTCACATACTATGAACTTGATTGATGTGTTCTCTTCTCTAAGCCTCGGGCCCGCTGGCGTCTAAGCCGCATAGTCCTTAGCCTTTTCTCTGGCGTTGTTGACCATCATGAAGGGGTTACGTGAACATCAGGGTGCCCAACGTAGCTACTAAGCAGTTTTGAAGTTTGTGAGTGTTGAATTACACTTTCTGGCAGTACGTTACGAAATTACAATTCTAAAGTAGGCCTCTTGTGGAAACCTGTTACAACTTAGTACTAACAAGTTTTATTGAACGTATTAAATTAGTGTATTTGAAAAACAAACTTTCAGGGCACATTTCATATTGTTGTAATGCATTGTCCACTGCCCAGAAGTGTTGGTGCGCTATATATAACAAGCACATTCTTTGATATATGTAAACATGTTGTTCATAGTATACTTTGTCTAGTTATTTATTATTTTTTCAGGCATCTCCAGAGCCCGTCGCGTGAGCCTAAGCAGGAAAGATTCTCTAATGAGAAGATCCCCAGCCACAAAATTTGTGTATATGCCCAGAATCTACAATTGAGATCTATCACAGTTCTTCTCAGACGACCGTATAATCTCGTTACGAAAGCACTGCGCTTGGCTTTTGGGGCTTGCCAACCGCTGTCGCTTACCGGCCCCAAGGATGACAAATGAACGTATCATTCAGCCGCTGCTTCTTCCAGCTTTCCTATTTCCCATTTAGGTGTCTGACTGATTGTTTTTGAAAAAAAAAAAACTCGCGATTTTTTTAAATCGTCAATTGCTGGTAATAATAACCTATATTCTGAGAAAAATATTATGTTAAAGCCCTTTCCACCCCAAAAGCAAGCCTTGCCGATTTCCCGCTAAGATACTGAGACACTCTGTTCTAAAAATGTGGTAATCTCTTCGAAGAACGCAACATCTAAAAAAGTAATATTTCGCCACTACGTTTACTGCGTTTACGATAACTCGCCTTTTTGAGTACGGTTTTAATTACCCCTCCCACGAATACGATAAAAAATTCACAAAGCCCAAATATCATAACCCATAATAATTATTAAGAGCCTATGAGGTATTTTTTTCATTTTTACCATTGTACATGTCTGGCGTCCCGCCATACTCACATTTTTTGGATTAGTTCATTTTACTGGTGACTGTAAATGGCACCGCAGTACAGCTTTTCTTCTAACATTTTGTACAAGAAGGCACGAGTGCTAACTCTTGAAGAAATCAGGTAAGAGTGACTGTAGTTCCCCTTGAATTCCGTCAGAACTATCAGAATTACCCTACTAGTGAATTCATCTCAACACTGTTTGAGAAGCATTGAAAAAGGCTTTCCGCACTTTTCGTATTCACGTAATTCAAAGAACAATTCACTGCTGTGCTTTATCCCAAGTCTTTATGAAAACTAGTAGAAAACTTTATTATAAAGTCAGATTATTTAGCTCAGGGTGGTGCCCTTAGTCCAGGGCCCCATTTGCTGCTGCGATCCGTCTTGCGCGGTCAATCAGTACGCGCTGGTTGTCCAAGGCTGAGCTGGAAATACCGGCTCCCCTCCCGGAGGGGGAGGGGCTGGGCATAGGCAATAGGGTCGGGGGTTTGGGGCATTCCCATTTGGAGTGGTACTGGCTCGGATGTCCTCCGCAGGATGGGCATCCGTCTGGGTACATGGTAGGATAGAATGTGTGCCGGAGCGAGAGGTTAGGAACCGTGTTAGTCTGTAGCTGGTGCCATGCAGCGGCTTCCTCACGGGTGAGTGGCCCGTGTGCCGGAGGAAGTGTCCTACGGGAGAGTCTGTAGTGTTTTAGTATATGAGTGTTTGTGAGTGGGATGCTTTCTGTCTTGTCTGGTTTGGGTTCGTCTTACGCTGGCGCCCGTAGGGTGAGGCCGCGGGCCTCACCTCGGGCATGAATGCGTTCATTGCCAGGGAGACACGCATGCCCACGTGTCCAGATTAGATGGACTGGTGTAATGTTTCGGTTTCGCTGCAGGATGTGATGGGCGGTCGGGGTGATACGTCCTTGCGCATAATTTCGGCATGCCTCTTGTGAGTCGGATATAATATTAATTGGGTTCCCTCAAGGGCGAGTGCTGATAGCGAGTGCTATTGCACAGTCTTCCGCTTCCGTGCTGTTCCCGGAGCGTATGGTGGCTGACGTTATTGTCTCACGCCTCCAGTCGGCTACCGCTGCCACCTTGGACGTTTCGTAGACATGCCTCAAGCATTACGTGAATGTAGAATGATACAAATGGTATTTTAGTCGAAGTACTCCTGCCAAGCATGTATTTGCAATAATTCTGCTCCACCGGAAGCGCGTTTTTTGTCAAGTGAAGCGTCTGTGAATATCTTTTTTTTCCAAAAAATAAATAACCTACAACCCTCTCCCCCCCTCTTCATAAAGGTGTCGAGTAGGGAAAGCCAGACACTTCCGCCGATATAAAGAACGCGAGAGAGCGTTGCACTTTAGAAAAGTGACTAAATATGCTAATGAAGCGCTGCCTTCTTGACGACAGAATTTCTCTCTTGCAATTCTGAGAGCTTCATTTCATAGAAATGTCCAGGGGCACTCAGGGCATTCAGAGCTCTGTAAGTAGCAGGTTGTGTGGCTATTATAAACGCTTGCGTTTACTCAAGCGCAGCCTAGTGCGAACGAAGGAAAACTGGGAATAATTATTTGAAAGAAAAGAGCAAGAACTGTCACGATGTTGAAGACAGACAAAAGTAGGCAAGCAACGGAGCCGAGCACCAAGTTGCCTACAGATAATGTCGTTCTAAATGTCCCTACGTAAAGGCGTAGGGACGCGGGCTCATTCAAACATGATGAGCATCTTCGAGTGTTTTTTATGCTTGCGTTGTCATAGCATCAGTTGCAGAACACTGGTGCCACACCGCGCCTTGGGAACGTTTTTACCATACGGTAATAATGTCTCCCTAACAAGGTTGTGTGAAATTGCTCATAGTGCAGTAATAAGTGTTCAAGCAGAAGTGCTTCCTAGGGCCTTTACTACCTTCTTTCAATGCGACAGCCCCTTTATCGTAATAGAGGTGCGCCTAGTGCTACACGCTTGAAGTATACTAGAGAGTTTTACTGCAGCGTTTTAGCTGTGGCGTTAACGTTTGTGCGCCGCACTCGCAAACGAATAGCGCCTCGTTAAGCGATTGTTAGCGTGGCCGCTAACGCTATGGGCGCGTTAAAGTCATGCTTTCTGCTATACTAAAACTCTCTATTGTAGCCTTTGTCACTGCAGAGCATTCCCCGAATCACGTGGAAGGCATAGTAACTGTTATATTTGCACAAACCGAATAATCACGTTTTTACCTCAATGTTATGCAAAGAGATGTAAGACGTTGGGTCTCTACGCGAGGGCAAGTAGTCGAGCCTCCAACTCATAGTCGTATTCGTAGTTCCCCACCATGAAACCAATATTTGCCAAGGTGGTGAAAAATTTATTGCAATGACAGAAATTTGCAGAAACTTTGCATAGTGATGTCCGCCAATAGAAACGGCCTTTAACCTACCACGCAGGAGATGTTATTAGAAGACAAAAATTGTAGGAACAATGCTTTTTTCTTCTGAAACACAGTGATGTCTCTATTATAGTATGTAAACAGGGATGGTAGTTCTGATAAATTCAAGCAATCTTTTCTCGTCACACAGGTTACAAGTGTGTCACACAGCTGAGCAAAGTGTATTGTACTTTTGCATCAATCCATACAATTATTAGTTCATTATTTCTGAAGCATCAGCCTAATCAGCAATAATTCACGCTGCTAATTATTATTTCTCTAAGACTCTACACTAGAATTTGTTAGGCAGATAGATAAAACGTAAATTTTCAAATCAGCGAATTAATTTAAAACTCTTGAAATACCCTTTTGCGAAAGAAATCTGAATATATCGTTTTCCGTTGCCATATCTTGTGTATGACAGAATCTGATGGCTCTCAGAAATTGCGCCAGACGAAAGCAGCCGTATTTGGGTGATGCAGTAATCGAGCATCTCATGACTTACATAAATACGGTGGAAATAAACATCACCGTCATATGTCCATCGTTTACCGCCCTGGTTGTCGCGGCCAGCATTTCTTCCTGCTCAAATGTACTCCAGAGCTTTTTTTTTCAAATCCCAATTACCCTTTCTAGTTATTGCCGATTAAACCTTTCCATTTTTACATGCTTCTCTGCGGAACAAAAATTTGACAAATTACGAGCGTAGTAGCAGTTTCTGTGCTGATCTTAGTGAGAAACACGGCCGTCGCTAACACTAAATTGCATATCGAGCGATAATCAATTCAAAGTTAAAGCCTAAGCTGTTAGGGACGAATTCCCTTCTCCTGAACCTCGGCCCCTTTCTGGTCACCTCACGTCCCTAGGAAAGATCTTGGTTTGGTTGACTGGCATTGATCTGGGGAAACAGGTACTTGGGGGATAGAGCGCGCCATCATTGACCTAGGGAGTTTCTGGCGCTTGGGGAAGAGCTGCCGAGTCTTAAAGGCTCCTCAGAATGGAACCCGGGCGGCGCACTTTGGGACGTGGAATCAGTCACTGCCGAAGACTCGGCGTTCCCGCAGAGACGATTAGCGTTCGCGCTTTCCAGTTTAGGTAGCCCGCTCAGCTAAGCTTGCGCTGTTTCTTGAGGTGGTGGTGTTCTCTTTTTCCTTTTTTATTCATCCTTAAACGGAATTCTCCACCTCGATGCCTGAAATATTCAGCACTGACGGGCCAACTTTTTTTGCGAGGGTACCAATTTTCGGCACTTTTTAAGCTGAGCCCTGTGTACAGTTCAAACACAAAGTTTAAAAGCAGGTCAAAAGCGCTCGTAATAAGATGGTTTGTGCCATACGCGGCGCATGGGATGCGCCAAAAAGTAGTTTTATGTGCCTCATAAGCTTTCCTCATATTTCAAGGAAAACGAGATAAAAACACAGCAAAAGCATTTCATGTGGAACGAACTTTTGAAGGATGGTAAAAAATACTTGCTAAGGCGAAACAAAATTGTAGGGAATGCCTCAATAAACAAGCAAAGTTCTTTGTGCACGCACGACAAGATGATAATCTTGAGGTCTACTGTCGGGTTAGAGTAAGCTTTTATGTTGCATCTCGTACTTGCAATTTACATAGTTACTGCGACAATTCTACATGTTAAGAGTACAGCCCCAGCAATTAGGGCGTGAAACTTAATGTCCAACAGTATTAGACAACACCGTTTTCTGGTTTCAGTGAGGCCAATGATTCTTTCATTGTTTTTGTCGCCAAGGGATTTTACTTTCTTTTTGATTTATGTTTGCATGCCCTGCCTCTCGAGGCTTTTATGTCCGGTAATCTTTCGTCAGCATTAGGTAGTCAACAAAATTTTGTTCGTGTGCCCTGCCTCTGCAGGTTCTTATGTCCGGTACTCATTTGTCAGCATTAGATAATCAAAAATTCGGTTCTGGCTTGATGCAAACACGTTTGAAGAAAAAGGGCTACTTTCATGCCTCCTTTTTATTCTCCTGTCTCCGTGTCTGTTTGTGCTTGCCGCCAGTGCAATGCATTACCAACTCTCCCAAACGTCTGCTCTTACAAATGCACGTTGTCCGAATTTGAAAAAGAGTTTAGCAGATTCAAGATACCACCATTTTCTATAGGAATGCACCGTTTTTATTTATTTATGTCATTAGAGCGTATGTAAATGTTAAGACAGGGATAGCTAACCATAGGGCTCATCCGAATAATAACCGCTTCCAGATTATTTATCGGTCACTTTATAAATCACACGGAACGAGGTTGAAATACCCTTCTAAGAGGAGATGCTACAGGCGCCTCGGGTTTTATGCGTATTTTATAATATTGCTTCTGCAAATTATTAGTATTAAGTATATTCTGCGTATAAACAGATCTCCAGTATTATGCTTAGTCGTGCCGTTACAGCACTACCAGCTACAAAGAATGATAGTACGACTTTTAATCGTTTTCAATATACCCAAAATGCGAATGAACACATCTTTACGGATAAAAAATGTACCTAATTACACCACATACAATGCGAACATCTGCCTCGAACAGCTTTTAGCAATGTGAAACACTTGAGAAATACACTGGTGATGCAAATGTCAGCCCCCTGAAGGCTTCTGTCATTGTTATAGTGCATCTTCTATCTAGAATTGTCAGACCGCAAATCTCTAAAGAAAAGTTTTGAACAACTGGTAGAAGGATTATTAAAAAGGCGAAAAATTGCCACACCGTATTTCAAGAGTATACAACCGCGCCTGGCAACTGCGGGTTGGGCTTCGAAAAAAATTATTGAGTAGGAAATATTAAAAACAAAATTAAGTTCTCTAATCATCGATTCCCGAGCACTGGAAGCAGCCTTTCGCATAACAAAACCAGCTAGCAAATTATGAAATTTATTCTCCAGCCATGCTCTTATTTCGGTGCCACATTCTGGAGGTCGAACCATAACTTCTTTTTGGACGTATAACAACTAAGGCGTTTACCACAATCTCACTAAAATAAGAAACAATGCCGCGACAAACAAGTCAAAACTCCGCCATGGAACCGCGGCCGTGCTCAATAAAGGCCATATCACGGTTCTAAGTTTTTGTTATCCCGCGGAAAAGCCCGAAAATATACATTCCAAGCATCATGACACCCGTAACAGCTTTTTGTATCTTTTTAAAACTTTTGGTTTGGTGGCATTGCCTTGCCAAAGGATTTGCAAAATATTTATCAGTTATCGGTTTCTCTGGCCTAATTTTCTGTTGCCTTCGTCATTTTTATTTTAATTATTGTTTACAACGCTATCCTAACCAACCAGTAACGCAGTAATTTACCCTTCTCTCTGAACAAAGCTTTCGTTTGCAGCGTATACAACAAGGCCGTTTATTAAACCATGGATGTTCTTTCTGGTTCCCCGCGCCTCTTTAAAACGCGGTAACGACGACAGAGTTTCGCTTAAACTCTACGTGCGTGCTTTCCAGGTAGTCCGAGAGCGGAGTGTGAGAAAGCCAAAAGAAAAGCGCGCTGAAATGTAGTCATGCCCAAGGCATGAGATTCAGGATTCAACAAACCACAAGTTAGCTCTACTTGACACTTTTGCCAAATTGGGGTGCTTCTCTCTCGTTTCGTAATGCCTGCACTGCTCCTCCTTGGATGTCGTTTGAACGGCAGCCTATGGCGGCAGAGTGACGCAGTAGAATACAAATGGAAGCGGCGACTAGACGGCTTTTGTTGCCCTCTTTCAAGAAAGTGCAGAGAGGGGGGGGGGAGGGGCGTTGAATATCTCCATACAAAACGAACACACCTCCCGTTCTTCGTTTCCTCAAATGATGTTTACTGACGAGTGCAAACAGAGCACAATACGTTCGCGTTTCTGGTTTCTTCGCCATGTCAGCAGCACGTAATCACGTTTACTCTATCCCCATAAAAGAGAAAAAACAGCTTTGTACGTGAGCAGAATTTCTCAGAAGACGTGAAAACAAGATACGAGTGTTTTCGAATGATGCTAAATTAATACAAACCCCGCTAGGGTTCGTTGAAAGGCCTGATGCCCTCGGATAAGAAAATGTGTTTAATGTTGCATACATCGAAATTCAGCCCGTGTGATTGTCGTCTGCGTCAGTACCGAGTTTAGTGGAGTTGATTTGAGGTATTACCAAATGGATGGATCTAGCGCAGCGAAACATGCAGTGATTGCTCCGCCCGAGTGGCACATTTGAAACATATTCGCAGCCGACCACCAATACTAACAGAAATTTGGGTCCTTAAAGTATCCAGAGTGATCGAATGCTTGGAAATGTCGAGGGATGAAAATTCAGCAGTACACAAATCAGGAGACACAGATAGAAGCTACATCTTCTCATTTATATGATTCATCAGTTCTCCTAATGGGAACAGTAAATGCATTCAAAAAGAGAAAACATCTGTTCGGTTTCGTGCTGGAATACGATCTTCTTCTTAACACCCACGTGGCCCAGTACACCACTGCCATATTCTGGGCGACACCCACAGTGAAACACTAAAAGTCCAGATGCCTAAGAAACTTTTTCTAACTTGAAGGAAGGCTCCAACCGATTCATCCAGATGCTCTCACACTTGAAGGCCAACAGAAAGGAACACCAGTTATGTTCATTGGCTCGGGCATTGGGGTGATTTACACAGAAGTGGTCAGCAAAACATGAGCAGCTACTGACTGCCCGAGTCATATCCCATCTAATACGGGTATAGTGACCATCAACAGTTTTATGTAGTGGGGTTGGAAGTGTAATTGTTATTGCCTGTCACCGCTGGGGGAATGCTCTATTGCATGGCCGGAGGGCTTGCAAGAAGGACAATCTTTAGAATAAGAGGAGCGAATGCAACTCCCAACTCTCGGCGACTATTTCGACACTCCCGTGTAAGCGTTAGCCTGGAGCATGCTTTCTAATGAGCTTCTGGACACAGGACGTAAAACATAAGGGTTTGTGAGATCCCAACTTCTTGATCTTTACTAAGGTGAGCACGAAAGTAACGCAGGCACCGTTTCAAGGGGAAATGATCTAGTCTGTACTGCAAATGCCTTTAGATAGGTCTACAAGAACCTTCCTGGGCACCGAACAGTGTTTACACGGCATTAGTTTCGAATTTTGTCAGCGCGTGGTCACATCGCATCCATTATATTCCCGGAGCTGTTACACGCTCCATGCGCGGAAACGGACCGTCAAAACTCATTGCCGTAGTAGATCCAAAGGCATCTTCGAACGCCCCGGTCGAGAAAATAACGGGCTACTTTTGCGCAATGCTCGAACTTCTAATAGTTTGACTGACAGGAATCCAAATAATAGTATCGTTCGATACGCCACGATGCGTCGTCTCCTAGATAAGAGGCACATTGCTAAGCAATAAGTGGCTCACTATGATCGATATATTTTGTTACAAGTGCGCTGAATTACTCAAGTCTTTGAGAAGCTCATAAAGTTTTACATTCCTTCAATGCAAGTGAGATGATTTCCCCTCTTGTACTTGGCAGCCATGTTGTATCGAAATTATGAGTTGAGTGCAAGGAGGAGATCTGGTACAGCCCATACAGAAGCAACGTCGCTGCTACATTGCTGACCAGCATGTCGTTTAAGGTGTCACCCAAAGCGGCCTTCGGCTCTCATCGGCACTTACCATAGTTTACATCTTGACCGGTCACCGAAATACGAACACATGTAATCACGAGCCTGCAGTAGCAGCGATATACTTGGTGCATGTCAGTGCTGCATACTTTGTCTGGGTGCAGTGCATGAGCACAAGATATTGCATTTTAGGAACAAAAAAAAACTCCCTGGCGGGGTGTCTAACCCTGTAACATCTGCGTGACAGGACAAAACTCGAACGCTGCGCCACTGCGGTTGTATAATTGTTATGTATGAGGTACCACCAAAACAATTGAGCCTAACCATCCCTTTCTGCTGTAAAGTTCGTCCCTTCCTTCGAGTTGCTCATATTTTTATCAAAATATCGCCGAGTAAAAATGCCCTGTGTCTCCGCGGACACGAAATTGGGATAGTTATCGGGCGTAGTAGGCGCTGGTGTAGACGTGTGTGCGTTTTATTTTCTGTAACCACCTGACCCACACCAGACACAACTCCAGTTCTATGTTCCTGCACGTAACAAGATAATGATTCAGCATCAAAGTCGTCACAGCAAATGCTTGAGGGCGAGAAAGAAGAAAGCACAACTCTTGCGACCAACGGAAAAGCACGAACCCTCTACTTCTCTTTAGATGAGAAGTAGAAAGCGGGACGAGGAGGCGATGTATTAATAGGCGGAAAAGGCCGATACACACCACATAAAAGAAAATTCAAGCAGACAAGACCAAGAGAGGAAGAAAGAAAAGAAAACATTGTGAAACCAGACCGAACGGCTTAGCGTCGGCGGCTTAATATTGCCTCCCCCAACTTCCACTTCCGGTTCCTTTGATCCTCCCCATCTTTAATCGTCAGGTCTCATGTCACAGGCTGGTTGTCTCTTCCGCTAGAGCGCAGCCCCTTCCATTTCTTTCGTTCCGCTTGCAGCAGGACGCGTTGTTAGCCAAACTTAGAAACAAAACACAAATTTTTAGGGCCTCCCGGAGCGATAGAGTGCAAACAATGGAGGCCTTGGCCAGGAAAGTTTTTCCTGTCGACTTCCCTGCATATATATGAAAAGGCGACACGACGTATCATAAAACAGTATAGGGTGAGCTTGAGCAATATATAACAAACATCTTAAACAATGCAGCGAATCGAACTATAAGCGTGTTGTATAACAAGAGCGTTCCATAACAAGCTTTGTTTCCCGAAAGCTATCTCGGTATTTCTCGACCTAGAATAAACCGCTTCTTATCAAGCGCTTGTTTCAGGGTGACATCTCTTGCCCTGTATGGTTTTAAAAATAGGCTACCACCTATTGTCATCGTAGTGCCGCGCCAGTTCTAAGACTAAAGAACAGGCATTGCTTGCCGATTGTATGCCGAAGATGACTATTCTACTCTCTTTTCAACATTTCCACAATTTCTATGTCGCTCTTCAATCAACAACGCTTAAATTTCGACCGCAAGCCCTCTGACGATTCGTGACGGGTTCCAAAAAAACTATCGATACAACTTTTACTTAACTGTTAAGTGTACCTTTGTGGCTGCCCATTTAAAATTGGCCGCGTATCTGCTCCTTTCGTTGCAAATGCCATCAAAAGACGATAGTCTTTATCGGCTTTTGCGAAGTAAATGCCTCCCTTCGCTTTCCCGCTCACCTCTCATGTTGTTCCTCTTGCGTCGCGCTCCTCCCAAGGTAAAGACGCCAAAGGTTTGCTTAATCCATTTTAAATTTCCCGCGTTCCACTGCTCCAAACCGGGTGTCTCGATGCGAACGCTGCCGTACGGCGAAGACGCGCGTTAATCGAGGCGCCCTACTTCAGCGTTTATAGAACCGCGTTTCCCTACTCCACGTGCGTTGCAAGCAGAACGTGGAACCTACCTAGTGGAACCTTGCGTAACTGTTTCCGGTTGATTTCTTAAAATGGCCCCAGAAGCTATAGTGGCGCGAGCGACAGCAGGCAACGGCGGAGTGAATTCTTTTTCTGCAGTTGATGAAGTATTTAATTTCGCAAATTCAAGCATGTTTGATTTTTTTATAAAGGAACATTGCAAATATCACTTGTGTATTAATTTGTTGTCTCATATTTGCGTAATGTCTTGTTCTGCTTCAACAATGTTGACAAGTATGAGCCTTCCACCGGACATAGACGGGTAGATTTAGCTGTGACTATATAAGACTATTGCGCAGGCATTGTTTTGCTTTGGCCGGGTGGCTGAATCGAGTCACAGACAGACAGACGGACAGACATACAGACATACAGACAGACCAAAATTTCTGGGTTTAAGTAGCCCAAGAAAGACTATCGTCTTTAATATTTAAAATGGTACCCCTGCTTCATCTACGACTATAAAGCATTCTTATTACGCGTGTCGTAGTTCGACACGTTGTAACCCACGAGATCACCTTTTATTACGCAATCACAAGTTTTACAACTGCAGCAAAGCGCCTCACATCTGCCTTTAGCGGTTATGAAACTACATCGCTTCGAACTGTCGGTGCGTCATTGATTATTTAGACAACTGCAGTGTCCCGTTTTAATAAGAGCGGGAAATTCTTTGCTCTCGTGTCACAGGCCGCAGAAAAAGGGCTGTGACACGAGAGGGCTGTGTCCGCATATCCGCCGTCTTCGAATTCAGAATTCTTGTAAGGAAAATATTCTGCTGCTTTAAACACAACCGTCACAAATTCTTAAGAATATAAGCTTCGGGAGATGCAAACCCTTTCCCTTTCTTCTGGGAGTGAAGGATGTATAAAATAACAGAAGCTGCTTCGTTGCACAGTGTAAAGAAGAAAGGTGCTCAATATTTACAAAAATTAAAACTGAGCTTTTCGACAGAAATTAAGTGGTACGCACCTGTAATAAATATTTCTTGAAGTTCTTAGCCCCTAGATTGTAAATTATAAAAAATGGTATAAGCTGCCTTACGCAATTCCTGATAAGCTAGGCTTGCATGTTTCAATCTATTGTCGCTTGCTTAAATTCTGTTGTGCGCCTTATTTCGGGTTACTGCGTTTCTCCCTCGAACAGAAGGCCAAGAAAGTCGGTGGAGTGCAATCCAGGTTGTTGAAAAGTTCTTTCCTGCTGCGGCAAAGCACACATCCACTAAAGCGGGAGACACATAAATGCGAGAATACCGGTATATCGAAACGCACGGCAGCAATTACCATCTCAAGAAAATCATTGCAGTTGACAAACGCACAGTGCATATGCACACCGTGGTTACAAATGCACGCGTGTTGGCAAAAGCAACTAGTTGATTGAAAAAAGAAATGATTGGAGCATGTCACATCTATTTTAAAGCAACTGAATTTACGAGCCCAACCTTTAAAAGGCTAACTGGTGAATTCGATCTAATTGAATGCGACAGACTGGAAGATAAAGCGTTCTCATGTTTTACAACCCATATCTTATCAAGCGCACTATTGTTGATGGCCTCAACACATTTTTTTGGGTGCCCCTGTGTTCCTGCCTCTTTTTTCTTGCCCTGCTGCGTTTCTCAGTGTTGACAGTACTGAAAGCGTAACAACAATCCTTAATTCTGCGGAAGTTAAGGGGTCTTTGGCATCATTCGCTCCCCCCTTGCTTGCGTTTAAGGGACAATTCCTTCTTACAGTAGCTGGATGGTAGGTGTTTCAAGAGGTCAACGTTAATATGTTTGAATCATTTAAATCAACTTTAATGCACCAGTCTTTAATTTCTAGTGGAGCATACCTCAATCTCGACTCTGCTCTTCGATGATTGAAAACAAAAGGGCCGTTACAAACAGTCACTATACCTACCCGGAGACAGTTGCTTAGGATAACGTTCTCAACGTACAGGGAACAAGCAGTCATAAAAAAGACCGGTTGTAATGGTCATCGTGCAATTTACGATTGACTCTTCTCTTTATTATTCTTTTCTAAAGCCTGTGTAACAGCAGTTGGCCATCCAAAATTCCGATCAACAATTCTTCCAAGACATCAAATCTCGCCTGTGCAATCACTAACAAGCCCTTCACATTCCACCTAACCTATCAACTCCCAGACGGCATAGTCTAAAAGGGGTATTCCAAGTAGTATCTGTTTCTTTAAAATCCTGCAACTCAATTTTTTAGACTACCCCACCGCTTTCTTTTTGTTTCGCTATTAACTGAACGCAAGGTTCTGATTGCCCTCGTGCTATTCTTTGCTTTGAATAGCATGGCCGTCTTTCAGTCTTCCCGTGGACTACTAATACAAAAGCAAAAACAACCGTGCCTCGAACTTGCCTGCGTCGATAGGGTGCACCTAAATACCCATTCAGTTAGCACCTGCCTCTCTGCCTTTAATCTCTCGAAGAGGGGGAGGAAATTGAGCGTTGCCTTTCTTTAAGGTTGTACGTACAATAATGGAGGGCTCAAGTTTGTTACTTTTAAAGTACCTTGAAGTAGTCTAATTAAATGCTCATCGGCGTTTTGTTTTTGTTTTTGTTTTTTTGTTTGGGGGGGGGGGGGGTCGTTCGTGCCGCTTGTGGCATTGTTTACAGCATTACTTCTTACTTTTATCGTTCTTAAAAACATAGCGGCAATCAACGCCCCAACAGTAAAATATCGAGCAGGAGAGGCAATAAGGATTGCGCGCGGAAATTACGCGGCAAGGAATTTAGCTACCCGCCTCAGGAAGGGAGTGCCCGAGGGGTGATCATTGAAAACCCATTTGGGTGCTGCTAGCATCTGCCTTCCTGCTTGTATCGAACGCGCCGGTGTGTGATCTAAATGCACATAACATAATTAAGAAATTTGTGAACAGGGAGATAAGACTAGTCGATGTAATTAACTCGTCACTTAAGCCCTACCACCAACCAAATTTTAACAAAAAACACGGTGTCTTGATGCTTAGGCGTCTCACGGGACGTCAGCAAAAAGAATACCTGAAACCGCCCGGTTGAAAATAGATTGATTGCATTTGTGCAAACAGAGAGAAGCGGTAATTATACGGTCTCCTAAAGCAATTTCTTACAAGGAAAGTTGCCGTTTCACAACTCTTTTCGGCCTTCACGCCGAACGAAAGCAACTTGTGTAGATAGCAAGTACTATGCTTTAGTATAACGCGGTTGTCTTCTGGTCAAATACATTATTACCTGGTGGATTAGAACGGTAGTACAGCGTAAGATCAAGGTTATTTTCCACCTTTTTACGTCGCCTGCTCTTAACCTCCTGCCTTGTATCCTTTAGTAGACAGGCTTTTTGCACCTTCTTGCAGTGCAATGGTCACCGCAGTATATGTTCTTTGATAGAACTAATGTCCGGCAGAGCATACCAATAGCATGAACAAATACATGTAATCAACCTTATGGAGGCAATATCGTGGATTGCCTTCTACGGGAAAAAAGTTTCGAGCCCTTCCAACCTTCTTGATGGTTCAGTGCCATGTTGTTCAAATCTGTTCCTTGCCCTCAAGCCAGATGATTTGCTTCTCTCTTAGCATCCCTTTTCGCCGGGCTCCCTTTGTTCAAACAGTTCCACTTGACGCCTGCCTGTCGGCTTGCAAAGCCTGCTGCATAAATACTTTCTCGCCGAAGAAGAAAGCCATCCATCTTAGCCTGGGAAGTGTTCTGTTTGCTGACCTAATTAACTACTTTCCGCGTCTCCGCTATTTCCGCTGCCAGTCGATTACTGAAACTCAAGTCAGCACGCTTGCCTTCACGCCAGTTCGTCACCTCCCACCGTCCTTTCACCGGCAGTACTTTTGACACCACAGTTGTCTTTCTGTACTTGCAGAGTTTATTTTTCGCGCCATGAGAAGCTCTCATTCTCTTACGAGCTGTCGAGAGCTAACGAGAAGCAGTGGGTCGAGTTGGGTGTCCTTGCCCAAACTTTGCCATGTTTGCAATCTATCCACTTGGACGACGGTGTTGTATATCAGTACTGCCTGTAGCCAGCTTTCAGGACTTGATCCTCTCATTTTAATTTAAAAAAAAGCGGTGAGATACGAACCTTTTTTCAAAGGCGACATCGGCCATTTTGTGCTTAGGTTACAGGAGCCATGAAGAGAAAACACAAGTTTGGTTCATTCGAAAGATTGCCTCGTTAGAACCATAACGACACCACTTATAACGCAAACTTCGCTCAAATAAGCTACATAATTAGGAAAAACGGGAATGGTCATGCGACCCACCAGCTCATTTCCCGCAACAGAACCTATGCCGTCACATGGGCTAAGCTCTGCGATTGGCGGAGGCCGGCAAAAGCAAACGCATGTTAGGCAGGGCTTACAGTTTGCATAGCGAGCTAAATGCCCGTGAAACATACTGCACATTCTTTGTATGACAAAGAACGGTGGAGTAAACGGTTGAAGTTCCGAACGAACACGCAAGCGTGTGCGCCAATGCGTACGAAACAACCGCCTGGCCGAGCTCGACATCTCGCCGTCGCGCAGACGAATTTTCGGGTTCGAGGCGCTCTGACCTTGGAGGAAAAATGCCGTAAACACCGCGCATTGACGCTCGTATCTTTCTGGTCGAAGCAGAGAGCTCGCGCGAACGGCTTTCCATACACGACACCGGCCAACTGGCATAAGCGATACTGGTACTGAAGTTGAACTATTATTAACCGTAATAAAAGTACGGCACATACGTACCAGTCTGTATTCGTCCGTGGCGACGGCGCTGACGAGGCAGCGGTGCCGACGGCAGGGCGTTCGTCTGTTGTGGCTATCGCGGAATGGTCGCTTTCCCGTCCACTGCGTATCCCACAACTCTTGCCGCTCGTGCACTTAGAAGCGTTGAGCGTTCAAGTGGTGTGAGGTTGTTAAATGCAAGCCGGAGCTCCTCGGCGAGAGATTTGTTCTCCGGATCAGGCGATTCCATGACTAGGGCTGCGGGTGCACTAGGTTTTACTAGCATTTTTAAAATGGCCGCCGTCTCGGTCGACTCCCGCGTGTGGGTGCTATATGGAGTCGACATACTAAGTATCTGTTTCATGGACCGGCCCGTGTGACACCATTGCTCACGTCACCAAATGTGCAATTTTAGCGGGAGATTTAAAATTTTGGCTTAAATTGCCTTATTTCTCAGTGAATAAAGCATCATTTGCTTCCGGGAAAGCGCTTGGGGTACTATGAAACACCTAATCTTTCGAATAAAACAAACTTTTGTTTTCTCTTCATGGCTCCTTTAAAGGAGCCATGAAGAGAAAACACAAGTTTGGTTCATTCGAAAGATTGCCTCGTTAGAACCATAACGACACCACTTATAACGCAAACTTCGCTCAAATAAGCTACATAATTAGGAAAAACGGGAATGGTCATGCGACCCACCAGCTCATTTCCCGCAACAGAACCTATGCCGTCACATGGGCTAAGCTCTGCGATTGGCGGAGGCCGGCAAAAGCGAACGCATGTTAGGCAGGGCTTACAGTTTGCATAGCGAGCTAAATGCCCGTGAAACATACTGCACATTCTTTTTATGACAAAGAACGGTGGAGTAAACGGTTGAAGTTCCGAACGAACACGCAAGCGTGTGCGCCAATGCGTACGAAACAACCGCCTGGCCGAGCTCGACATCTCGCCGTCGCGCAGACGAATTTTCGGGTTCGAGGCGCTCTGACCTTGGAGGAAAAATGCCGTAAACACCGCGCATTGACGCTCGTATCTTTCTGGTCGAAGCAGAGAGCTCGCGCGAACGGCTTTCCATACACGACACCGGCCAACTGGCATAAGCGATACTGCTACTGAAGTTGAACTATTATTAACCGTAATAAAAGTACGGCACATACGTACCAGTCTGTATTCGTCCGTGGCGACGGCGCTGACGAGGCAGCGGTGCCGACGGCAGGGCGTTCGTCTGTTGTGGCTATCGCGGAATGGTCGCTTTCCCGTCCACCGCGTATCCCACAACTCTTGCCGCTCGTGCACTTAGAAGCGTTGAGCGTTCAAGTGGTGTGAGGTTGTTAAATGCAAGCCGGAGCTCCTCGGCGAGAGTTTTGTTCTCCGGATCAGGCGATTCCATGACTAGGGCTGCGGGTGCACTAGGTTTTACTAGCATTTTTAAAATGGCCGCCGTCTCGGTCGACTCCCGCGTGTGGGTGCTATATGGAGTCGACATACTATGTATCTGTTTCATGGACCGGCCCGTGTGACACCATTGCTCACGTCACCAAATGTGCAATTTTAGCGGGAGATTTAAAATTTTGGCTTAAATTGCCTTATTTCTCAGTGAATAAAGCATCATTTGCTTCCGGGAAAGCGCTTGGGGTACTATGAAACACCTAATCTTTCGAATAAAACAAACTTTTGTTTTCTCTTCATGGCTCCTTTAAAAACGGTAGTTTGTGTTCATGGTGCCGTCAAAAATGGTGGACACTTCATGCTCATATCTTCATTTTTGTTTTGTATAACGCTGGCATAATGGTGCAAGAAAATGGCTGACTGGGTGACTTGGCAATACTTTATGACTTATAAAACAGCATACAGACGACAAAGGAATCCCCTGTTATCCGTCACGCTGCTTCTATTCTTTTTACGTCGTCTGTTCACGCTGTTAGTAGCCATTAGTAAGATTACAGTTTCACAGCTGTCTAGAGCCACAAGAACAATCATTAAAAGCGCTTGGCCATACACACAAACTATTCTTAAATGGATATCCAGTATTTTGCTTTCTCGTGTATCAGCAGCAACACTCGGAGGGTCTCAGAAATTCCTCGCCGCTTTCGTTTGCTACCGATATGCGAAGCAGACTGTCGGCAAGTGTACGCTTATGAATACGCCTATCGCCTGCCAGAGCATTCGAAGTCCTTCCCGATTCCTGTATAAAAGGAATAAATGACAAGAATTTTAGTTTTGCTTACTCTGCATCGCCTAGCTTCTAAAGAGCCTCTGGAACACTTTACTAACTATGTAGGTGAAGGCTCAACGCTCAACGAAGATCTCTCAGAAGTAGTTTCTGCTCTTCCGAGCCCGACCTGCGTGCTGTTCGGGCTCGGAAGAGCAGAAAATAATTTGTAAGATTGAGTCGTATGTTCCGTACCAGCTCCAGGAAAGTAGAGGGCAGGAAAATAGAGAACGGGAGCAACGCTACCAAAAAACTGAAGGGGTGTAGGATTTGGTTGTCACAAAAAAAATGGATTTTATTCGAAACATTGGATCATTACGAAGGGATTCCCGAAGCGGCAGTCGGTGGTTTCTGAACCATTTACAACAACTCACTACTCGCTGAAGAAACACCGTTAGTTTTTGTCGGTAGCAAATAAAAATTCTTGGAGACAAAATACTAATATGTCCACAAATCTTCAGCAAACAAAAACAAGTCAGCAGTTGAGAGCCTCAAGTATTCAATCACAAAGTAGCATGCCGTACGCGGAAACATCACGGTGCCCTACTTTGAATCACCATAGGCTTGGATGAAGAGCAACCTAATGTAGGGAACTAGGAGTAGAAATCACGTACTAGACAAACAATGACTCTAGAGCAAACACAGAGAAACTAAGAACGCGTGGTTCGTCCACATACCGTATCGACATGTGCTACGAGAAATCCGGTAAAAAAAGAAAACCATGTTTTCTCGTCAAGTGGCGTCGCCTTATCGCCTTACGTCCCAAAATAGAGAAATATCTTATGCTGGTCGATGTGCTTTGGTGTGTTACGGCAGCAGACCTCCTGGTCGAAAGAAACCATCAACTGTTTGTATCGATTCCAGCGTTCACTTTCCGGGAGCATATGAAACTTCGAACTATACTCAGCAATAGTATGAGGTCAACACTCGTTCAAAACGGTTGCGGCGGACTACTACGCTCTGGCATAAAAATGTAAGACGCGATAGCGTTACCTTGTGATTACGGGAGCGTTTTTCGACAGGGGTGCTTCATTCCTTCTTTGTGTTCTCAAAGCGTTTAAATTACATTGAAAGAGCAAGACTGGAAGCGACTGTTCTTAGGCCCCCTGTACTGTACAGAGCACCCTGAAAGCGCACCACTTTTCCAAATGAATGTGCATACTCCGTACGCTATAGCGCTGACATAAACGAGTGGCAGTTTCTTAACCAGTCAGCCCGAGTGCTTGACGGCACTCAGGCGTAGTGGATATTGTGTAAATAAATAAATAAATAAATAAGTAAATAAATAATTAAATAAATAAATAAATAAATAAGTAAATAAATAATTAAATAAATAAATAAATATTCTTATGGCCATATTGCAACTACTGCTATGTCGCTTCGTCGGGGAAGCCCAGAAGGATTGTAACTGTGAAGGGTTCGGCGGTGCCTCCTTATTTTTAATAACTTGGCTGGCAACCTACAAAATCCGCAACTTCTATTTTGTGACCTTCGCTACTTAAACATTCTCGCTGTTGATTATGATATTCTTTTCTGGTGGGTCGCTACGTGTGTGCCCTTGCTGAGTTGTTAACGTCAAGAGCACAGTTTTTCGCTTTCGTTTAATCAGTGAATGGATTACATCAAATCTGGGCGCATATTCTCACCCGCACACAAACCACCACTGTCTCTTTTAGGGTCGAGAAAATGCCTGAACTCGGTGTTATCAGTGACTATAGTGGATGTACCACTGCCGCCGCTGTTCGGGTACACGTCATATTACGCGATATAAAATTTTAGGAGCATTTTATGTCATTTATTGGGAAATTCTGCCACTTTGAAAACAGGTGAAGTAGTGCGAACGCGGTTCTGAATTTTTAAGGGCAATAGTATTTCTTAGGCTACTCAGACCGGAAAATTGCCTGCCTGTCTGTCTTTTAGAAAATGCTTATTGGACAATGCACACAACCTGACACGGAAAATACAGGACACCGGGAATTCATGCACAATGCCTGCAGCTAAATGGAGACACTGACAAGAGTAAGAACAAATACTTTAAGTGTTTGTGTAGCTGTCTCTCTATTCAGCCGCCCGGCCAGCATGTGAAATAAGTCGTGAGTTGAACCTTAATATAGGTAAAACATTTTCAATAGAGTAAGTCCAGAATGATGGTTCATATTTGTCAATGTTGTTGAAAAAAAGATGTTAGGATTATCTAGGGAAGAACGTCAATACGTGCCTGGTGTTTGCAGTTGTATTTTAATTAAAAGTAGATCTGTGCTTGATTTTTGCGAGAGTGAACAAAAAAATTAAAAAAAGATGTTTTATCCATGAAACCCGGTCTTACGATTTTTCCGACCTAACGAACAAATTCAGGTTTGTTTGCACATTTGCTTATAACGTTCAATGTTTTTATGAACTGGAAGTAGCGAAACCCATTAGGCGCTGTGTTCCGATTTAACGAAGTATTTTTAGAAACAATTCGGGGGAAGTTTGAGGACACATCTCGAGTGTGTTTAGTCAGAGCGCCATGAAGATTATTGCTCCACTGAGAAAAAACGCCGCATCTAGTTTCATTTTCACGGAGGCTTTGAGCGATAAAGAAATCGTAGAGTTGCTTGTCGGCGCACAAGAGGGGGCAGAGGATGCGGACGGCACAGCAACTTCTGAAGCTCCTGTGCCCGCTGTAGGCCAGGTGATGGACGCAATCGACTAGCTCAGACGCTATGCACGTGCTCACGAAGAACATGGGGACAAGTTCAAAGCGCTGCCTTGCAACCAAAAGTCAGCCCGCCCAATGCAAACAAAGCGCGCGCGGGGGAAAACACAGGATTTTTTTACCAGGAAATAAATTCGTTTCCCCCAGAACCCTTAGCGTTTTCTGGTTGTTATTTCCCCCCGCAGACTTTTAGCGCATTGGTAACTTAGAGGCCAGCGAGCGCCGCAGTCGGCCTGAATTATGATGTCCCGGCAGCGGGTGGAATCCGCCTCCCTTTATACATCAAATTTATAGAATTAATTGCTTGTAAAATGGCACTCCCGATTGTACGATGTTCTCGATTGAACGAAATAATTATTTGTTAAATCGACACTTCGATAACGTGACGTCATTACATCGGGTTTTAACTGACAAATAGGGCTCCCACGCCTATCTCGCGCTAGTGGCTAGAGCGCTAAGTTCTAGCAGGCACTGCAGCGCGACCGCGGCAGAATGGACCTCCGCGAAGCTCCATTGTGTAAACCTAGACAGGAGGGGAACACATTTAGATGTAGGCGGATGATACAGGAAGGCACTTACGTCGCTGGAGTGGCATAACACTATCGTCCTTCCTCGACGTTTGCAGCGACGCGAGCAGACGCGCAGACAACTTTCTCTATGTTGCGAGGAAAACAAATTTTCAAAAAAAAAGAAGAAAAGGATACGCAGTTTGACACTAACGCTGCGGTTCTTTTCAACTTGTTAAACAAATTTCCGAGCTCCTCTGCGCCTAATATTGTACTGTTTGTTCGACGAGTGTTTTCTTCATAAATTTGTGTGACTGGTCGTTTCAATCACCGCGTATATAGTAGGAGGCATTTATCAACATTAGCTTCTTACGCGCCGAAGGCACACCTGGGCCATGGGGCGGACCGTAGTGCAACCCTACGGAATAATTTTCACCCTTTGGGAATCCTTATCGTGCGCCGAAATCTCGACACTCGGTGGTTTTAGTTTTTGGCCTCCATTTGAAAATGGCCACTGCACCTGCGTCGTGGGGCTCCGCAGCACAACGTCTTAGCCACTGAGCCACAATGGCGTGTGACAAAGTTCATAAAGTAAGGTACAACTGCTTAACGGGAAACGTGCGCAAGAAAACCTATGCGACCATTTTGTGACATTTCCCCCCAATATGTTAAGGATTCCAAATTAAACCTGGGCTACGAGGCCCGGCAAATTGAACAGCTGCAGGTTAACAGGCAACCTGAGGCTCTGCGGAACTGAAGAGCAACAGTACGACCACTGATGCTGCCGCTTGGGCATTGCCGGTTAGGATTATTGTCGAATCGGAATTAATTACCCGTGTATTTGTAATGTAAAGGAATAAATTGCGTTCGTGACTGCCGCGCAGACATTGTAGAAACACTAAGGGCAGAAACACGTGCCGTGAGCGGAACACAAAACTAGAGCATGATCAATCACATTCATGTTTGAACTACACAAAAAACAAGCAGCCAGTACACATAAGTTTTACAGTAAAGGGAATGGAAATAGCAACAAAACGCACCTGCTTAGCAGTGGGCGAAACAATCTTGAGGGGCGACCGCGCTAATTTGGTGAATTTAAACGTCAGCTGAAGTGACGATTCGTTGAACTCACTGATATCATGAAATAATTGAATATTCGATTAAAGTCACTAAATCACTTATTTATTTATTTTTTTATTTATTTATTTATTTATTTATTTATTTATTTATTTATTTATTTATTTATTTGTTTATTTATTTTGGTTCGCCAACAATTTCTCGAATACGTGTGCATCACTTTGCTATGCTTGTGTGACCAGGGGTGAACAGTTTCTCAGTTCCCCCCAGCTCTTGGTATATGCAGTGTGAGTATTTAGGTAAGGGCTTGGAAACTGGGTAGTATCATGGCCACGGTTGAGTGTGATCATGGCCTTAAGTCCACTCGTAAGTGCTTCGCGTGTCGACATGCGGCAGTGTCTGCGCTCCTTGTGCAATTTTGCGCAATCGCAGAAACACCACCGCTTCGAACTCTAAAGTTAAGAACACGAAGTAGGGTTCCCCCAGTGAATTAATTGGCCAGTGCCCTCGGTAAAGTAAGCTGAAAATCGCTCAGGAAATCCTCTGTAAATAATTGAAAACGCAACACTGAAATGGTAAGACAAAAGCGCAAACAACTTTCTCTTGCTCTCCCTGCGTAAGAAAAGCTGCCGAGCCCCACGGAGGTAATTAATTGGGCGAATAGTCCTTCCGCTCATCGGACGTGACCAAAACGAGGAAAAAGTCTGTAAAAAGATTAGCTGCATAGATGAGAAAGAAACGGGATGAAAAAACTCGCAGCGGGCTCGATCCGCAGCTGAGCGTTCGCTTCAGCTTTCAACCTGGGCCCTGAAGACCAAAGACCTGTTAGGCCTTGTGTTGCCCCGAAGGCAAGGGGCTAATTAATTCCTGCTATACGCTCACTTTGTCTTCCCTCGGGACCGTTGGATACAATTAGGGTTAGTCTGGCCTCCATGCTCCCTGTGGTGCAGACATTCTTCTTAGGCTAGCTTCCGGAGATAAGCAAGGCTATTCGCTTTAGAAAGACCATGAAGACGAAAGTACACGTTTCGTCCGAACAAAAGGCATAATAACGAAGATCAACGCCCATTTCCTATGAGAAATGCGGGTAAACGCAAAGCTTCCTGCCATGCATCGTGCGTGAGTGAAACACCCATTTGCAAACTGCTTCAACCGTGTCGGATGGGCGCAATTTCAACTTCATAACGCGAAAGACACAGGCGCAAACACTACCCCGGGAAGTGGACGGACGAATAATAATACGGAAGTTTTTGCTTATCCCCAACGTGTGCAATCGGTTGGCTATTCCTCAATCTAAATTAATGGGGTGGAATTATATATGTATTACACATGACAAGGGCAAGAAAAGAAACAAGCCCACCAGTGTATTTATTAGCCATTTTTTCGGAAAAAAATAAGGCAGGGTGCAGACGTAAGTTCTCTTTATGAGAACAACTGAATTTCGTACGAAGAACGAGCACAAGTGACACGGGCTTTATGTCACTTCTGGCTGGCTTTACGAGGCTTCAATAGCGTTGTTTAAGAAAATGTATGCCAATGATCGAGAGCAAACTACACCGGTAGCTCCAGAAATAACAAAGAAGTGTTATGATTGAATGGGCAGGATCGCACGAAGACCCATGGGCCTGACTACTGTTTCCAAGCCAACACACGCGTTATATTCAAACGAAAATACCAAAGTGCAGGTAGCGAAAGCAGGGAAACACTATATACAAGGCTCGGAAGGACTAGCGAGGCATTGGCCTACTTCAGTCCGCTGGGGCTGGCATGGTGCAGTAGTGTCACGCAGTGAAAGTGCGATGGCTTGGGCGAGTCGACGCGAGGAGGCGCTGTCAGCGAGTCTACTGAGGTTTGTACGCCGAGGAGTTCCAAGTCCCACGGCGAATAACGTGGCGGTGTCGATGACTAGCGTCGGGAGGAGATAGCTTAGGCCCGCAGCGAGGCCTCAGTGCCTGCACTCCGCGTCCCCGGCACACCACTCACTCGTGGCCCTGACACCGGCGTCTCCCGGCGGCGTTCAGGGCTGTCGTCAGGCCGACGCCACGACGGATATTAACTTGGAAGTCAGCGTCGGCGACGACCTCGCGCCTACACCGCGAGGGCACCGTCCTGCTGTCGTCTTGGCCGACCGCTTCCGAACAGGTGGTGGTGGTGGTGGTGGTGGCCCAAAAAATGCTCATACCCACGTAGGGGGATTGGCCAAGAAGAGCTATGTTTTCATTACAATCAATTATGCGAGGCAAAATAATAGAACAGAAGAAACAATTTGGCTGCTTCTCCCTTCTTTTCTTCTTTGTTGCTGGAGTTTTCTGTTCCGCAAGAGCTGTGCCATCTGTTCAGCGGATTGGCCATGACACTACAGTACAAACGGAAGCCTGGTCTTTATTTTTCGTAAACTGAATTATTTTTTATTATTAAAACTTCAACGACTTCGCGTAGGATGTTGTTAGCTTTGTCGCGGCACATTCTGACGTACTATAGTTTTTCTCCATACCTTTTGGTAATTCTTCTGCCATTAGTGCACGAAATTTTGGCTGCTTCTTTTAATGTTTAATGAAGTTTGGCTTGAAGTGTTTAGTGTGCTATTACACTCTACTGTTGAGGTTGTGCTTTCTTTTCATTGGACTTTCACAGGAGTACTGCGAGAAATCGCCAGTTATGGTTGGTGTTGGCCGGAGTTTGTTTCGGTATTTTTATGGCCAGAGATTTTACAACCTGAGATTTTACAGCCCAAAAATTTAGGAAGGCCATAAACCAGGGAAAGAAATATTAGGATAATGAAAAAACAGCAGGAAACGACGAGAAATCCACACCCACGCTGACTGGTTTTGCTTGTTTGTTTCATCTTAGCTATTATTCAGTTGCTTGAAACAAACCAAGGACTTTGGCCGAGCTTTTGCTCTATCGATGCGGTTTTTGTTTTCAAGAAACATCTATTTGAGTATTATCTGATGAATTTCCTTTGGTGTGTAATCCCCGTAACTAGGTAGACGTTATCTTTCCGCGGGGTTGTGTGCAGAAAATGGAACCTACGATCAGAAAGGAGGTCAGCCCGTATGGGCCAATGGTGTCTGTTTTAGGTTTTCCCTTTTACGCTAGGGACCCCGTGTGTAAGAAAGGAGTACGAAAGCACCGTGAAGAAAAAAAACTCTCCACTTACATCAGACTTCTTTACTACTTTGCTTTATACTACTAACCTGGCGTTCGAATGCTGCTCGTCTTCTTTCTCTTCCTTTGTCGACGCATGGCCGCCCTTACAATCGATCCTCTCTTCTTCCCTCCTCCCCCCGATTTTTCCTCGCCCCACAAATAAACAAAATCTGCAATCTCTGAGAATTAATCTCTCAAGTAATGGAGAATCAGCCTCTGAATGAATTGCAAATTCTCGGGTACACTTCCAACACTGTACCCGGTTTGGTTGGCTCGTACACAACACGCAGTTTTGTTAAAAACCACCGCTTTATCCGGAGAATAGCGGCGCAGCATTTCAACTTTTTTTCGCTGGACATCACTTGAACTGTGATCAGATTCAAAGTCCAAATGCATTTTTATTTTCTTTTTAAACTTACTTTGTTCTCAAACTGTTTTCAGCATTTATGTAGCCACTTCTTGCTCGCGCAAACGGATGTTTCGACTCACTAAGGGCTGGGCGCCGTGTTCTGTGCTTGACGCTACATTTGTACCAAGCTTGATGCCATTTTCTGAGAAGTAACTTATCACTGCCATCGCCTTTGCCTCAATTAAAGGATGATCTTCTTCCATCAGGTCCGCTGGTACTATCGTCTTATCAGGCGTTGCTATTCTTGGAAGGGCCCTGTACCGCTCTAGAACTTCGCCCACCACCTGGTCATTCATCCTCACTCGCCGCTCAGAGACATTCGATGGGACATCCTGTGAACAAAGTGCTGACAGGGGCCCCTGAAACATTCAACCGGAAAAGAAGTTTAGTGCACCCCAACTATATTTTCTGGGTAATCACGCCCCTCTCCAGTCATCAACTTCCACAGGTGGTCGGCTCCAAGCTGAAGGCTAATTAAAGGTACAGCAGCCATTTCTTGCTGAAGAAGTTCATCCTCAATAGGCTGTATTGATTTCGGATTACAACTTGCACTAGGGGACATTCCCTGGTTTCTGATGTATCCTTCTCGAATTTGTAAACTTTAATTGTTGTCTTTCCGATCTCCTGCAGGCTATATGTACGTGAGACATCTTCACGTATGAAGGAGCGGTGACTTCCCCATCCGCGATGCCACGGATGTTGGCACACTCTTGACTTCCATAAATCTGTGACCTAAATCTCAGCTACAGCACGTCCGTCGCTCCGATAGTTCTAGTGCTAGAGTGCAGGCTACTGTCCTCCAGTTTCTTTACTCTGCTTGCTACCGTGCTCCGCAAGCCGGGATTGCACACCGATGACAGATGTCTGCGATATCGGTTCCCGTACATCAGACTACGGCGACAATCTCTAGAAAAATGCCCCATTATGGTGCAACAGAAACATCGTTTTGTGGTAGCCAGCTTCTGCACTTTATCCGCATGGTTGGTGCTTCCGTCACATAATTCTGTAGGGTGGTTGCCCGAGTCACAAAATCACAAAGCAAACGCTTGCACTGGTAGGAGGGATTCAAACTTGGTACCGCTACAGCTGGAAGCATACATAACTGTTTGTCTGCGACTCCTAGTTTCGTGTGAGCTTGTTTCTTTACGCTTCCGATTGCACTCCTTTCTCTAGACTCTACTTAAATTAGAAGCTGTGCCAAAAGCGCATCAAGCTCACCATCGAAAGACGTTGCCTATGCAGTTGCTCCGTCTGCGGAAGTCTTTTTCCCCTAGCCTTTGACCTGTGCAAGCTATTGGCTATTGTCGATGGTACGCAACGACGATATCCGATGGTAATGATCTAAGAAGAATGTCGACCATCATGTTGTAATATGTAGCTGAAGAAACTTGGAGTGCCGCCAATCCTCGCAGGTGACACTGAACATGGTCCAGGAGTCGCAGTACGCCACGTATATCATTCAATGGCACTTCTAGAGGAAGCGACCGAAGCTGTGACCAATGCTCTTGCACGATTCGAAGTGTTTCACCGATGCGCCCAGAAAATGTATACTGTGAGTCTTCGCAACAGTCTTCACTGGCTTGTAGCCCAGAAATGGAAGCAGCAGCTGAACCATCCAGAAGAGACCGAAGATAATGAAATTTCTTTGCTTGGGTTAGGCTGTGATTGTCATAACCGACCGCCGTAAACTGTATCAAAAAACTAAGCCACTGGTACAACTTACTGTTGAACGGTGTCAACTGTAGCTTCTGGAGCTTCACCGGATTTCAATTGTCATGACACCCCTTTCGAAAAGTATCCCACACCGAAGATGCTCCAGCTGCCCATCCGCACAGGCGTTGTTCACTCAGCAGTGCTGTATCTTTAGCCTTATGCTGGACAAGCATGCCTTTGGCGGCGCCCTCGTATTTCAGCATCCCATCAAACTCAGTTGTGAACTCTTCATCGGGTATCGCTCCTCCCAGCACGGTGTTAAGCTTGCTCAGTTCGTCAGTGTTAGACTGCAGACGCTCTATGATAGAGCCCAAAGTTTGCAAATCAACCGGGTCTAAAACCGGCTGTGCTTCAGTGATGAGTCATGTGCTAAATTAACGACCATTCCGTTCTATTTTCTTTCACCTTAATCATAATGGGTTTCTTACCATACCGCAACCTCGTTCACTTTGTGAACACGCTCGCAGCTTTCACTACGGTTGTCGTTCGTCGCCCGTCGGCATAGAAGCCCCGCCTTCTTCGTTACCAAGTTTCCAGGCACCGTAAATTGTGTAAGAAAGGCGTCCGAAGCCACCGTAATGAAAGGAGATCTTTATGTAAATCATGCTGAATTGCTTTATACTACTAACGTGGCGTCGAACGCAGCTCGCCTTCCTTCTCGTCTCTTTTCCACCAATGGTAGCCCTCCTGATCGATCGTCATCTTGAACTTCCTTATGCGTTATGTTCGTTTAACACTATAAAACATAGCATCCCGAGTATATGCTGCGCCTTGAGACTTTCTGAAGCATTTGTTTCAGGAAGCGAGATTTTCCACATTTTCTGCAAGGTTGATCAACGCTCTAAGGTTCTAACGCGGTCAAAGCAATAGTAAACTGCCGAATGCAACCTCTCGCCCCCACACGTGGTAGTTGCAAGGCTCTTTCTCTCCTATACACCCATTTCATAGAATAGCCTGACCCAGCTTTTTTTCCGATAAGTTTGCTGCTCCCCCACTGAACACTGGAGTTCGGCTGTCATAAAATCACAGGCTGAGTGTGTGGCTGAAAATCGGGCACCGTTCTGTGATGGGCTGCCTCTGCTATGCAAATGCTCTGCGGTGTTTCAGGCAGTTAACAGAACCCTGTCACTAAAGGCGTTTCCTTCGCATTTAGCTCCTGAGAGAACAACACGCCTCTTTTGTTATCGGGCATGCCGCCTGTAGAAGTCGATTCGGCGCTTGATCTGCTATCGAAATCGTTTGCATGTCAGAAGGCACCAAAACTGTGCCGTTGTTTACTGTGCTGCAATATTCGGTGAAAGGTAGGCCTTTCATTGCCCGAAGCGCGCAAAGAAAGTTTTAGAAGAATGGGAATTGAACTGAAGGTGGTAAGTCGAAAACTAGCCAAAAAGCGAATACTTATACTTGACCGCAGCCCGATGTAGGTCGCACATCATGCACCTTGTACACCAAGGTTTGTTTTTGCGATTGCAACATTTTCTGATTCAAAAACAATGTGTGATGTTTCAGGGCCTTTCGCGAAGTTACTGGTATTAACAGTGGTACGGTAACCTAGATTGGTGCATGTCTTAAGTTGCTAATGAAAATAATGTGTTTTCGCTTAGAAGTCGTTACTTGAAATTCTTTCTGCAACTTAACCCAATAGAAAGACTTGCTACTTCATTCGTACGCATACTAATCCATCGCTAGGCGAGAATATATACTGCAAACATTTTTTTGTTCTGTACTTCACTTGGGCACTTCTCATGTCACACTCGTACTAAGTGTCAGCTTTGCTTGCCTCTTGTTCTACAATTAAACAAGCAAAGCGTTTTACTGGGTAATTTCTCGTCTCATAATTTTTTCTTTGCCCGGGAGTAAGTAATTACCAAAGAGAGAGGAATTATGAGATCGGGCGCCATGCGAACTTTTGAAAAAAAAATGTTAGAGGGAAGCCAGTGCGGGTAACAAGGTACGTTAACAACGCAGGGGAGTCAAAGAACACCGGTCTTTCTTTTTCATGTTGGAAGCTGCATCACTCAATCCAATCTACCGAGCTCCTCAAATAAAAAATGGCTCCAAATCTTTCTGTGAAGGGGGTTGGACGGCGAAGCTGTAAACGACCCACAACGATTACCCATGTGGCATCACTTGAATTCACACACGTGTGTCTGCAAAGAGTGAAACCAGAGACTCTGCCAGCCGTTACCTGGGATTCGCCGGGGTGGTGCAGTGAACGCAGCAGCATCGCTCGCAAGAAAGTAAACGGATAGGAGCGTCTTTCGAAGCGTGATGAGAATGGCAGCCCGCGGGGCTATTACGTCATCTATCGCACTGCCTCCCGCTCACTCTTGTTGCATGCGTATTTTCCAAAAACCGTTCTCCCCCTACCCAGACGCTGAATCCAAACCACCGTCTGTCTCCCCGTCGACACGTGTGTGCGTTGCTCAGTCGGCAACACGACCGGCTCTTGCTCCGCTTTTCTTCGCGCCCAGGTTCGATCCCTGGTGGTGCCAGCAGTTTGTGTATATAGCCTGGCTGTGGACAGCAGCCAGTAGAAAGGAGCCTGGGAGTTTTTTGCAGAAGCGGACACAAAACTTTCCGCGGCTGGTTTGAGGTTTACTGCTTCGCATTAAAAATTGGTGCAGCTTGCTCTAGTGGTGCAACGCTGCAGTAAGAGGATAGCCGGCGGCCCCCATCCTTTAGTTGGATACCCGGTTGTTGCACGTCATATTTCCGAACTTGCCGCAGAAACTTCTCCATGACTGCCAGTCCCCTATCGTTTCGTGCGCAGTGAACCGCTTTAGCACAAACTAGAACCCGCGGCCAAGACAAAGGCCAACGCCCGTGCTACGAACCCGAAAGAAATTTGCTGAGCGCCCGGAATGCGATCCTAGGTCAATCTGGTAGACGCCGGTTGTGTAACGCGAGGGACCGAGGTTCGATTTCGACCACGGGAAGCTTTTCCTTTATTTCTAATTGGCTGCACATGTTATTGTTCCCCACCACAGCTAACCCGTACTACTGGGGTTTTCGGAGCAGCCCAGTGGTGCGGCTGCCGGTTTGACAGCGTAAAGGACCCGGGGTCCAGTCCCGGAACCTGCCTAACTGCAGCTTTTCTTCGGGCTTCGAGATTTTTTGTTGCGATGGACGGAGAAAGCTGGGCTTAAACAAGAGCCTCGCCTATTTTCTCATACGTTTTGCTTACATCTGTACAGGCCAAGTGATAGAAGGGTAACGGCAGCTCAGAAAATCTGACATCAAGTGGAAAGGCTTTCCACACATAGAAGACGCTTTACTATCAGTATGGGCACTATATTATAACTAAGAAGTGGAATAAAGAAGCTGCCCTCTCTTTCACTTACGAGGGATATACCCACACAACAATTTTCAGCGGAGACACTTAAGACGTCTTCCGAGTTTGAAAGCAAAAGCTAGACGTATTCAAGTAATGTTTCTACATGCATTAGGTTGCATTGTAGGCGCCCACATCTTCATTGGCTATGAAAGGGCCACAGGAGACATCAACGCCGTCCATGAATGTGGCGGTGCATCATGCTCGTTTTGTGTAGACAAAAGGTCAACTATTTTACAATAATGGTATTTATGCACTTTTTGTACAATGAATTTGCCGTTCCTTGCCATATTAAAATTCCGGCAGTGAGGGCCATCCAAGGTTCCCAGCATGGATACTACGGAGCATGTGCACTTTTACAGATACGACGGACATTCGCCCTGTGCCGCGATAACAGTGCCCTTCCGGCGCCAAAAGCGAGTCGACGCGAATTCAAAGGAAAAACGAAATGGCAGGGTACCGGTTCGATGCGTCTCCAAAGGTGGCCCGAAGCTGTACGCCACATTCGCGTTTCCATCGATGGCATTTGAATTCTTCTTTTTCCCCCATCAATATAAAATAACCCATTTTCTTTTAGTATTCACGCTCCATGCTCTTAAGCGTGCATAGTGTTGTTTGTGGTTACGTCATCATCCAGCTATTATAAATTCAGCGCTTTTCATATGCGATCTTCTGTTAAAGTCGTCGCAACATCCACATCATATTCAATATGAGCATTTACTGCTAAATCTCGTATTTGTATTGTAGCATCACCAATCCTTAATCTTTT
This sequence comes from Haemaphysalis longicornis, assembly GCF_048455015.1. Lineage (NCBI taxonomy): Eukaryota > Metazoa > Arthropoda > Arachnida > Ixodida > Ixodidae > Haemaphysalis > Haemaphysalis longicornis. Next base: position 34,835,263 of record NW_027526385.1, on the reverse strand, counting down.
TACAGAGTGCACTGTTTAAGATTTTATGCTGTTAACAATTTATTACGATCCTCAATCTTTCTACAGAGCGCACTGTTTACAATTATATGCAGCTAACAATTTATTAAACCACATGAGTAAAAATACTGAACTGTGGTGCAGCATCCTTCGTTTTTTGTAAATGCTAGTACTGTGGGAGCCTGCATCTTGCTGCTTTTTTCTGAGCGACGAATCAAGTTAGGCTACGTGAGAATTGTAGCAACAACTCTCCAACGCATCGGTGACGGTCTACTCACAACACTTGTTACTCCATCTGTGAGATGTCTTTCACAGGTCTAGACACTTCACGGGCTAATGACAACATTTCCGTGTGATTTCTTTTCTTTTGAGAGGGTAATAGAGACTGGTTATTGTTTATGTTCTTTTGGTGCTGAATTCCATTTTTTGAGCCCGTAGAAAAAAATGTACCGTAAGGCAACATTGTAAAGAGCAGGTCAAAAGGATCTGATGACGGAGACAGAAAGCTTGTCAAGAGAGGTGTTACACGTGTTGATGTCATGACACAGTGATCTTACGGTTAAAGTTCGTAAGATTTATATACGTTTTTTTGACAAGGATTGATAATACTGTATTTGGGTAATGCCGTTATCCGGTTTGGGTAATCGTTATCCGGTTTGGTAATGAGATAGTGCTGGTGTGAACGCATTTCAATGTTATTCGTGCATTTTAACGCTGAACACGTGATCCGGATTATATTTTTAATGGGCCCGGGGTAACAGGTTGGAAGGGGGGAGCTCCAGCGGGAAAAGTACTTCATCTTACAAACAGTATTGCGACACTAACGCCAAGCCAAGACTGTTCTTTGTTTTAACACTGGCCTAGTATAATCACACCCGCATCTGAACACAGCACGTTTAAATGAGCTCATCAAGGTTTTTCATTATTCATACGTAAATTACAAAACCATTCACTAATTCCGAAGGCTGAGCCGATGTCGCGCCTCAGGGAAAAGCTTAGTCTTTCTGCGAAAGAAAATCGCGCTCACGAACTTGACAGAAGCCGCGACTACTTCTCAAGCCTTTCCCGCTCTCAGTGCGTAAGACTTAACGAAGCGAATCACAAAAATGTTCCCGGCATCAAATAAGAGGGAACGAATTCAAGTGGTGAAACCAAATACTTCCTAATGCTCCAAGGCAACCCAAATCATTGCACGGAAAAGGAACGGGAATGCGGCGAATATTCTATACGAAAAAACAAGAAAACAAAAAACAAAACTGCTTGCAGCCCTCCGAGGACATTTCATTTAAAAAAAATCAATAATAGAACAAGGGCACCAATCAGAGAACCAGCCACCCAGGGCGCAGTAAAAAAAGAGCAGAGGGCGTTAAGGGGCTGAGAGTAACTCTAATTGCCTAAAAAATTTCTATTTCCTCGGTACGGTTTAAAAACGAAGTCAAGCACACTTAAAAAATAAACAATAGAAAATAGACAGCAAGAACTCACTGCCAAAAGGGGAGCATATCCACGGTGCAGGAAATGTAAAAATTTAAAAAAACCATCCTAATAAAGCAGAGTTGCAGCAAATAAAAAAACACAAAATACAGCTAAACAAATCACGTCGCCTTGCCAAGTTAGGAGCCGCATATCGAGCTTCATGGCTTCCAACGTGCGGCTCCAACAAAGGGGGAAAGGTTCTCTGACGAGAGGAAACACTTCGGCGATCGCTACAATCATGACGTTCGTGCCAAGTGCCAACGAGCCTAATTTCCCGTGAGACCCAAGTTCCTATTCTCGTCCGTTTCGTTATTTCCGAAGGTTTGTTGTTTTTTCCCTACTCGTCGAAAGCCCCCTTTTTATGATGCACGGACTGGCCATTCCCCCGCGTCTTAGAGAAAGCCAGATCGAGAGGGTTCAAAGGAAGGCAGGGTGGATATGGGCACCGGGAGACTGTAGTGTTGAAGCAGGGAAAAAGGCAGGAACAAATTTCCTGATCACCCAGCAACAAAACGAACGACAAAAAGTAGACTCGAGAATCCAACATTGTTTCCGTTCCGCGAGAATGGACGGGAACGAAGCATGTAAGGAGGGTAAAAGAGGAAACCATGCCGAAATGTTACAACGCTCTGACCGTGTTCGGATAGGAAACACACAGGCCAAAGATGCACGCGTGAACAGCATTTCCGATTGCGCTATTTTCGTTCATGATGCTTCATTAGTAGTATGATGTCTTTTCTTGTGTCCTGCTGTGCGTGATATTGCTCCTGTGTATCTTTGCACGAAATGCTCTCGGGCTTCTTGTGCGAGAACTTGTAATTGCTTGGTTCATTCGTTGATGCTACCGTCCCACTGTGAAATCTACGCCAGTTCCAGTCCGATGTCACGTCTATATCACATCTATCAGCTAACATCTTAGCTAAATTGATTACTTTGTTACCTAATTGGTTGCTTAATTTCTACCTCCGACTAATTATTATTGCTCCAAGTATCATGACCTTTGAACAAGCGGGCAAAGATGCTGATGACGATGATACGGAAATGCCGCCGGTTTTGAAACTGCGTTTTACCACGCAGAAAAACTCGGTGTCACAAAAATTGAACTAAGCCTGAATCATGCAGTGTTCATGAATATGTAATCAAAACCCCGTGTGGATCAGCTATGTATTACAAAACAGGCATCCTGAAGTGATATTGGCGCTACATGAAGCTTTAACGAGATCCGAATCCCAAGTCCGGTATCTGATGAGATTATTTGCGCAAGAACAACATGTTTTCCGAGGGCCTACTTTAAGTGTCGCCACCACGCCATTTTTTTTCTGCATCAGCTTCCCCGCCACAGTTTACTATGTATTTCGAATCTCAAAGCCCTAAGCCATCTCCTTTTGTACAAAACGCTGAAAGGAAAGAAAAAAAAAACTATTGCTTCAGCTCTTGTGCCTTTTTTTTTTTCTAGTTTTCTGCCATGACTCTGGAGAATCGCATGAGGAGGTCGAGATCCGTGAACGCATCGCGCCAGCTAATCACGAACCGCTGACCGCAGCGGTTGCCAACTTCGAAGGAAAATGAAACTTCTTTCTGTGTGACCTTGGCTGGAGTAACGAAGCAACAACAAACACAGTGCGTTAACCGGAAGCAACTGCTAATGTTGCACTTTTATCAATACAGGGCTCCTTTTTGCCGCGTAGCAGTTTGTGGTAATTTTTGTTTCGCTATAAAAATAGCATTTTTTCTTTATTCCGTCTTGTTCTCAACCTACGCAATTCGACAATGCGCACCGCTGAAAAATTCCACAGCCTGCACAAATAAATCATATGAAATGCTCACCGGAAACGCTTACAGGGAATTTTACATTGAGAGCAACTCAGCCCTTCCGTTCCGTTAACTTGCAAATTTTTAAAAGTACCCTCTCTTTCAAACCCCTAGTCTGTTTCCTTATATGTGCTAGCCACGTTTGGCTGCTTTTAATAAAAGCGCGTGAATAACGACAACCAAGCTTTTATCAAACCTCTTTCTTATCGTGAAATTCTTTGTACGTATGCAGTGCAAGAGCGGATGTGCATAGTAACCAAAACAGGTTAGTTTTTGTAATCTAAGTTACTTGTAATACTTTACGGTATCAAAAATGTTTGGGCAATCCGCCTCAATCACTGCTGTGACATCCACTTGTGTAGTACCCTTCTCGGACAGGGGTGATGTACCCGGAACCAGCTAGAAGTATTTTACATTAACGAAGTAATCTATCCACACATTGTGATTTCCTTAAATTTTGTACGTAAAATTATGGCCTGCTTGGAAGGATGACGTTATTCTTGTCCCCCGACTAGCACACCTTAATCTGGTTGCTTATTTTATGCGGCTGATCCTTATAATTTATGACAGTTTGTATTGAAAGTGCTTGATTCCTATATGCCTCATGCCATAATATTTCTCGTTTAAAAAGCAGAGGAAAATGCAAGACTGAACGCAGGCTCATTATCGGGTTCCGCTAAAACCGCTCGATTGCTTTTGATCCGCAATGCTCATGATTATTATACTGCCACACGCACAAGCACCAATTGCAGCCATTTAACCCGTATTACACTCCCCATTGGCCGACGCCAATATTGCCGCAATGGGCACTTGCGCTCGCGAAATTGCTTTAAATCTGCTTTGAGAGCATCTAGGTAGGACGCACAAAAATTTGAACATAGGTTGGACACTGCTGAGTGCACTTGTAATCAAATGAAAGCTTGTAGAACTAAGAAATGCATGGTGTCCTTTTTATGTCTTGCGATTGTTTAGTATCCTTTTCACCTTCGGTGCACCTTTTCCCTAGAGCAAATTTGTCATTTTTATGATGAGACGATAAAGGGTTAGCTTTTCCCGTATTTTCTCTCATATGTTTTGCCGTTAGGTGTTACGTTTAGCACATTTTACTATGGTAGAGAGAAAGTAAGTTTATTCGTTGGGTCAGAGAAAGTAAATGAATGAGTGGCCTCTATCGTTCATTTTTTGTTCGGTATTCCTGAACGCGCGTGAACTTCGACTTTTTTTAAATTAAATTTGTCTTACTCTATTCCTGCCTGTAAAGCGTGTATACTGGCAAGTACACTCTTCTTGAGGCTAAGCCACTACTCTAGCATTCTTGGGATATCAACAAACCAATCGATCATCAAAATTTGGCGATTACTGTGGCCTTTAAAATATTTTAATAAATCTCAGGTCACCGTAGGATATGGAGTAGAAAGAAAACAGAATAATGCAAAGAGTTAAAAAAATGGAAGTTATGTGACATGCCTCCCCACCGTTAAGAGCCAATGGCTACATAATGATTAGGCTCTGATACCGCAATAATGCATTTTTATTAATAAGAACAGCTGCGTTTCAGCTTGCGCGTAATTAAAGCCTTCAACAAAACAAGGCCATAGTGGCTGAACTCCTGATCGACGCGAAAAAACAAACACCACGCCGTGTACGACAATTTGGCGAATGTTGTTGAAGTCCACGTACTCGAAATTATTCAGTTGCCCCTCAGCTCAATGAGCTACATTGATTTGTAGCTTTGGTCCTCGGAACCCGCTTGGCAAATACACGGCACTGTCATCGGCGGCTGCTATCTATTGAAGTGCAGTGATCATTGTCAATAAAATCGCCTCTCTCTCCACGCCCTCCCGTAAGCACTCACTGTGCCCGCTCCACTCCTGCCCGCTTTCTTGCTCGGAAAGCTCGTTGAGGAGGAAGTTACGCCAGAGTGACAAAGTTGTTTACACGTTGAACTCTCAATCCTGTATCTGTTTCTTGCATGTTCAGAGCCATCCTAGAAGCGAAAAATTATTCTCTGCCATTTTTCTGGTTGCGCCCCTCTTTTCCCTCTTGATAGAACCTTGACATGCAACACTGTAGTCCTGATTATTATTAAGTCTGCGTGGTCAGCCGGGCACAGCCTAAATCGCCTGCTCTACAGTATGCAGAAACAACAAGGAAGTTTGCACTGTTTTAGCTCCTTGTGGTTTAGGCCTGCATACCATGCAACGCAAAAATCTTAAAGAGGCGATGACTAAACAATGAAATATATTTTGTGTTTACACCATGGTCTTATGTACAGCGCAAGGTTTAATAAAATATTAAAAGTGGTGAGAAAACTCGAGTGGAAATCAACGAATGCGATGTGCGAGCTGCCCCACAGTCCCCTTGTAAAACAGCCAAGTTTTGCAGCCGGATTTATTTCGCTCATAGACAGTACATGTGGAATTTTTACGAGTACTGCATGTGTTCGCGCGCTGGTTGTACGTCAGCAGCAACCTGAACCGTACCTCGAAAAGCAGTCAGAACATCATGAAAACAGTAAACGAATAAAAATAGAAATACAAGGGGTGGCACGCATTGGCAACCAAGTACCCCTTCCGATGGAGTTAACACCGAGGGCCAGGATAAAGGAGTATCCATCCAGCTGCTTACGGACGGAGCAAAACCTATTCCGGCCTGAGGACAGGGAAAGCCGTCACGGGCGTAGCTGCCGACCCCGCTCTCTGCATCTCGGATTTCCCACGGGGGGACTTAAACGGAGCCGGAGGCGTAAAGTGGATTCGGGCTATACTGGGACGGATAGAGTCCGCGATGTCAGTTTCTTGAGGAGGGGCAGCTGTGACGACCCGTCTTCGAGCATAAATCGTAAAGTAGGGACCGTGGCAGAAAGAGTTAGCGCAAGATGAAATTTTATCTTTTCGTATACAGTTTTGCGAAAGACCCTTCTTCGCATGCAAATACGTTGGGAGGGTATTTTTTCTACGTTGAGTTAGGCTTGCCATGCGCAGCGACATCTCAGTGCATGAGTTAAAAAAACGGCAGCACGAAATTTTGCAGGTGGTGGCACGTGACATCTGAGTTCGAGATTGTCACGTGCAACTGTTGAGAGGCAACTGGTTGAGACCCCGTTCTGGTGGGTGGCCATAGCTCTTTCCAGGTCCCCTGTGGAGAAAAGAAGGAATAAAAGTATACATGCAATAAAAGAGGGAAACCGCGTCGAAGGAATAAAATGCTGTACATGTAATACGCGGTAGTTTAGTTTTACAGTAACTATACGATTTAAATACGAGGTCAGAGTTGGGGTCACAATTAAATGAGAGTTCTGTCTTGTACGTCGGTTCACACAAAGCCTAGTGCATGTCGTAGGTATTTCTCGCGGCCCACGACTAATTAAAAAATTTACAATTTAAAAGAAGCGGACGAACACAGAATGGTCATTTGGGATTAACACATTTTTATATGTCACTGTTCTCAAGTGCTTTAGAAGAAGAGAGGCAACAACGGTTCCCGACCTTGTACCGCGTACGAGGCGTCCTCTCGGGCTCTAATCATCTTCTGTCGCGCAGCATTGGCGGCTCTACGGCCCTGGCATTACTGCAATCGTGTGTAAAAAAAAAATTGGCATGTCAGCTTTACAAAACGACTGTTCGATTCCGACAGCGCTACGTGCACCACAACTTAAAATTGCCTCTTCGCGTGTGAAGCCTGTAAGTCAAGGTCACAGAGAAAGAATTGCGCCCGACCAAGAAAGCCCGTTAAAAGACCACTTTTTTATGTATGGTGGGAATTGTAACGGTTCAAATTATTTAACCTTCTCTTGATCCTAAGACATGTCTGCTATTGCCCTCCTTCATGCCCACTGCTCGTCGAATAATCCAACTTATAACCTGTACATTTTACAACTCTAATAATGTTTTCGCACTAGTAAACGTAATTTTACGGCTTGGTAGAAAACGCGCTGAGCGTATCTAAGTGATCCCCTGTTCTGTAATCCCCCGCCTAGCTTTCTCCTGACAACCACCAGCCGATCGGTGAAAACGAAGTGCCCAAAGCGCTTTGCTTCGCCCTAGCTCTCACCCATAATCACAAAAAGCGAAAGGCATGCGATGATAGCGGTAGTTGGTAAGGTGAAGAGCGCGCCGCCGGTACCCAAGCTGCAACCCCCCCCCTCCCCACCTGCGGGCAAAGACCCCGGGGAAATCCCCCGAGGGAACTCAGGAGATAACGCGTGGTATGGTGGCCCGCATGCCTTTGTTTTTTTCTTCCCCGTTAAGCATAGATTCATCCCTTTAACGAAAACAACGCATCCCCTTCACATCCCAGTTAACCCATCAGCGCGAATACCTGCCTCAGCAATCTCATCTTGTCAGGTTCTGACGCCCGGAAAGCAAATTCGCAGATCATCAGCGCGAATACCTGCCTCAGCGATCTCACCTTGTCAGGTTGTGACGCCCGGAAAGCAAATTCGCAGATTACTTTCAGCTTTCCTACCCTTCCCTCCATCTGTGTGTCGCCTCTTTTAAAGACGATAGCCTTTCTTCTACAGTAATATTGCTGCTTTTTGCAGCCAGATCCAACTTTTCAGCCGGTTTATGAGCCATGCTAAGGACAACTGGAACGTGCCTGCCCGGTACATGACGGAACGCTCGCCGAAGCGCGGCTGCCCTTGACGGTGGCGCCAGATTTCCCTCTAGTGTATATTAGTATGAAACTCTATGGAGTAGGGCAACGTGGCTCTATCAACGTTAAAGTCGGGTGTCTCTAGTAACGCGCGTCTCCGCCGTACGACAGCGCTGGCATCGTGGCACCCGACTTGGAGCAGTGGAACGCTGTAAATTTAAAATGACTTGAGCAAACCTTTAGCGTGTTACCTTCTAAGGAACGAAAGGAAGAGCATGAGAGGGGAGCGGGAAACAGAAGGCATGCGTTTACTTGCCAGGGGCGCCAGTCGACTATTGTCTTGCGTCGACATTTGCAACGAAAGTAGCAGATACACGGCCAAATTTTTCACTTCCGCATCAGTTTAGAACACTCCGGCCATCGATACAACCATGGTAAATTTTCATTCCACTGTTCAGCTCCGACGACTGCGTAATCAGGCTTGATTTACTTATACATAATCTTTTTGCAGACATTTTCTTTGTGCTTCTTCCACCTTTTTCAGAATGCATCGCGTAACCTTTACAGAACGTCAGAGCACTCGGACGTCACCATTGTATCGTCTCACACTGTCTTCCCGTGGCGAGCTTGAAAGGCTACTTGAATATCTATTTGCTCGAACGAAAACATGCATATTTTAGCCCCAGTAAGCGATGCTATGCATGTTAAATATATACCAAGCTTTCTAAGCAAGCCTGCATTCTGCAAACAGCACACCGATAATGCGCCCAAAGTTTGAGCGTTTCTTCAGGGACTTTTGCAGCTTGAGGAAAGTGTACGCTTCATTTGCGGAATTAAAGTTGAAATGTTTTTGAGCAACGCACAGCAACTCACACAAGAGACGAATCTGCCCATTGTTAAAGCGAAGAGCCTGAGTGTCATTAAACAGCGTAGTCAGCCTGAGTGACAGCCTGGCAGCCAGAGTATGAAGCCGGGTCCCGGGAAAAGCCGGGTCTAGGCTCCCTTCCTGTATACGAGCTCTTTCCTTTTATAGATGGCCTCGTTATCAGGCTAACGAGCTTGCCGTGGCGTACACAACTTGCCCGGACGAGGCGTAGCGGTGCCGTAAACATCTTGATGCTTGCCGCTAGAAGAAATTAACTGCGTTATCTCAGAGCATAATTTGCAGCCTGCCTTCACAAAACGCCCAAAATCATTCCCCGCGTGTTCCTGTTTGCTGTTCGGTCTCGAAGCAACTGATTGTTGTTCTTTTTCTTTTTGTGTTTTCTGTTTTTGATGCCCTTAGTTGTCGGAGAAGCTGTCATGTCTTGTTTAACTAATACACCCCAACAAGTGCAGTAATATATTGCATAAGAAGGGAGTTGTGCTGCGACACTTAAATTCAGCACAAGAAAATCGCTAAAACTTTTTTGGGTGACCAGCCCGCATGCACCTACGTTTATGCAACATTGAAGTAGTCAACCACCCGCAACTTAAGAGCGTCGTTTACGTTGCTGCGGCATTCCCCTCTTTTGTGACACCACACGGCACATGCGCGCTTCCTCTACCTCACATTTCGCTATCCTTCACTTTGAGCTTTTAAGCCACATTTTTCAGTTTGTGTACCACTCGATGGGCATAAGGGACAGCCACTGGTTTCTTACGCCTAATTTTCTCGATCCTTTGGGCTGTACTGCACATTCATCTTCCATGACAAAGACCCTGCCACCGATATCAAAACCTCTAAAAGAAATCCAGCCGCAACCACCCGAGAAACAAGAGCGACAAAACCTTTCTGAATGTTCTGATGGCATGACTTTCTTAGTTCTCTTTATAGACGAGATGAAGCAACTGCCCTTTTTACTGTCCTTGAGTGTGCAGAGCAATGATGCAACAAGTCTTTTTGCTCTCTTGGTTTACCTTACGGTTACCTGATTAACAACGTAACGGAAAGTTAAAACAGGCAATGCTTTTAAAAAAAATTCTTAACGATCTTTAACGATCTTTAAAAACTTTAACGATCTTCACTTCGTCAAGATCACGCTCCAAATTCGGATCAATATTGGTTGAAAAATTTTACAAAGAACAGGTGCCCCGCATTATCCAGTGCAAACACCCCTGCGTTGCACGAGCAAATATTCCTTAAAAGCAACAAACGTAGACTACATAATAAACTCTTCATTTTCGCTATGCTGTCTGTGTGCGCTGTTTTACCTCTAAGTATGAAGAACCAAAAGGCCCAAAAACATGCTTTACTAAGCCTTGTTCTCGAGGTTTACTTGGCGCCCCCGAACTCAGCTTACGATTAGGTGATGCTTTCCGCACGATTTTCTGATTGCCTTTCAGCCTTCGAGACAGAACAGACAGCCGATCAGGCATTGATTTCGGTGATATGGTGGCACTAGAGTCTAAAGGGCTCAGCGGCGCCGAAATCCCACCAACAGAAATGGTGAAAAAATTAGTGGGAAAAACAGCAATTGAGCTCTGGGAGTTGCGTTTCTTGTTAGTTATTTTTTGTGCTGGTTCCCTTTTCCTTAATGTTTAGTTTGTGGTAGCTATCAAATCGGATAGATTTACAGATTCTGTAGTTTTATGCCAGGAAATAGCTAATCAGATACCACACAGTCATTTCTTCAGTTACAACTGTGCTTATCTGACGACACTTTCTCTCCTTTTGGAAACGTTGATTTGTTAAAGTATTTTACATAAATCAATACATTCCTAGCCTTCCTAAAAAAATTAATCAGCTAGAAATAGCAACCGCTGATCTCCGCTACGGTGAGTATATGAGTGCAATTTTTGATTAAGTGTTCTTTTTTTCAAAATTTTGGGACACTCTTGTGTCGAAAACCGACAAAACCAAATTATATTGCCTTGCCAAAAATAGCGACTTATCTGGCGGCTGTTAAAAAAACACACCCAGCCTGTCCACTTTTCTGGTTCTCCGGAAAGTTGTTTACATACGCTACCAGTGAAGTGCGAACAAGCAACTATTTATTGTAAAAGTAATCAGCGCTTTGACAGAAAGAAAAGTGAACCAGGTCACATGACAGAACCAAATATGCTTAAAGAAGAATACTTCTCAAGAACTTGCTTTACTTAGCGATGAAAGCCGGGTGACCTAAGCGATATCTAACAAGTTGGTATCCATTGTTAGTATTACCACTTGCGTTGCACATTTATAATTCTCTTCACCGGCTTCTGCCATCCCGATGTAACTATTTTTCGAAAGACATGGTAATGCAGTCGCCCTAAAAATGTAAGAGTGTTTGCTACATTATGCAGTAGTTAACTTGATAGTTACTCGAGTCGTCTGCATTTCGCATTCTGCAAAAAAAGTTTTGTTTAAAAGCGGCTAGGACCCTTCTAAATCTTCTAACGTGTAAGTTGCGGCTTCAGAGCACTTCCGTGGGGCTTTCAGAGCGGCTTACAAGCAAACCGATGTCTTGAAACACGGCATTAAATAAAAGTGCACCAGATTATAACGACGAAAGGTAAATTCCCCAAAAAGGTAGGGCTATTGCTGGAAGAAAATTTAAAGTCATAACTATGTCCCATTGAAGAAGGCGATAGCCGGCGAAACAGCATATGGCCAACAGCTAAGCTTGCCATGCACGCAACAAATCACCTCGGTTTTCTACCTACGGCCACACATACACGTTACATTTTACAGGTACCGAAATCCGTGCAAAAGCAGCAGCCTTTGACGCGTGTTACTACGGAGAGCCTAATTTGATTACACAATTTTTTACAAACATTAGCTACAAAAATAAATCATACCCAGTTCCACCCAGAGGGAAATCTGCTGAAACAGCGGATCTGTGGTTTTCCTGAGTCGGCAATAAGTTTAACGGGCGCTCGCCAAAAAACGGCAGCGCTGTCGAAGCGAAAATTCTACGGTTCGCGTAAAGAAATCCACAGCTGATCGTCAGAGCTCACAGGCTCCTTTCGCTTGAGGGAGGGAGAGTAATTCGCAACGCGATGTCACTGCGCCCTCTATGCGAAGTTCTTGGGAACCGCCGGCGAGGTGTTTCTCAGTAGACCTTCAGAAGGGGGAGGAAAAATGTTATACCTATATAATAGCTCGGCTGTTGAAGCATTCTTACAAAGGTCGCTCAAACGATAGGAAGTAGGTGCTAAGTCAGTCGCGTAAAGAAACTCATCGTGGTTCATCGCTCGTCTCGTCTTGAATCAGCGAAGTCTTTGTAATATTTCTCGCCCCAATCCGTTTTTATTTCCCCAAATTCCACAGAAATGGGATCGTAACCGCTGAATAAAGACGCCCAAAAAAAGATAATACTGGGAAAAAGAGAGCTGCAAAATGACACGGAAACCAATTTTTAGTCACTGTCTTCAAATGCCAAGCAATCTTTGGCTTCGAAGATTTCCTTGTTTATACACAACAGGTATCCGCAGAAAATGATATTTTGATTTGAGTACATATAACACTTGTGTGAAAATGGTGCGAAAAGTGTGAGTAGGCGACGTTTTAATGAGAGAAGGGCTCTACTCAGAACTGACTATGGCTTAACGTGATTTTGGTTTGGTGAGCCTTTTACAGATAACTCAGTTCGTGTGCGCAGCTTTGGGTTGTCAATATATACTTGCCATACCTCCTACATTGCACTGCTCACTCAGACCTAGCGCGTAAGTCGCAGTGATAGCCCGGCAACTTTCCAGCCCCACAATACTGCCAAGCAATGATTCTACGAAGACATTTTACGACGTTCTCGCTTATGAATGGGGGGGGGGGGGGGGGAATGTTTATGCCTATTTATATATGCCCCTTAAGTCGGCTAAGGTGCTTATTGTCGCCATACTCTCCTTGCAAAATTCCAATAAGACTAACATGAGAACGGTAAAAAAGGCGATATTAAAACGTGGACACCCGAAAACAAGTGCTTCAAAGCAACAATATATCACTTGAACAACAAACGCTGGTGTTACCAATAATATATTTCACACGTAAAATGGACGCCACCGAAAACGGTACCAAAAAAGGTTATGTAAAATTTCACATACGCTCCACACGTAAAAACCGGAAGTAAACTCTCTTTTATCCTACTGTTTAGAGGAAGCTAACCAACCCGTAAAAAATAGGTTCCACTAAAACACAGCCATACAGCTCTATCGCGGTAAAAGAAAACAAATGTACTAATAGTGCTCAAAGTTGTCACAAAACAACCCTGTATATTTGCTGCACCCGTTCTTTGCGGTGCATATAGCAAAATGTAGGTTTGGGTATACAAAGGCAGAAAAGGTAAAACATAAGTAAACAATCACACAAATTGACGTGCAGCTAATTTCTGCGGTAATCACGGATAAGTCTGGAGCATCTTTTAAACTCAAACATAGGAAAATGCAGATATGGGGCACACAATAAGCATGCTTTGCAAAAAATTCCAGATTTACTTGGCGTACGAACAAGGTACGGTGTGATAGGCGTTATTACTTTCCCAGGAAGCGTCGGTGATGTATTGAAAGTACTGCTCAGCCGGTGTCAGTGGGTGGAAAAATGGATTCCTATAGTTACTCGCAGTTTGCACTACTTTTGCGAAAGCTCTACCCTTACTCGAAAGCTGGGATGATTGTGCATTCACCTCATTCTGCTGTGATACCCGATGTGTAAACTACTGTACCGACAACGTTTAAAGCCATTGTTTGTCTCACCAGCGCAGTAAATTGCTTTCTCACGATAATTATTTTTTTTTCCAAATAATGATGCAGGCCTTAATGGCGCAGTTCTATATCAAGTTGCCATCCTGGTAATTGCCTTGCCTTCCACGTGTAAAACCTGAGTTGAACGAACTGCCGCTAAAAAAGCTGAGTGTAGCAGGCAGACTTTAATAAAAATGTATTTATTCTTCGCGTTAAGGTTTGCCCTATAACGAGTCATGGTCCGTATTTATGCCTTTAAAACAATTACCTCCGTGTTTACGCCGACTATACGCCTAAATTACTCTTTTTCTCGCTGCCTAAGTTTTGCGCTCTTAAGTGCCTTTGATATAAAAAAATGGCAATCGTTTCAAGCTATGGGATAACTAGCGTTCCCGCAGCCAGGTGGCCCGCCTGAATATTAAGTTTGTTTGAAACCAGTAAAAGATGGTTTCGGAGTAATGAAACCTTTTTTTCTGTTGCTCCAGTGTACCACTATTCTGCTCTTTGATCAAGAAGCCGGATAATTACCCGCTAAAAGCGAGCGATGTAAGGACCAGCTAGCTTCTATTGTGCTAATAGCACAAAGCGGCGAACTCATCTACAAAACAATTTACGGCAGCACTTTCTGTCCATAGCTACGGAAAGAACAGCGGGAATGTGTAAAAAAATTATCATTGCAGCCTTCCTGTGTGCGCCCAAAAGATGTTTTGATATTCATTTTTCTGGGGCAAAATTAGGCTGTCTTCCCCTGGCGTTCCCACCTGAAAGCGTGGCTTAGCCGGATGATAATAGATGAAACTTCATACAGGCAAATTAAAATTTTGTTTGCTCCCCTAAAACGACGACGTGAATGTTTGACAGGGCACAGTACTGCTTTACTACGTGTAGTTAAAGGGACCAAATCTTCCCAATTCTAATTCTTAAAAGAAGCTAAGGCTGGTTAATTTGCGTAGTTATACGATAATAGAGGATGAATGCTTGCAATGAAAAAAAGCAAGCGTTACGCGAAGATGAGGCTCTGTACAGCTCAAAATAGAGCGCTTCGTTTAAAGTCACAAGTCTATATAGGTAGAAAATGGACGCAGCCGTAGTAGACTCTTACATAAAGAAGAGAAAAACCGGGATTAAAATTTTTGTCGCAATATGAAGATTTATACATTGACAAATTTTTTTGTCTGGAGACATTTTTTCTGTGCCTGGGAAAACACTGATGTCGAAAATGGTGTTGTGCAAAGGGGCAATTTGAAAAAGCAAGCGATTTTTTTGAGCACGTATAGCGTAAGGAACGCCACATCTTGGGAAACTTTTCTCGCCTTTATCGATTGGCCGCCTGTATCGACCATTAATAAGGTAAAGCACGGATCCGAACCACGTGCCTGATGGACACGTATGAGATGAACAATTAGGAAGCTCCGGCGGCAATTAGTGTGGAAATAACAAGAAGAGGCGCAAAAGATGAATCAAAATCAATACTTGGGGAAGTTCTCCCTGAGAAGCGTTTACTGGACCCCCGTATTGATCCCCACGGTAGCCCGCCACCCCCGTGCCTATGGCGAAGTGTACTCGCAGGTCCCTTTTTTCTCCTGCCTCTATAACCTAGCGGGGTTCTATTATATACCGTGCAGAGAACGAGCTTCCCATCGGGCTGGTGGTCAGATCTTGCAGCTTCGACACAAAAGTCCCGTTGGAAACGACAGCCTCGGTACTTGTGAACGAGCGTCGGCCGGAGTAAGAAGGGAAATAAATAGCGTCTGCAGGCACTCACAAAGGTAACATGACCTTTCAAGAAAAGTACAGGTGTCGCCTTTTCGCATTCGTGAAACAGAACGCAGCTCCATATGGCAGATGATTCGTTGGGAACGCAGCAGGGTTTGTAGTTGGGCAGGTTGGTAAATCATTTAACGAAACAGCGCTACACACGGGACGAAGGGTAGAAAAGACGGCGCAGGCGCTGACTAACGACAGTTCATTTGATCAAAAACAATAGAATATATAGGAAAAATAATTCAAAGAGTAGCCGTGTGCATGATCAGTGAACAAAGATAACTTATTTACAGAGGAAATGTTGCTATCAACGAACAACGCTATCTCAACAAGTGCTTGAGAGGAATGATAATAAAGAGGAGCCGCATGCTAAAACTTTTCTTATTGAAGGTTACTCTGGCCTGAAAAGATTGTATCGTTTTCTTCAGAAAACTGGTCATGAATAAAAAAAAACTGCAATGCTTCTCTTAATGACATTATTACCTCTGTGGAAGGCCATGGTGCTCCAAGAAGCTCCTGCGGTCATTCTCGCTTATTCTACCTCGGTGTTGAAGATAAATTGGGATCTGTGTGCCATTTTGAAAATTTTACGCAGTTTGTAGGTGTCCTAAAAGAAGGTACTTCCGACATCGTGACGCTAACCGATGCTAATTGGGATTGCTGAAATGTGCACATGGGACCAGATAGCGATGCGGTAGAGACGAAAGACTCCCAAGAGCTTTGAATGTCTCGCGGTGCGGAAATGGCGGCACTCCGGAAGTCTGCAGACATTCGTGGTCCTATGGTCCTCAAAGCTTTTCTCTATCGACTGCTTCAAATTATGTGTGCGTCAAGAGCAATCGCGCCTAAAAACGCACCCAAGACGGTGCAGGGGCGAATTTAACTGCCCTTTTCAGATGGCCGAAGTGCGGGTGAGTGTACGTGCCTCTTTGAACAGATAAACGTTGAACTCTCGTTGCTAACCAACGACACGCCACATGAAACTGTTCAAGTTAGATATGCTGCAACGTCCAGTGCCTTGGCAATTTTTGCAGCGTAGCTGCCGCTACATAACCGCTGGAGGGGAAAAAAGAAGACAGTCGCCCTCTAAAACTGGAGATAGTAAGAATAAATATGAGTGGCTAAAGATTTCAAAACTTCTGTTCAGCATAGAGGCCCTAAATGCACGAGTTACAACAAAGTGCTTGATTTTTTATCGTTCTGCTGTAGAGTTGGTAATTAGGCTTATAATGAAGAAGAAATGGGGCACAATAGGATGGAAGTCTATAGCTCGGCCTTCGCTCAGTTGCTGGAAATCTTGGTGATTCGATACAGAATAAGACAAACGTTAAGGGTGCAAGAGGGCAAGCAGTCCACATTATTTTTTTCGCAGCTCCTCTCCACACAATTATGTTTAGCATCCATGGGCCCTGCTCTTAAAAGAACCTTCTTGGGTGCGAACCTGGGGAATCACTCCAGTTCCTTATATATGTATAACTGCCAGTGGGGCTTTGTGACTTCGAAGAAAGACCGAATGTCCAGTAATGATACGTAGTGACATCTTTTGCCTCTCTTATAAAGCTGTTTTTGTATCAATGGAATCCATCCCTCCTGACATAACAAGCGCAAAGCCTTTTCAGGAGGTCACGACCGGCAAGAACTCAGTTTTTAGGGAAAATAAAGACTTTTTGTAATTTAGCTTTTTCATGTCCCGTGTCTATTCCAGAATATTTAGCAAAATGCACGACTACTGGCAACGTGCGGCACGCGCTGCACTCGTATTGTGCAGCTTGCTGATATTTATTTATTTATTTATTTTATTTAACGATACTGTTAGCCCCAGTGGGGCCGTTACAGGGTGGTAGACAACAAAACAAACAACACTAACAAAGCTTCTTAGCCCGATACAAAGACGCATGTTCGTCATGAGCTCTTTTAATGGGTAAGCGTGCTTTGCCAATATCGAGTACCCGAAAGTTCTAAACTTCTAACGCCCTGCATATGCACAAGATTCATAGTTTCTTAAGGTTACTGTTCTTTATTTTTGAATACCCTCAGTGTAATACACTGAAGAGGGGAGTGGAGTATGCACTAAGGCAGAACAAAAACAACAAAAAGTAGCAGCATAAACACAAAAATACGACAATATACAATGTGCAATGGCTCAAATTACACGTACATGCCGAAAAACATCAAAACTGTTCATTCGAAACACGCTGAATCGTTAATAGTAAGGTTACACACGCAATTGTGAACAGCAGCATAAATACCTCGGATTAAACTATTGCACTGATATCACGTCACACAGAGCAGGTAGTTTCAGTCTTTTGATGTTGACGGGAGAAGTGATTTAGAGAAGTCGTTGTATGACATGAGATTTGGGCTACTATGTCAAAGTGATCAAGGCTTGAAGATACATGTGACTGTGGGGTAATCAAAATGTCATGAAGGCTACCACGATAAAAGATTTTATGAAAAAGGCAGAGCCCAGCAATTTTACGTCGTGGGGTGAGAAATGGCCTTCCTTTTCCAGTTCAAAGTCATCGTACACACATTTAATTCTCGCTTATAGTTAGAAAGAATAAACATGCAGACTTATTTTGTATCATTTTTAGCTGATTGATACGCACTTCAACGTCAGGATCCATATCGATGATACGTACTCCAGCTGGCTGCGGATAATGTTTTTGAAAAAACTAGATTGATAGATAAAGGAGCAGAGGGAGGTTTCGTTTAAGATACTCTAGCATGAAATTTGCTTCGTTAGGGATCAAATCAATCTGTTTTTAACAGCGGAGCTGTTGTCGAAGCCGTACGTTCGCCGTTGCAGAAAAAAATGCAATAATACAGAGCGCTCCTGAGCGCATGCTTTGGTGCGAACACGCCACGTCCTCAAGCACGCGCAGTGGACTTAGAAAATAACTGGCAAAAACCCCAAGGAGCGAGAAAATGGTCAGCGGTCGTGAGCACGTCCCCACGGCAGCCGCGGCGTCCCCGGCTTGCGCAGTGGCTTTAACAACGAAATGAATGGAGCTGACTCTAACGCGTAAGAATTTACAGTTTTGTGGAAGGGAACACTCACATCCCCGCTTAGTTCGGTTTCCATCCCAACATCGCGTTTTTGGAAAGAGAATGAACTTGAACCTTCATTTGAGAAAACTACGGGCTAAGCAACCGGAATTTTTTTGTTTTGCTTTTTGGTAAACAAAACATTGACCGGTTCTATTATTCATCGCTTTTGTGGGTCTTATTTCATCGTTTGCAGTATTTTCAAAGACGTTTGCAAAATGCTTTCTAGCTCTTCTAATGTTAAAATAATACAGAGTGTACTGCATGCCTGAAGCTCAACCCACTGGCAAGCAAAGGTTATTGAAATTTTCCTCCTGAAATGAAGAAACAAGGATTCACAACATGGCACCAGGATAGGTGTGTTGAAGGGGAAGACGTTTAACAACGTCAGGCAGCTGGGCCGTTGCTCCCTTGTTGCATGTTGTGCGCTTAGGATGCATTGCGCGTACTCAATTATTTGATATTAAAGCGATACACCTTAGGAAAGTAATAAACCAGCAACTTAGGCGCCACCGTTCTCGCAGTTTTTCCCAAAGAGGTGATGCTTCATGGTTTACGCGTCTCTTTTGTGTTCGCAAAAAATGCCACACTAAGATGCACTTCCGGTCGACTTACTATCAGAACCTTTTTTTTTTGGCTTGTGGGCAAGATAAAAAAGTTCACCGAATCGATGGGAATAGAAACGTTGGCGAGTAAAGTTCCCTCCAGCGGGCGTTTTTGCGCTAGCTAACGTCTATGACGCTCCCTTGCAACGGATAGTCTTGATGAAAAATATTGTTGTGGAATTGGGCACACCTTAGCAGCAGTTAAACATCTTCAAATCAGCTGAAATAGCTCCCGTACAGTGAAAACCAAAATATATTTTAAACCCCCCTTACTATGGTTTAAATCTTTTCCTTAACCCTGGGGTAAAAGTCGGGCTGCCCTCCGTCTCCTATACCAGAGCATGGGCAATTTAGGATGGCAAAACAACAGGGGTATACGTTGTGCCGTCAAAGACGGTTGTACATTTCTTGCTTCAACGCACTTTTGTACTATATGTACCAGAGCGCACGTCTCTGCCGAGGAGTAGACGCAGATCGGAGATAATTGCCCTGAAAAAATATAAAAAAATGCGGGTGCCTGTAGAGTAGGTGAATCTCCTACTGGTGAAATGATTTCGCTGTCACCTCAGCTTGAATGATCCCTCACTATCATTTCGCTGGTATCGATTCGTTGTGCTAAAGAAATCTGTTTAGTAAAGCGGTTCATCACAGACGCGCTCCTTTCCTCTAGCCTTGACTTTCACCGCATCCTGATTGTCCAAGAACTTCACACTTACACTTGCCTTTCGGAGGGGGTGGTTCTGGCGGAACCACTTTCACGAAGCAGAGGAGGAAGCCATCAGTCTTACGAGGGGCTGTCTTCAGTTTGCAGACTTAATTACCATCTTTCAGCCTCTTACCCTTTTTGCTAACTGTCTGTTAGCAGGCAAACTTCCGCACGCAAGTCAGCACGCAAGCTTTGCCGTCTTGTCCTCACCTTTCACAATCCTCTTGCCATGCCTTTTTTGCAATACCTCATTCATCCTTGTGCTGAGTTCTTTTTTATCTTGCGAGTTTGTGTGTCGGTCCAAAAAGTTGTGCTTTCACTTCGTACCTAAAAAGACATTATAGGTTTTGACAAGCAGTGTTTTCCTGGGATTTCTCCTTTACTAAAGCTGCCCATGGTTAGAATCTGTCACCCGGGAAGTTGGCGCTGCCAATCAGGGCATAGACTCTTGCCTGGTCTCCTGTCTCCAACCGTGTTTCTTGCCTTGCTTGACATGGGGGGGGGGGGGGGGAGCGTGCAGACCCAGGGTGTTTTAATGGTTTCATCTGGCATGGGCAATTTAGGATGGTAAAACAACAGAGGTATACGTTGTGCCGTCAAAGGGGGTTGTACATTTCTTGCTTTAACGCACTTTTGTTACACTTTCAATAAACGTCTGCTTTTGAAGGGCGGTTGCGTTACGCTCTAGTTGCAATATCACTTCTGGAAAGTACCAGAGTAACAATGAGCCTTCCTCTTACGCACAAAGTATTCGCAGAACATTATATTTCCAACAATGGTTTTTTTTTCTGCTTTGGCAGCAGAAATAACTGGAGATCACCATTTTTTATGTCGGTGCTAATAGTTGAATTGTCAAATCCCTCACAAATATTTAACTCGCGTCCGTCACCAAGCCTTTCATACAGGGAACTGCTTCAAGGGTTCTATTCCCAGTATTGCAGTGATAATAGTTTTTTTACAGCCCGCTGTATCGAACCTAAAATTTCAGATTTTTTTGTTATGAAAATTGAGGCTTCCTGAAGGCCCAAGGAAACAGAATCGTTCTACAAAATCATAGCACTAAGGAAAATAACAAAAGAAACCGGAGCGTAAGAAATCTCGGCACTGAAGTGAGCGGAGACGATGGTGTAGAGGTAAAACCACATACCATCTAACGTAAAAGGACAGCCGCAGATTTAGAAAATAGAAAGAAAACCCAGAACTGCTGAACAAATAATTGTACAAAAGATAAACCGAGGTTATTTAAAGCCACATGAAAACAATTTCTATTTAAAATTACCTAACTAAAAAGACTCCCGTATTTAAAAATAATCAACCAAAGCACTTTAAAAAATGGCCACAACGTGTAGCTTTCTACCATGCAGTTTAAGCTAATGTCAAAATTTTAATTCAGAACTGCTCAAGCTTGTCGGAATGGCGCAATCGTCAGGTTGATAACTCGAATGACACAGGTTTGATTCCGACCACGGGAAGCACCTTTTCCCTAAGGGCTTTTGTATTTCATAAAACCATCATATTCGTCATCATCATATACATTCTGTGGAAACCAATTGTGTGAAGATTGCTTTCCGAGAACGCGTTTTGGTGTTACGATCTACTGCACAAGTGAGGCATGGAAAGCTTCTCAATAAAAAATAATAAGCACCCAAAATTGTGTGCATGGTGTGAATCCTAAGGTGCGTAAAGCAGTTCTTCTTTATTACGCCTAAAAAGTAAATGTAAGGAGGCTGCGCGATAAGCAAGCTGCAAGAGAACACACCAAAATTGTGCTTACGAATGAACTGATGTCCATAGCGTAGGAAACACTTTCAAAAAGTGCGGCAGTAGCTGAAAACACAAATACACAATGCAAACCGAAACAAAAAGACTGCTCAAGACTCAAGTTATTACTTTTATCCACTCGCTGCATAACCAATCCCCTGGATATTGCTGAAACATTTTGGCGACCGCAACCATAGCGAAATTCGGGTGAAGTGCCTGTGAGCCAAATTTCCCTTGAGAGCCCACTACATAATATTGCCTCCGATTCCTTTACTTTAGATGTCTCATTCTTCGTTTTTCATACGTGCTGATAGTGTAGCGTTGAACTATACGGGCCATAAACTGGCCATACCAAATACGTAATGGAGGAAGTCCCATCAAAGAGGAGCATTAAATGAGGAGATGGTGCATATGCAGGCAGTGCTGCAATGATGCGGTAGGGTAGGGAAGGCCGGAAGCCAATGCTCATAGAACACCAAGGAACATAGACGCTCAAAACACACATGAGAACCCCTATAACGTTCTTTTGGTTCCACGAGACTACACAGAACCCCCGCTGCGTATGCACAGAGAGAACATTGAAACTATTTCAAGATATAACACACGACCCGTCTTTGTTATGGGAAAGGAAAAAAAACACAAAACGGCCGGGCTAACCGTATTCTCCGTGTTGTTCTTTTCGTATATTTTTATTTTTCTCAAGTTATTTTTCCTTTTATGTTTATTAGGACGGCGAGAATGGCATGTTATTGCCATTGCATTTTCCACAGAATGTCTTGGCGCTCTAGACCAAGCGAAAGGAATAGAAAACCGAAGTTCTGTCTCCGACTGATTTCATTGTGTGGTCTTTGTGTGAACGGCATGCGCCGATTCCCCCTTATTTGCGCATCCCCGGACGCCATTATCTTTGTTTATTTCTTTCGCATCTTCCTGTTCCAAGTACCACCCTGTAAGTCAGAACTGGCGACAAGATACGTTCCCCAGGGTCAGTCCGGCTGCACCAGAGAGTGAGCAGCAAGCTAGGAGAATGTTTATAATATGTTACTGAGACGGAAATGCTTACGCACTGACGCCTGTTAATTATATTTGCAAATAGTCTACCCCGCTACACTGCGATGACAGCCACGTAATTATTTCTAAGGTATTGTCCTTTGTGGGAAAATTGAGAAGAAAATTCTTTAGTACCTCAGCAATGAAATTTTTCGCTGGTGCCAGGAACTTGCGTTTTGTTCCAGGAACTTGCAGCATTGCGCGCGCAGGCAGACACCTTAACAACTGAAAGGAAATTTGCTCAATAACCCATTACGACAATTATTTGGCACATAAAAAATTGAAACCCTTCTGGTCACAGAGAACAACAAATAAATTGAAGGCCGTTCCGTTTATTTCAAGCACATGAAATTGTTCCTCTTTTGGAAATTGAGTTGGGATGCCTAATATTGCTTGCGAACACTATATTTTGCTTAATTTCGTTTCCTTTCATTTCATTTACTTGTTTCTTAAAGGCCCGAAGGCACTACATAAGGGGGAGAGGAATATAGGAAAGAGAAGAATTAGGTACAAAGAAATACATCTCTGCATCAAGAAAAGAACAGTAATTATCATGCATCAGTCAGCAAAACTAACAAAAAGGCAAATAAGTGAGAAGTAATACGAATACACAGGTTAAGTTACAAGACCACAAGAAAACATAGAGAAAAACAAAAGAAAATGAAGACTGATTACACAGGTTCAAACTAGTAAGGTGTGTGTGTGTGAATCTGGGGTGATGTCAGTAGTTTTTCTAATGGTCGTCAATTCTTTTTGGAAAAGATGCGAGGGCACTGCATGATACCATTTTGTCGGGTAGCGAATTCTAAAGGGTGATTGCATCGGGGGAAAAGGAATTGGGAACTGCTGATGTTCGACCAGGTATGTGTGCTTTTAGGTGGGTGTGACTTAGGTGTGCTCATGTGCGGTTGGATGGTTTTAATATTTATTTCCTTGATTTCGGGCAACAGAACGCACAATGAAGGAGGCACAAACATGTGATATGACGACGCGATGCAAGTGACAGAAGGGAAATGAAGAGTTTTAAAGCTGTGACGCTGGTAGTCTTTGTCAAAATTTTGTGGGCCAAGCCGAAAACGCGGAGGCGGCAAAAAATTCTATGAACCATCTTGCGACCCGAGTGAGGCTGAAAGTTTTAAATGCAGAGCATTTCTTAGCCTCGTCTGTTCCTGCGTCGGACGGTGTCAACAGTTCCGCGTCCGCAGCAGGTGCGCCTCTGCTGCTTCCCTCCTCTCTCTCAACAGCAGCTGGCGCGCGCATGCGTCGTAGTCAGCCCATTCGCTCCGTCGCGGTCTCAGCGTAACAGGTGCGTGATAGCAGCGCGGTGGGGCGTGGAAGGCCGCGCGCTGCTTGCGCATGCGCGCTCTCCCCCCCATACTGCTCTCTCTACTGCGCGCGCTGCAAATATAGCGGCTAGCGGTCGCTCGTGTTTCAGTCACTGCGTTGCTCCTTCCTTCCTTGGTTGACGCTCGTGCCCACGTTTACTCGTGTCTGCTACTCCAGCATCACGGAATTAGCGATGGAAGCAACACTGCCTTCAATCAGTACTGAGGCCCCAATGCTCTGCATTTACTCGTGTTCCTCTCGCGGGAAGGCGCGGGAATTTTTTTATTCAGGAAAGCTAGAGAAAACACCTTTCCTTCCTACTGCCTTAAAATATTTTTGCCACATTCCGAGGTAAAGCCGATTCTTTGAATTCTTACTGGTGGAGAAGGCTTAGGATTGGCCCACAAATTTTTTGCAAAGGGTGTACGAGGAGTATTCAGAGGTGACAAAGCGAGCTTCGCAATATTGTATGGCTTCCAGGTTAGTGGTCGAATATGCTTGTGATGGATGCTAGATTGATGAAGCGTATTCAAGTTTTGGTCAGATGAAAGGGAGATAAGCAAGTGTTTTTTTTATTTTTATGGCCACGGATTTCAGATTTCGCCGGAGGTATAAAAGCGCCCTTGACGCTTCGGAGCAGATTGTACATTCAGAAATTCCCTCTTTTTGTAATACGAAACTAGTACGAGTTCGTATTTTTTCCTCTTTGCAGCCACAGCTCTTCCAAACGCATAACTGAGCAGGTACGTTGCAACGTCAGCAAATCGACGTAAACTCTGTATCTCGCAATTTCACTTTTTTCCTGTGTTCATCATGGTTTGTTGCGTTTGGCAGGAGTTTTATTCAGGCTGTACTCGATTCGAGAACACTCATTGTTTGCAGTGCGAAGTGGCATTCACATATCTCTGCATCTTATTTCAGTTTCTGCTGCGTACTTGTGTTAAACGTTTACCTTCGTTAAATACTAACACCTCAAAAATTCTCTATCGTAATCTTTCCTTTATGTTGGCCTTTTATAATTTCTTTTTACATATTTAGCATGCACAGTGAGCGGTAGAGAAACGTGAACAAAAAATCAGTGCCCTTGCACAGTGTGAAAAACAATAACCAGAGAACCTGGCCGCAGTGCAAATAGTACACAGAACAAAACACATTTATTTGCAAGTTTTGATCATGTTTACAGCAATAACCAATTCATTCACGGATGAAATTGACGGAGTCTGCACAGTCACCCACTAATTTTTTCTTGCGTTTTCGTCGGGACCTATGCAAAACTACGCATGAAGAAAAAAGGACTTCACAAATATCGATTTACTAGAGAAACAATCGCCCACCAAAAACACCAAAGAAATCAAATGTTTCTTGGCCTAAACCTTTCTCTATTGCTTTTTTTCTTGGGTTTTCAGGAAAAAAGCTTTCCGGAAAAATTTTTGTTTTAACACGTGCCGCCGCAACTACCAGCCGCATCCAATTATGGGCCTCTAATTGCTGTAGAGTCGTTAAGTGCGCGCGAGCAGGAACACGATAGGCGGCAGACAGCACATCAGCAGAAATTTACTTCTCCTTCTCTTCATATTTCTTGTGCCACAAAAAAGTTCGGTGTCCAAAAGTTGGGTTGTTGCCGAGACTTTGATGCACCTCACAGCAACCGGAAATCTGCTCTTGTTGCACTTGGAGCGTCACCTAATTACTTTCATCCGTGCAACGCTCCTAGATTGTTGTTCGTTCAGGTGCCCGGGTTTCAGCAGTCTGAAATAGAGGGTCGAGATACTTGATCACTTGCTTCAGTATATAATTACGAGCCTTGCGCATGGAATTTTCACTAGTAATGCCAAAGTATTTCTTTAGCAGACGACGGCTTCAGTTGCACTTGCTTTAGCGTTGCGTAACCAAGTTGGGAAAGACCTCGTCCTTTTTTTATGAAACTGATAATCGCCTCTCAACAAATAAAGCGCAGCGGCGGAGTCACTTTAGTTTGTTTTATCGACTCCCTCTTGTTAAAAACATTAAAAATTTGAGTACTTACCTCTGTAAACGAAAGTTTGACATCCACCTAAATCCAGCCATACGGCTACAAAGGAAAGCTATACAGCTTTCTCGGAAACTTCGAAGTTGAAGAAAAATTCCGCCTGGTCCAGGATTCGAACCCGAGACCACTGCTTAACCGGAGCAGTCGCTCTACCAACTGTGCTAACCAGGAGGCTAGTCGTTAGTAGCGCGAAAGCGAATTGATCAACAACTCGAAGTGAAGGACAGGTGTTAATTGACTAGATTGAGGGGAAATCCCCAAGGTGGAGTAAGTTTCTGTAAAGGAAAGTTTGACATCCACCTAAATGCAGCCATACGGCTACAAACTTACTCCACCTTCGAGATTTCCCCTAAATCTGGTCGATTAACACCTGTCCTTCACTTCGAGTTGTTGATCAATTCGCTTTCGCGCTACTAACGACTAGCCTCCTGGTTAGCTCAGTTGGTAGAGCGACTGCTCCGGTTAAGCAGTGGTCCCGGATATGAATCCTGGACCAGGACGAATTTTTTTCAACTGCGAAGTTTCCGAGATAGCTGTATAGCTTTCCTATGCAGCCGTATGGCTGCGTTCGGTGGATGTCAAACTTTCCTTTACAGAAACTTACTCCACCTTGGGGATTTCCCCTAAATCTGGTCGATTAGTACTTACCTCACGTTTGAAAGGCGTAAACCAGCGATCACGTAATGAGCCCCCTTCGCCGTATGGACTCGCCGGCAGGTCCTCAAAAACTGACTTTTATAGGTTACTCAACAGCATTGAATTTTTACCCTGCACGCATCTGGTGATTTTAACGTAATTTAATCGATTTACTAGGTTGTTTTATCCACTTCCCCATCAAGTTGTAGAATTCACTACGCTTAGAGGCGAGTACGCTAGCTCTTGAGATCCCTATCCACCAGATTTGCAATCACTGTATCTAAAAGATTTATCATAATTGTGTTCTTTCTAACTAGAACCCAAGTTACAATCCGATCCGCCCATGTAAATCTTCTTCTATTTAAGGCCTCCATTTCAAGCAAACATAGTTTACCATACCACTGCGGCCAGATATCTGCGAGAATTGCCCTCTTTTTTTTCCAACCGGCAGTTCCACAAACAGTGTTCCCTCCAGCAGGCCGGTGAGCGGGAATGGGCGTTGCTGTACATACAAAAGTGCAGCTGGCCTAATGATTTTAGCTTGAGAAAGTAATCTGTGGCGATAAACCTGTCACTGGTTGCAATAAAATGTAAATGTCATCATTTTTGTCGCGAATCACTTAGGCCATTCAATGTCTTTTTGTAGACAGCCTTAGTAACTTTGTATCCCCACGATATCTTGACGAGCATTCAAACACACGCAAAAAAAGAACAGACACTTTTTCTGGATTCGACTTGCCGAAATCTTTTTTATAAAGAATGCATAAATTGAATTTCTAGCCTGCAGTCATCAAGTGCATATTCCGAGTGTGGGAGCATATACCAGGGCCGCTGCAAGCCCCACAGCATTAACAAGGATATCGAATGAGGATGACTCATTTCTCTCGGGAACTTTACAAGTGAGCTGCTGGGCTATGTTTCGGAGCTTGCAAGTACTTGTCTCATTAGGAATATTCGCTCATATGGCGTCTTGTCCTTAAATAACCAGCTGTAGCAGATAACAGCAAAAAAATTCCTTTTGCGCCGTCGTAATAAATTTTGTTTTTCCATTTATGCACCATTTAAACGTCAAAGCCGGGAAATAAGGAAGTGGTTGGCCTGATTTGAGACGAACAGCTATTGGCGCGGGTAGCTCGATGTAGGGTTCCCGCCAAAAACGCACCCTCTACCCCTCCAGCTTTTGTAGACACCAGCGAGTGTTTTATCCTCTTGACTAGCAGCTGAATACCGGTTTCCTTCGGCGCGTTTTATCGTTACACTTCCCTATGACCATCTAGCCCTGCTCCGTTCCATAAATTTTTATTCCAAACTATTGGTCCTATATTTTCCGCCCGCAAGGTCGGCTCTTTGTGATTGCGTGAGGAGGATGCGGTCAAGCAATGAACCGAAGAATGACGCTGTAGAGGAATAACGGTAAGAGTAAAAGCCTGAACATTGTGAAACGGAATCGGCCGAAGTGTAGCGAACTCTACTTCCAGAATGATGTTTGTAAAGAGAAGGGCCCCTAACACGCAAATATTTCCAACAAATACCAATGATGGATGATTGAGGAACGGCATTCGCGCGGGCGTTATGAAAACAGTTTTTCTTGCCTGGACGAAGTATTCAAAAATAGGAGATAGCCAGGTGGGGTACCGCCAGGTGGGGTAGCAGCTGGTAGTGGTGGTAGTAGTAGCAGCTTTAGTAGTAGCAGTATTAGGAATAGCAGCCACATCAGCTGCAGTAGTAGTAGTAGCAGTAGTAGTAGTAGTAGCAGTAGCAGTAGTAGTAGTGGTAGTATTACCTTAAATAATAAGTGCGGCAAATGCCTGTTTGGTAAGTGGAAGGAGAGTACGCAAGGGGAATCCAGCTTCCTTCAGCCTACGCAAGCTAAGCCCCGCTCCTCTTCTTTGTATTGCTTTAGTGAATGTGCTGGAAGTACCGACGTAAATAATTTCATTCCTGGTTCGCTCAAACGTTAAGTAGTTAAAATCGCGAGGGAAAAACTGGCCGTTGATTAGTTCCCTGGCGGCTATATTTTTCTAAGCACGTAGAACTGTTGAAAATAGGCTACTAATACCGCATTATACGAACTGTTCTTGTGTGTTTCGACAATGCCGTGTGTCGAGAAATCACCTCCTCACAGTTGCGGTACACATATTCCCTCATCAAGCCAGAATAAAAAAAAACTCTAAGAAATACTCGCATGTAACACATCAAAGCAGGGTTTAGCCTCTTGGTGCCCACTGTAGTTCACGGTGCATCTGTTGTAAATTTTGCGGAACTGGGAGTTGGCATTTCTGTTTTGCAGTGCAGAAGAAAAAACTGCCTATTATTGAAATAACACACCGGAGGCAGCAGAATTTGGCACACCTCCGCTCAAACAGGTTCATTTAAAAGAATTCTAAAGGAGTTCAGCTGAGTTTTGATTTGACAGAGGCCTTCTTCCTAACCCTCTGCGGATCGGTGAGGAGCAAACGCCACAGCTCCGGCCTTCAGAGTCAAGAACCCGGCTCCCCACAAACGTGAGCAGCTCAAGAATCACGATGACTTGACTTAAACTTCGGTAATGGAGTAGCTGGCGCAAGATCTGACGCCTGCGGGTCGGGCGTAATTAGGTCAGCAAACAGCTCGTTTCTCAGGATAAGATGGATGGATTCCTTCTTGGGGAAGTGTCGCACACAGAGTAACACCCTTCACCTTGAGGGGCGGGGATAAGTGGAAGCGCAGGGAGGATGAGAGTCCTGCTGTAAGGCACGTCAGACCCTGACTTTCTCGGGGACTTCTGTGAAAGGTCGGGTGCGGAGAAGCAAAACTAACGAAGCGGCCGTGAAGAATTGCTGCAGCAAAAAGGATCTATGGTCCTTCGCCAGGCCGAAGATCAACCTATAATGCAACAACGGTAACCTAGACCCCATAATTTTTTGCCTACATTTGTTGCGCTTGCTAACCCTGCAATAAACGTCTTCGAAGACAACAGCAGTAATCTATATCCTTAGAAAGAGAAAACAAATTTAGAAACTCCGTGGCCACTACCACTCTCTGGTAGTTATTTACTGCGCAAGGCTCACCCTACAACTAGCAGGATTGAAGTAGAGAGACTCCATGCAGCATGAATACAAGTTGAGGAAATTGTAGGATTGGTGTTTTCCGCAAGGAATCTGGACTTTATAAGTGCGTACAACGAGTAGATAATGGCTTTCGTTCATTTTGCAAGGTAACACAATAGACAATAAGAAAAAGGTCGTTTTCTTTTGGAGGGACGTTTGAAGGAAAATAAAAGGTATGGCAATTAACAGAAAACACAACAATGATGATTTGGTGTTTCTCTTTAAGTTAGGCTACCCTTGTATCCGGCACGCTTTCTCACCGTGATTCCGCGGTAGGCGCCGTTAAAGCTGCTACAGTGCGCAGCAGTTGCTCGTCCAAAGCTCGAAACAAAAACAGACCGGCTGCTAAATGTGATGCACATACGTGCTTGGCCATGGTCTTCCTTTATGCCAAAGCTTCGCATGAGCCGCTTAATCACTACTCATCTGTTGACAGACACCTCGCGCACAACTGCACCCCTTTTCTTGTCTTCCCGATTGGTGTTCCTGTTTATAGTCTGGTAACAATCTCGGCTACCAAGCACTTCAGGGCCTTTGCTATCTAACTCACAAATTTTGCGACTGAAGTGCGGCGGAAACGAAAAAAGAAGGCTATATTTCAACGTTGACTAGCAACGTACAACTGTTATTCTTCAACAAGGTGGTTACACATTTTTCTCACGTTTCTTCTTGCCTACCGCATGCAACGATTTCCGGCACTCTTTTTCAAGAAGCAAACTGCTTTGGTTTTTTTATGAACGACTTGCTTGTCTTTAGTACAGGATGCTATCTACGACTCTCGCCCTTCGCTTTCCGGAAATTATCTTCGCCACCTGCGTGGAAGAGAAAGATTGTTTGTCAGATTAAATTCCCAAAAAGAATGGGACGTGCATTTTTTATACTATGTTCCGGCAAACAATATTTGCGCTGCGTCATGGATATATTGGCCGAAATCATTTATATGGCAAAACAGCGAAGTGCAAGCAATGAACTCTCCAATATAAAAGTAACCTGCTGCGCTTCGATGGAAACAAAAAATAATCAAGTTCATACCACAACCAATTCTGTTTAAAGAACACTTTTCACGGGCATACACTATTCATTCATCAGAGCCTCGTGACTAACGCTGTACATAGCATATCATTATCAGCAATAGGCAGCAATATTATAGAAGAAAAATTACAATCTTCCTCTCAACTCAAGGAACGGCTCCCGACCTACCGAAATAACTATTCTTCGACACAACATTACAGCAAACGCTTAAATCTATTGCTTCTGCATTAAAAAGGTTTGGTGTGTGTGCTTCATTATGCAGTTGTGGACGTGAGAAGTTAATTGTGTCGTCTGCATATTGTGTATAACGAATAACCATTGGTGTAAAAAGCCAACTAGCATCCTTCTAAGTATTTGTAAACTGTAATTATATGTTCGGTCTTTCAAAATATTTTCAAATGTGTGTTCACTGGTAGAAAAGCGCACGAATTGTGCAAACACGGTGTGAAAACGAAACGAACGAGATCAGAAGAACGAAGACTAAAAAAAAGGGAACATTTCCAAAAACAAAATTTAACAAAGAATGCAACTATCTGGCATAACAAAAGACTAGAGTCACCCAAACAGCATTTTGCCGGTGCTAAGAAATTCATGAACGCGTAAAATGCACCCCGCTTTTCTGCACACATCAACCGATACCGTTTAAAATTTGCGGCTACTTTACTGTTGTGAAAAAGCTCTTTATACATGTGTGCTTACACAGTGCAAATTTTTAGTACACGGGTTTTTTTAAACATGAGAAACTAAACAAAAACAATGTTTTTACGAGTGCGGCTCAAGGAATGGGAAGCATGTTGTAATTCACTCGCATAAAGATACTCCCCGTGGTTGCTCGCTTGTATCATTTTATATCAACTGAGCCCCCATGATAGGACTTGCACAAATGTATTTTATGTCCCCTAAGTTGACTCGAGATGTGTTCGAATTAGCTGAATGAAGACTCCCAGGAAAAGAGATTACACCGGGGTTTGAAAGAGAAAAAAATTACTCGCATATATGTATTTTAGACTGTTTTCTTTAAATGATAGGCATCCTTTGGTTTCTGAGAATTGCTTATTTATACTAACTGGGTATATATTGGTAAGAATACGTCAGTCTGAACCAGAAATAAATATTGTATGACAATAATGCGAGTAATGCGTGTAGTGGAACTACTTGCCTCTGATAAGACGCACTGTGCGGTGGTGCATTCTTAGGGGTGACCTAATTAATCACTGAAAGTCAATGTCCGCTGCATAAATATGCCACACCACCTGACTTTCACTGCTAAAAAAGACCCACCTAACAAGAAAGAGCGATCGCCCGCCAAACTTCAATTACAAGAATACTGCCAGGACTGATGACAGGTACGCATCTTTTGACTCAAGTTAGCCAAAGGTTTCCACTGCCCTAGAAAACAGGTAAATGAGAAAACCTTGTTGCTCATGAACGGGGTGAGAAAGTGTGTATGGTAATTCAAACATATCCCTTATGTTTGCTGAGTTTCGCATTGGAACTATGCCATACTGCAAATTCCTGTCAGCTTAATAAAAGTGGGGCCAATAAGGCACACTACATCACGGACACTCAAAAACAAGCCATCTTAAAAGGACGCCCATTTATATGAACAAGTAAACCCTGTGTAATATGGAATATGATTCACATATAAAAGGGCGCTGACAATGCTGGTATCAAAAAACTCCACGAAGAAAATAGAATTCGTTTGGCATGTAAAAATGTGGAGTCGCCCCGTTTTTTCTTTACTTTTGCCTGTATTTTCAGCAAGAATTTGGGAAGAACAACAGTTGGCTGAAGAACCTCCCAATCTCTCCGCCATAAAAAAATTCTACTTTCCCCTGATTATAGGAGTGCTTCTCTAAAAGAGAAAAAGAAGTCAAGTTTGCCTGAAATAAAATTTGGTCGTAAAAAAGGACGGGTTGATTACCACACGTAGCCAGTTTTACAAACAGAAGCGCCTTCTCTGGGGGAAGTACTGCATAAAGGTCCAGAAATTCTTTACAGAGTGCCGTTCTGACGGCTTGACACGGGATCATTCAAATGGAATAAGAAGCCCAATGCAGGTTTCTTCAATAATTTCAATCAGGGCGAAGTGAACACGTCTTTTCTGGATATTGCGCCCTATTGAAAATAATAAAAGATGGCTACGTTAAGCCTGCCGTCCAGGATTTTTAAGTACTGCCGCATGGAAGGTAAAAGAGCAAAGAACCCAATCATGCCTACTCTGCTGAAACACGAATAAGCCTAGTCCAACAGACGTAACAATAGGCCCAATGACAATGTTTTTACTGCAGTACACAGCGCCAGAGACTTAGTGCCGAGCCTCAGTGGATATATTTTTTCAGGAAGGTGATGTTGAAGAGTTGCGCCCAGCTCTAGGTATTTGTGATGGTCACGTAAAGCAGTAGCATGAAATCACAGGAGATACAACGCTTTTCTCTCGCCGCTTTTACGACTGTTCGATTTTAGGTAAAACAGATTAAGGCACCAAAAAAATGAGGTCGCACCAAATTCATAAATACGGGGGAACTACACAGAGTGCTTTGTTGCACCAGCGTATGTTTACTCCTAACACGGTAAAGTTCTCTGGTGGGTACCGGTTTGCTTTCGCACACTGCTCGGTCTTGACGTCAAATGCACATAGCCCGACCACCCGTTGGGATGCTATCAGCACATGCACATGGGCAGTGTAGGCCGCCACGAGCTTAGTGCGCTCTCGACCTGTCGCTGCTATACCGATTTCGGCCAGCTGAAGTAACCCAGGAAATCTTTTACGCAAAGCGTGAAACTCGTCGTGCTACAAGGCCCACACGTCCAGCTTCTCAACTGCATAAAAAAGGCGGCTGGAGAAGAGTGTGTGCAAGCGACTGAAGGACCTCTGCCCCAACCGCGACCAATTTCACTGAAAGTGTGAAGGTACAACGTGCACAGCTGTTTCAGCCTTTCTCTACCGGAGTCTGGGATACCTTAGTTTCGTCAATGTGTTCCCTTCGTCTGTTCTCGGTGGGTACATGAGTCATGCAGTACGACGTACCCATTCAAACTCACGTTGTAAATACTACAGCTAGCACATTTTTCCTCAAGTATTCCGTAACGCTCTTCCTACGTTAGGTCTTCCAGGATGCTTGTGCTACGAGTCACCTCGTGATGTTATTTTGAGCTCTCATGTGCAAAATGGCAACTCTGCCGCATGAAACCGATTTGGTTAAA
This sequence comes from Haemaphysalis longicornis, assembly GCF_048455015.1. Classification (NCBI taxonomy): domain Eukaryota; kingdom Metazoa; phylum Arthropoda; class Arachnida; order Ixodida; family Ixodidae; genus Haemaphysalis; species Haemaphysalis longicornis. The sequence continues at coordinate 34,801,492 of NW_027526385.1, read as the reverse complement.
AAACAAGTGTGTGATTGCTGAATTATGTGAAAAACAAAAAGCGCAAGAAAGAAAACATCTCGTTTAGACGCATGCCTGCAGACAGGAATATCGGTCGGCAGAATGTCTGGTGCCAGGGACGATACAGCACACAGGCTGCAGCCGGCATAGCAAAGGGATCAGGTATTTCTTGCGGGCGCTACGAACAAAGACTGTACAATTAAACGCCACATCAAAACCTGCTTCCCATCAGCCCCCCCCCCCCCCGGCCCTCCCCCTCCTACCCCCCTCCCTCCCAATCACGAGGTCGTACAGCCCAGTCGGTGGACCGATCATGTCCTGTGCCCCTGTCATGCGGCTGCCTTCAGCTAGGCGGATGCCGGCGGCCTGAGCAATTACCGAAGGCGTAGTTCAAAGCGCTTGAAAAGAACCTTCAATAGTTACCGAAGAAGACAGGATTCTACAAAAAAGGCAGCCTACGTGCAGGTTTTTCACCTAATTAGGTCTTCCCCAGTTCTCCGGAAAACAGGCAACGAAAGAAAGAGCTCTTAGCGCCGTGGGAGCTCAGTTCGGGTGGGTGCTCACGTCAGTGCCAAATATGAAGCCTTTTGTTTTTTCTGTTAATATAAAGAAGAAGAGTGCAGGCGGCTGCTATAAAGATGTTTGAACGGGAATGCAGTAAAATATAATGCCTGATATAACTACCACGCTGTTCTTACCGCCAGTTTTTATGGGATTGATATAGCGTTTTGGGAATGAATCGCGTTCTTTCCTTTCGTAACACTTTTTTCTCCTTTCGTAACACTTCACATTCGTTCCATCGTAAAGTAACCGCTGCCCTTTTTATGCCGGTTTTCATGCTTATACAAGGCTTATAATATGACACCACTACGTACGTGGTTCGATTCCGGGCAAGTGATCTTTGCGTTCCCGGATATCAATGTTTCCGGATATGAAAGAATAAACAAAGCGTTATTATTTTGTTTACTTATACAACAAAGTTAACAACACTTGACCGTAAGAGCATACACAAAGATTATACATCTCCACCTCCCTTCTGTACTTTTGCTTGGTTCCCCGAAATAGAAGGGGACAAGGTGTAATAAACTGAATGCGACTGCTAGTGTTAAAAGCAACACCCAATGCCCAAATTGTAATTATCACAGTTCTGCCCTCTCTCTGCGACATTGACTAAAAACTGGGTGCTAGCTGTGAAGAATTTTTCGCATATTCGTCTCACATCTGCTAAGGCTTACGCTCAAATTTCTTGTAGGGGATAGGTACAATAATTTCGCGGTGGAATTTTTACACTGATATAGATGTGAGGGCTACCTGACATCAGCTGAGTTGAAAACAATGCATCATACTGCGCGTAGAAAATTAGAAAGGTGCTTACAGTCAATAATTTCTCGCCACGGCCGTGGCAAAAGATTGTTGGAGCAACTTCAAAAGCAATCAGACGGTGCTTTATTGAAAGTAGTTTTAATGAGGCTGGCATATGCACATACTCTAGACATTTTCAGCAGCTTTTTATGAGAAGACCGGAAAGAGTGGTTTTTTAATTAAATAACAAATTTAGCGAAACGTGACAATTGAATTTTCCCACCCCGCTGTGCTCCTACCTCGTCCAACGATATATTTTGGGCCACACTATTCATAACGGCTCCGCGTGATAATCGGGCGGCATGCCGAAAGTGAAATACACCAAGTAAAGTCACTTTTAAAGTGGTTGCGGCATCAATTTAAAGGACTGAGAAAGAAAAAGACGTCGAGGTGATTTTAGGGGAAAGCCTGAAAGATAAAGGAGATTGGACGCAAAGGGAATGTATTACCAGTGTCGTTCGAAGGACTCTGATATTACTTTGACAAACAAGGTTGTTTGCTACAGTTCAGAACAGGATCATTTCAGTAGCAGTTTCAGGAAGTCAGACATCCAAAAAGTGCGGTAGTTTGACGAATTTTCAAAAGAAGTTAAAAAAGGCGGCAGTCAAAAGGACGTCGCATATGCTGGCACAAGTCATCCGTAGCCTTTGAAGGATAGAGAATTAACACACTACAAAAGCGAACAAAGCATCGTCTTGCTTTTGTCATCTTGAAATGGTGGCCTGTATCGACCGGTATTATGCTGAGCACGAAGCGTTCTCAGCTGTCGAAGTCGCCGATACGTGCCAGTCATCTAGAGAAGCTAAAACAGCCATTACCGTGCCAGGAACGAGAAAAAGAGTCACGACAAAAAACTAAAAAAAAATGGGGGAGAGGGCTGCTTCAACACAACCGAACTACTATGTTTATCAATCTTTATTGTCACGTGAAAGCTCACAGCCTGTCGCAGCGTCTGTTTGGGGCACCCTTTCCTTCGCTGCCCTTTTCGCCTAACAAGTATGTACAAATGTCTGGCAAGTTGCTTTTGCTGAAGCAGTTCCTAAGCTATAGGAGCTTTATAATATCTATCAACCAATCATATAATCCAGCAAGTGTTCAATATAGCTGATGCCTCATAGTAACTAAAAATTGTAATGTTCAGTTGTGTCTCTACTTGGTTCTGGACGTGAAGTAGGGGGAATAAGACATCGTTTTAGCGCTTTTAAAAACACAATTACTGATAATTATTGAAGTAAATGACGGCATGCCTACCCTGACTTATCAAGGTTTTGTTTCTATTCGGATATCCGGGACTTCTGTAAACACGGCGAACTTTCACAAGTATTGGCAAAGCCCAACTTGGTTAAAAGCGAACTTATAAAAAGGAAGCTGCAATAAGAATGTCCTCATAACTATGCAACAAAACATGAACGCAACTCTATGTAATGTCAGGGAGTGCTGACCATTTTGCCACGTTTACATGGTTTTAGCGCTTACAGGGAAATTGATGGCACTTGCAAAAAAAGACAAATTTCAGCAGGATTACATTAGTGCTGCCTTTTCGTTTATAGCTCTATTGATGCCCTGTGGGTAACTTCGGCCAAGGTAGAGTATTGCAAAAAAACGGCGCTGAAGTAAAGATATGTTTTTCTAAAGTACACGAGGCATGCTAAATTTGCAGTACAATGCTACTGGTCGACGGATGCACGCTTGGTACCAGATGTGTTCAAGTTTTCGAAGGCCTTCATCAGGGCCGTATTGACGTGCCTCGAAGACGCCTTGTCGGGAATTCTGCGTCGATATACCTGTTGACGAAGAAAGGAGTCTTTTCCGAGAAGCTGCCTTATTGGGAAGGAGGGGACGGTCGATACTGGATGACAAAGACAGGCCAACGGGGCGTTTAAAGACCGTACTCAGAAACCGCCCTTTTGGGGGTAACAAGGGCTGGAGCGTTGGACACGTTCCTGCATGTTGTGTGTACGCTTCCTGTTGCGATGCCAGCCGTGTGTGGCACGCACGCGTGCACTCTATAACTTTTTGACAAGAAAACCATCCTCACGAAATATTGAGAGCAAGCTACCCGTGAACAAGTTGTCCATGATGCGCGAAGGTTCCTGTTGGATTCGTGCGATATACGTAATATATATTACTTATTACGTAATTATATACATACGTAATTATATACGTAATTGTATTACATATACCGTGATACACGTGCGATACACATTTATTCCATGCAACTTGCCTCTCATGAAAGTTGCATGGAATATTATCTCTGAAAGTTTCAGAAAACACTGAAATACAAGCTCAGTAGGAACAAGCAATAAACAATATCATCATCATCATCATCGTCATCATCATCACCAGCCTATCTACGCCCACTGCAGGGCAAAGTCCTCTCCCATTATTCTCCAATTGCCTCGGTCCTGTGCCAACTGTGACCAATTTATCTCCGCAAACTTCTTGATCTCATCTGCCCATCTGACTTTCTGCCGCCCCCTGCAACGCTTGCCTTCTCTAGGGATCCACTCTGTTACCCTTAATGACCAGCGGTTATCTTGCCTTCGCATTATATGCCCTGCCCACGTCCGTTTCTTTTTCTTAATCTCTACTAATATGTCTTTAACACCAGTTTGTTCCCTGACCCACTCCACTCTCTTCTTGTCCCTTAATGTTACACCTATCATTTTCCTCTGCATTACCCGCTCAGTCGTTCTCAATTTAAGTTTAACCCTCTTAGTGAGCCGCCAAGTTTCTGGCCCATAGGTGAGTACCGGTAAGATGCAGCTGTCATACACTTTCTCTTTCAGCGACAATGGGAGGCTGCTATTCATTATCTGAGAATGTCTGCCATATGCATCCCACCACATTCTGATCCTTGTAATTATCTCTGCCTCATGTTTGGGATCTGGGATCCCAACTTGGCCTAAGTAGATATATTCGCTTACCACTTCCACTGACTCGCCACCTATCTCAAACTGCTGTGCTGTCCCGAGGTTATTGATAATTTCTTTAGTTTTCTGCATATTAATTTTCAGGCCCACGGTTCCACTCTGTTCGCCCAGTGCGGAAAGCATGCTTTGCAATTCGTCCCCCGAGTTACTTAGCATGGCAACGTCATCAGCAAATCTGAGGTAAGTGAGGTATTCTCCATTAACCCTTACTCCTGCCTGTTCCCAATCTAACCTTCTGAATACTTCTTGTAAGCATGCTGTGAATAACATTGGAGAGATTGTGTCTCCTTGTCTGACACCATTCCTTATAGGTATTTTACTGCTCTCCCTATGGAGGATGATGGTAGCTGTAGACCCATTGTAGATATCCTCTAGTATTCTTACATAATGCTCATCTACCCCCTGGTTCCGCAATGCCTGAATGACTGCTAGGGTTTCGACCGGGTCAAATGCTTTCTCATAATCTATGAAGGCTATATATAGGGGTTCAGTATACTCAGCGCACTTCTCTATCACCTGATTGATCATGTGAATATGGTCCATTGTTGAATAACCTTTACGGAACCCTGCTTGTTCTTTAGGTTGACTGAAATCTAAGTTTGCAGAGATTCGGTTAGCGATTACCTTGGTAAATACCTTGTAGATGACTGACAGTAAGCTGATCGGCCTGTAATTTTTCAAGTCCTTCATGTCGTCTTTCTTATGGATTAGGATGATGTTTGTGTTCTTCCAAGATTCCGGTACCATTGAGGGTCATTTGGCATTGCGTATATAGGTTTGCCAGTTTTTCAGGTACAATTTCTCCGCCATCCTTCAAGAGCTCTGCTGGGATCTGATCCTCACTAGGTGCTTTGCCTCCTTTCATTTCTTTCAAAGCCTTCCTTACTTCTTCAGCCGTTACTGGTGGGATGTCTATCTCCTCTGAACTACTGTCTCGTTCGGCATTATCCTGTATGTCCCGGCTGCTGTACAGGTCCCTATAGAACTCCTCGGCCACTGTGACTATTTTATCCCTATTTGTGATGACATTGCCTTGCTTATCCTTAAGTGCATACATCTGATTTTTCCCCACGCGAAGACGTCTCTTCACTCCTTTCAGGCTACCTCCGTTCTTTACAGCGAATTCGATCCTCTCCATATTGTACTTCCGTATGTCAGCTGTCTTGCGCTCATTGATTAACTTCGAGAGCTCGGCTAGTTCTATTCTGTCAGCTGCGGTAGAGATTCTCATGGTTTGCCGTTTCCTGATTAGATCTTTCGTCTCCTGTGAAAGTTTACCAGCATCCTGTCTAGCCATAGTGCCCCCGACTTCTATTGCACACTCCGTGATGATGCGTGTAAGGTTGTCGCTGGCTTCCTGTGTCGTAAGCTCGGCTTCCTCGTTAAGGGCGGAATATCGGTTCTGCAGCGCGATCCGGAATTCTTCTACTTTACGTCTTAGTGTTAGTTCGTTTATCGGCTTCTTTCGTACTAGCTTGTTGCGGTACCTCCTCAAATCTAGCCTAATTCGAGATCTTACCATACGGTGGTCACTACACCTTACCCTTCCGAGCACTTCCACATCCTGCACGACGTCAGGGTTATCGCATAATATGAAGTCTATTTCATTTTTGTGCTCCCCATTCGGGCTCCTCCAGGTCCACTTCCGACTCTCCCGTTTACAGAAGAAGGTATTCATTATGCGTATATTCAATAAACAATATACTTTAAAGTATGTTCATGGATAAGGCGTGTCGAACGCCTTATCGATGTCCAAAAGAAAAAGAAGTGTCTGATTTGGTTATTGGGGTTTAACGCGCCCACAATACACAGACGTTGACGCGCGCCGTAGTGGAGAGCTCCGGATTAATTTTGGCCACCTGGGGATTTTTTACGTGCACCGGAATCTCCAACACACGGGTGTTTTCGGAGATTTGACGTGGTTGCTGGGGTAGATAATGAGTCAAAGGAGGCATTGACCTGGGGTTGAAGGAACCACACGTGACCAAGAAAACAATTCACAGTTTAGCAAACAAGCAAAAGAAGATTCCGGCGGGAGCTGCGATTTGCAAATCTCCCAGCTTTTTCACGTGGCCTGGTTGACTTCATCGACAAAGCCATCAGTGGGAGCCTGGATGGAGGCACCAAGACTCCATGAAGCTCTACGACAGAGAGATTGCCCCTCTTTTGGTCAAAAAAATAAAACTCTCTCTCTCTTTCTCTCTCTCCCTCTCTCCAAATCCAGTGCTGAATGCTGCGCGTCCACAATTTTCGTTGATCAATTAAGCCTGCTTTTGGATGTACAGTGAAAAGTTTTGTGACAGTAAACACGGGAGCGCGCATCACTCAGTACATGCGGAGCGGTGTACCGATTGGATGGCGAACCGTCGCCGTTAGTACATTTGGCGGATGCACTCCCTGACAACGGTTGATTGCGCTGTTGTCTGCTGCGGTAGCTACGTTAGATATCTGGAAACGGTTCCAGAGAATACAAGTTCCAATGATGGGATTTTACTCAAGTGCGAAACAGAGCGAAAGCATTAAAAAGTTTGCTTTCCGCTGCCCGATTGGGTGATAAAAAATGGGTTATTGTATGGGACGTAACATAATGCAGGAGACAACCATGCCATAATGCGGTTTGAGGGAGTGCGCCCGCCAACCGCACAAACTGGGAGAGCACGCCAGCCTCTCACCAGAGTGCTCTGCACGTATGGAGCGGCACGCCCTCACGTGTTTTCCGTCATAAATATGTGGACTGCACTCTTTGTTGCTGAGGTCTTCGCAGACACTCACAAAATAGGGGTAAATAACCCATCCTGTCGGCTCGTACTCTAAATACGGTTCAGCGTGTATATTTCGTGAATAGGTTCCTGCGCTTCGGTTAACTTAGCCGAACCATTTCATTTAAACTATCATACGCGCAAGCCTAATTAAAAAAAATGGTACTAGCGACCACTCTTTAGTATCATTAAAATGTTTCGCCTGTTTTAGGCAGCTGATGGAGAAGTTGTACTAACTTCTAGAATTACTGTTCTGTAGTACTCGCTGGCTTACTAACTAGCTTACTACTAACTTGCTGGAGCAGACGTATCAAGCACGGCATGCATTTGTCCGTCAGAAACCCGTGCCAGGCGTGTACAGTAAGCCCCAAAGAAAACCTCCCCTGCTTAAATGCATCGCATGCGATTTCAGCATTTCTATGGGTCTTTCTAGTTATTTTAGTAAGGCGCCAAGTTTCAGCTCCGTATGTCATTCCCCGGCAGTGATGACATACTGAGCTTAGATCGGCTCAACGGGCCATGGAGCGAGTAATATTAGAATTAACACTCAGGGGCAAAAACTTGACGATATCATAGTTCAAATAAATAAAACTAAACGGACTTGCGCTGGCCACGTAGCGAGATGAACCAACAACCGGTGGAGAATCAGGCTAACAGTGCGGATACCAAGGGATAGGCACAGAAAGCTCGGAAGGCCAATAACACGATGGACAGATGACGTGCGGAACTTCATTGGTAAACTGTGGAACCGACTGAGTTACTCAATATATACAGTGGCGAAACTACGCTTCTGAATCCGCTTCTACAAAACTACGCTTCTGAAGCGAAACTACGCTTCTGAATGGCATATTACAAATGGCTGCGCTGGTTTACGTAAGCTCTTTTGTCCGTCCAGGATCCTCACTTATTATAAACTACGGAAACAAAAACGAAGTTGCGGACAATAAATAAATCACGGCAATAAGCTGTTTGTTATTTGGAACAAAACCTACTGTAGGAAGAACGCACTTCTTTAAAAGCAAACATAACATGAATCTAATCAATGTTTCTCCTGTCCTGCAACCATACGACCACCAAAGATAACACGATTATTTCTGCCAGGTACGTATCTTTCTCTGAGTCATCACACAAAGACGGTCAAATTGCAGCGCTCCACTAATGGCTTTTTGATTGTTGCCAAGCGGGTAAACCATCCGCCGAGTAATTAGGGACCCTTAAATTTAGTCGCGCGTAATTTGTAGCTCAGCCACGTAGCGTACCCCAGCCAACATACACGTCGCCAAACGCAATTTCCCGTGTCGCCTCCCATATTCCGATTTTTCCTGTGTTCTTTAGTAGCGCGAAGTGTGCATTTCATGAGCTGAACCATTTCCTTGACTTCTACGAAGTATTTTCCGCCACAGTCTCTTCCAGCAGGGGTCGCCCTTCTAATGCTTGGCATCCTCAGTAGTGAAGTTACTTTGAAGTTATTTTCCTTGGGAACAGTCTTTCAGAAGTGTAGTTATAGCCCTGCAAATCGTACACGTTTATCAACTCCTCATTTAGTTTGCAATCACTTAAAAGGCTTCGGCACGTCAAGAATTTTACGCTTTTAAATAGCACTCTTTCAAGTTAGTGAACGAGGTGTTCATTCTGGAATTTAACACAAGCCCGAAAAATGCGGTTGCTCCTTCGGTGATAGAACTCGGATGTTTTGTTGGTTCTCGAACTCACGAGTAACTTCCGAAGCACAGTCCGACTTTCCACTCAGAAACGTTGCCCGCGACTGTGCAAATCATGGCAATATTCTCGATCCTTTTGCGCCCTCTTAGAGCGCTTTTTCTTTTACACAACCAAGCGTCATTACTTCCCTAACCGCGCTGGCCACTGGTCGTCGTTCTCTCTCAAGCTTCCCCCCAAGATGATCACACAAGGCTGGCCCGCCGGATGAAGATCATGGCTGCGATCAGGTCGTACAATGAGTGAAGCGCCCCGTCGTAAGATGATCATGGCAGTGTTTACAAGTCATCACAACGACACATTGAAAACCGCTCTGTCCGAATGCAGCGTGGATACGTACACGGCCAGCCTGTCAGTGACTGGGCAATTAAAGCATTCCTGAGTGTTGGTGTGAGGGGGACATCCGTTGCCAGCTGATGTTGCATCAAACAGAAGCGAAGGACATAGGGGTACACTTTTCCGGAATAAGTTCGTTCGCAGTTCTATACCAGCTTGCGAGGGACACATTCATGAAGTATAGGTTCATGAACAAGCAATTGACCACACAAATACCCCAGCTTGTCGGAAGTGAGAGCGAGATCACGTAGTGCAATCGGCCTCCCTAGCGGCCCACCGGTGAGTCTCCCGGCAATCAGCAAAATGTCCTGACGTAGATCAAGGCCGAGTCGGAACAAAGCTGCGGTTGCGATATCAAAGGACTGAAGTACACCGTCCAGGGGCGTGATGGGAGTTTTATGGGGTTGCTACAGGCGACGCGCCGTCATGTCACGTCGGACGCAGATGCGCAAACCTGGCCAAAAGAATCCACATCTCACATGATTCTGCTTGGGAGATAATCGCAGGTGCCCCATGGTTTGCACTTCGTGGTGCGGATGGTGAACAGCAGCAGGGAAGAGTTGAAGAACCACCATTACCTCTCCCTGCCATCAGGTTACCCCTTTCCACGGTAGAGAACACCGCAACGAAAGATGAACTAGCACTCTGAAGTTAACGTTGACCCTGGGGCGAGTTGGCGTTCCATATTCTTGAATTCAGCAGCCGTTGTGTCTGAACACGGGCCGCCGGAGAAACGCCGAAGCGCTGGTTGCCGAATGTTGGCGGTTAACCGTAGGATCAGTGGGTGCCAGAACCTGGATGCTGGCCGTACATGCCAGAAAGCTGCCAGAGACGGGAAGGTCTTGGGACACACTTTCTGTGCCGCCTGGGATAGTGCACACAATCAACAAGGACGATAGACAACACACTCAGAAGTCTGCGGGGAGTCAGCACGTAGGCGCTCAATGATACGCTATAACACATCCCAGATTTGTTCGTCACCAACAGGGGAAACACCTCTTCGCCCGGCTGATACTTTAAAGGGACCCTGCAACACTTGCCATCGACTACTAGTAATGTGTTTTGGGATAAAGTGTATTGTCCCAGAAATCTCCTCCCGCAAGAATTATGAAAATCCGTTCACAATTAACGAAACTACGCGCGATGAGAAATCGCGCATAATCGTTCCCTCTCAACTCGACCGCCGACAGCGCAACGAAAGCTGCGCTCTCTCTCCCAGAGAGGGGGGCGGCTCGCGGCGTTCTCTTCGGTGGCCTTCGCTATATCACATGCCGGGTAGTTTTCTCCTTTTCTCCGCAACGCGGAGGGGCCTATTTCCGGTCTGGTGCCACAAAAAAGCAGGCATGGTTGCCTGCTCGCAAGTGCGCGCGTGGGCTGGTAGGGCGTTTTTGAAGCAATAAACGTTTGTAGTCCAGTGGGCCCATTGAAAATGGAAGTATTGAGCTCATCACTCAAACTCCGCGCGCACTCAAAACACAAAAGAAACGGCAAAACTGTGCCTACAGGTTCAGGCATACAAGAGGTTTGTACACAGCGATGACGACGACGGAAATGGGAGAATCTAACCGCGAAGTTGACCAGTGACAGCTGATCGGGCAGCCATGGCCTATGTGACGTCCCTTAGGCCATGCATAATGAGGACAACTGAAGAGAGAGCGCTTCGTTTTTCCGCGTCTTTCACATCGATTTGCGCGCTCACCGCTTCACGTGCATGTGTAATATTTGGCTCAGGTATTCCTGGCAGTGTAATCTAAACGTCGCGCAGGTTTACTTGCACTGCTCAAAGACTGTTGCAGGGTCCCTTTAAGGTCCATAGGGCCATAGGGTGACAAAAAAAATTGGTGCTGCTTTTACTAGCGGTGCAACGATGGAGAACCGCAGAGCTGGCAGCCTTTCCCCTTCGTCGGAGAGCCGGCTGTTGCCGATCATAAGGATTTCGAACTTGCCGCGGAAAGTTCTTCATGACTGGCAGGTCGCGATGGTTTTTTTCCGAAGGCTTTCACATGTGTCTCAATATTTGACCGCGCTAGCACGTGCGGCCAGCGGCTTCGCGAACTGGGCGTCTGTAGCGCAAACTTGGTCTGTGCTTTCCAGTTTCAAGCGCGAACGTCCATGAACTCGTGAGGAGCAGAGCAGGCCTGACATCACGGCCGCGGACGCTGAACCGGGGGTTTTCAAAGCGCCGCTCACGTGCGCCTGGTTTTTGGTTCAGCTGATACTTATTCTCAAACTGCAACAATGAAATGTTCCAAGAAAATACGGTGCAATGTCTCAGTGCTCGCACTTCATCTTACATAAAGCGGCGCATGTTGCTGACCCTCTGATATTGAATTACACCCGGAATGTCAGTCTGTATAAGTTTCATCGGACCACAAAAGACTAAGACATAGGTATATTTCTGATCTCTAATAAAACTCCACCTAAGTAGAGCTATAAGCCTGTTGTCGATACAGAAAAAGAGACGTTAGACTAAAATACAGAATAGCGGAACGAAATGCATAGAGCGCCTACGTGACCAGCATGCGGCTGTAATCATCTCGTTTTATCCGTTTTTCAGTCCCCCAACTAGGAGTTGTAAGCCTTCACAGAAACGATGACTGTTGCTGTTTTTGACGTCATTTTGTTTAAGACTTGAGCGTGTTCTCTAACCGCAAGGTTATTTTTGTTCAGCAATCTAACGACGACCAAGTGGCGTAAGTACTATGATGCAATTTTTTTTCGAAAGAAAAGGGGGGCAGTGCATGCGGGAGTAAAAGAAAGAAGAACATGGATTTCACTGAGATACCCCGTTGGGTCTTTCCTGCGGATGCATGAGGGTTTGTCTTTTTTAATTCGCGAAAGCGAAACATGAGCGAGTTTTTTTGCGTGGGCCTCTTAGGGTACTTTCGTATTCAAGGCAATGTGCTGGTTACAGCCCTGCCTGCATCTCGGTTCGTACGTGGTCACAATGCAACATTTCTTATTCCTTCGCAGTTACGAAAATTCAGCTGAAAAAATCATCCGCATCAACTATGAAGAAGTGGCGTTGAAGTTGTTTCGACTGCAATATTTCAAATGTTATTTCTAGCACTTTTTTCTTTGATCGAAAGGTGTTTGTTTTGTGACTGAACAAGAAAGTTTAGGAAATGTTGCAAGAATATGGGATTAAAAAGTTTCTGAAAAGCAGTCCTTTCCAATCAAAATGACAGGAATGAAGGGTGTTTAAGTATAAGCAAATTGGCAGAAAACGATGGTTTCCATCAGCAGCAATGTGCGTTGTAACGAAGACATACCAGCCCTTTTTATTTCTCCGACGTGGCATCTAGACTAGGTTCTGGTGAAAAGGACGAAAAAAATTTTGCTCCAATAAACTTCCCGCTTCGGCGTGGTTTTCTATGGCAAAGAAGAATTGTTTGGTAATAAGTAGGATTTAGTACGCCGACACAAACATGTCGGTGAAACGTGCAAATAGTGAATACTCTTCCTAATATTCTTTATAGATGGCGAGCTGTACTCCACGAATTATTATACTCGCCTTGAGCGGGCTATCAAAGTTGGAGAGATATATTACATAGTTAACAAAACAAAAGACAATGTCGGGAAGCTCTCTTTTTTCAGGAAAAAATGTTTGAGTCTGAAGGCATTGCCAAGGCCCTTCTTTGTACTCTGTATATGAGGAATGTCTTACTTTAGTTATAAAGGTACAATTTTAACCACCCAACCATTCATCCGTCTGTCTGTCTGTCTGTCTGTCTGTCTGTCTTTCCGTCTGTTAGTCCGCGTGCTTACCTGGGAGCTGGCGTAGACCTGCCGCTCGACCTTGGAAAAAATGCTTTTGGCACTCAGTGAATCCCGTTCCCTCATTTGAATATTTTTGGTGAATATGTTTTTGTATGCGCGAGTGGAAGTTTTTTATTAGAGCATCTGTTTGAGGCGGAATTGTGGGGTTCCATAAAAAATTCCCTCCCCATAAAAAAATCATTATCCATGAGACGCAGCCGTACCTTGACACAACCTACCAATGACAAGCGTCCAGGTTACTGACTTCCCCCTTTTTACTGTCGTATGTAGCCGACATTTTTATTAGGGCAGGTTCAGAAACATACAGGAAGAACATTTATCTTTCCTGTACGAATACATTTTTGTTGTGCCCCCGGAAGTGGAGCAGCTCGCATTCAGCCATACACTAAGATACACCAAAAATACACGGCGACCCATTGTAACGAAGAAAACGGCTCATAAAAACTGTGAAGAAAGTGGCTGGTGTGCATATTTTCTCCCTACGTGCACAGAACGATGCCCAAAATCTAATGTAGAAAACACGAATGACGAAGAATGGCTGACCAGGTCGCCTTTAGCCTTCTTCTTATAGCCGCCCTTTCAATCGCTTCATTGGAACGGAAGAGATTGCAGTCTGTGGGTCTAGTGAGCAGAATGACCCTCGTGTCGATACGATGAACGTTACGCTTTCCCCCGATCCCTCATAGATGTTTCAGAAAGAGCAGTGCATCAGTATTAACATGCAAACATCGAGTCACCCTGGGGGAACAAGGTTGGTATGAAGCTTTATATTTTAGTGTGAAGTAAATAACACGTATTCAATGCAGGGAGAAAGAGCCTGTTTTAGTTATGGGTTTTGGGGAGCAAGGCAGGCAGATTCAAAAGTACATGCTCTTTGGTTTGTGGTTGATACAAGACATACGAAACACCATAACAGATATCCCTGAAAGAGAAATACAAAAGTGACAGAAAAAACACCAATTTCCGTGTTAGTTTGAGTGTTTCGTAATTCACTTTGACAGGGAGTGATAATGTAATATAACAAAAAACGAAAAATAAAACAAATTTCTTGCCGTACGTTATTGTACATAGTTTTTTTCAATTATTGCAAACATTTACGTTCTTAGATTGGTGACCGCTGTTGGTACACATTGGTTGGTGACAGCTGTTGGTACATGACAACTGCTGGTGACCGATTGGTGACCGCGATTGGTACACATGCCGTGCTAGAAAGCTAACTGCACGACGACGGCTATCGAAGTCACCTGCGTTGGGGCCTGATGCGAGCGACGGAGCTGATTGTCTCCCACTGTGCCGAGATATAGCACGACACTTTCACGTGGGGCCGAACAAGAGCTTCGTCCGAGAAGGGGAATCCCCGGAGGGTTTCAACTTATAATTCAGTTTATAGGATCCCACAGTGGCACAGTTAACACTTTGTTCCTTACTTATTGCCTTCATGTGCGTAGATGCCTATAAGTTCAAAAAGGTCATTATCATCATCGTCATGGTCATTAGAGCATGCTGATCTAGTTGGCTTCGACGCAATGCGTTTTCTTGTACGCCACCACCGACAGCGCAAATCAGTACATACAAGCTTGGATTGAAATACGATGACCCTAGTCACTTTTATTGTGCAGTGAAAACAAAAACATTTTCGTCATCGTTTCCGTGAAATAGACAATTGCCCTTATGCGCGCGTGGTACCATGAAACATTAGACACTTGAACCCATCCGCTCAGTTTGCCTTTGTTTCAATATATGAAATCGAAAATGACAGTGGTGACATGATGAGGGATTATTCATGAGTTTTCAACTGGCATGCGGGCATCTGTCTCACTGGCATCTGCCTCACTGTTTCCCCCACAATTTCGGCAGACTCGACTACTCCGTGCTGCGCGGCTCATCTAAGCCACGTGATATTAGCGCGGGAGGTTCAAACACGCTTTGGAACAAGAGGGTCGCCGGCGACGGCAAAGCGCTGCCAGATGAAGGCAGAGTAGCGCGTGCCGCCGTGCGTTCGCTGATCACGCAATGACATCCTCAGAACCAGCAGCTATGCACCGTGACCGAGAGGACTGCAGTTCGCGGTGCGGACAAATTTTGCATCAGAGAGTGTAGTAATCGTCAGCGCGTTTTTTATGAGCTCTTTGTGTCTCTTCCTACCCCTTCACTCGAAGTAACGCCACATGAATGGCGCATAGAATGAAAGATTAATTTGTTAGGCCAACACATTCAACCACTGTGGATACTGAGTTAAAAAACAATGCATTTCGATAAGTGCTGTAAAAAACAATTGTCACAGATTTATCAAAGAATGACCGGCTGTGCTTAGGTTACCGAAAACCAAGAAATCTTGCATAACGTAGAAAAGAGGAAAACGTACCTGCATCGCACCCTAATCTTGCGCACCTAATCTGAATGCTCTCAAGCTGCTGGCGGCAAGCAACAAGAAGCGGAAAGAAACCTTCGTCTCTTTGGAAACCCGGTTTCTGTCTTCTCACTCCTAATGGAAAACAGCCCCTGCCCTTTCGCAGAGCAAGAGCCCAAGGATGACTCACCAGAGCCGGACCCAGAGGGGTTATTCGATCCAAGCTGAATATCACTTACAGCCACGACGTATACCAAGGTCCCGGCGGGTGTGCGTGTAATGAAGATGTTCTCCCGGTGGAGATGATGTGTCTGCGAAAAGAAACGCCCAGACCTGCCGGAGAAGACTGCATCTGTGCAGACTCTAAAAGAAAAGTGTAGTGTGGCGGGCGGGTAAGGAAAGAATACGAGCTGATGCCTTAGTTTTGCGCGGGACGCCACTTCTAGAGAAGCTAGACGGCACAACGACAGAAAGAGAAAAGCTGGTTAAGTGCTCCCTCAATGCACCTGTTTTTATCGACCGAAAGGCTTAGAAAACCATTTGCTGCAGACGAAAGTGTTAGTGAAATAAAGGTAAAGATTAGAGCCGTGTTTTAATAAAAAAAGACATGTTAGACGAGTAACAACAAGCAGCGGCCCCCTTCATGTTACATAAACGCGAAGACAACATGGGGTCGGTGGAAACCATGTACAATATAACCCCGCCCTTACGCTCCTCAGAGGTGTTTTTTCGCGGTTTCTACGTTGTTTTTGCCAGGGTCCCGGCGCAGTTCACATGCAGTCCCATGTATCAAAATCCTCTTTGTTTCGTCGTGTCTCAGAGTACGTTCCCGGAGCATAAGTCGCTACGTGACACTCCGAAGCCACCCGGGCAATACGCATGGAATGCCATTTTGACGTTTTGGCTACCGAACTGACTGCATGAAGCCGCACGCAGGTACAATTCGTCACCACTAGATGGCTGTATGTTACTCTATGCTATCACCATCATCTATGCGCCTACAACGGAGGTTTCACTTCGGAATGCCGGAAGTGCCTGCTTACCATAAAGCGCCACTGCAAGACTCCCACGCACTCTTGTCGTCATCGCGTGCTTCAAGCGCTGAGAACACCGTTGAACTTGCAACCGCGAACATTGTCGGGACTTGATGCTGTCGCCAAAATGGGAGGCGCTTTTCATTCAGAAAAGCTGGATGTACTAAAAACAGTAAACAAGCAGCCAGCGCGAAAGAGAGTCGATCCCGTTAGAAACCTTGCATTGCCAGGCATGGGGTTTTTTCAGTGATCGCAAAAAGCGGCAATCTTCAATCTGGAGTTTTTTCAATGTTCGAAAGCAAAATGTCCAGAAATACATGATTTCAAGTCAAAGCTACGCTGTTTTCATTCATTTTCGAAGGTTTCCTCACTACTGCGTTTTCCTGGTTGTTACATTTTGTTTCACCGATAAAGTGAAAAACGTATGAACGTGGTTTCACTCTATCTGTTTGCCAATAGAGTTCCTAATGGTTAATGTGAAGTTTCTCGAAAGAAAAGCATGGGAAAAGCATTTTATGTTCCCCTGTCCAACATTCGTTTACTGAAATAATTGTTGTATTCATTTTTTTTCCAATAAACGAGATTCTTGTAACAATTTTATCGGGTTATCGGCATAAGATGGATTTAAAAACCATAATTGAAACATAAACAATCAAGGGAGCTAAACATTTACTTTCCACAATGTGTGAGAATATGGAACGGTACCAGAGTACATCATTACTCACCGACTGAAGTTTCTATCTGCTAGCTAATAATCGTGAATCTCAATATGAATGAGCGTAAGATACGCTTGTTTCTGTTCAGTTTCTATCGGCGATGGAGGAGGAGAGGAAAAAAGCTGTGCGAACAGCTTGACAAGCCTCTTCCCACCTCCGGGCTACAGCGATTGCCCCAGTGATTTAGATTGCTCTGATAATTACTTGGCTATTGTTTCCTCCCATCAGCCATGCGTCGCCTGTAGTTGTACTTTTAGATACGCTTTCCAAAGTACTGCGGAATCTATTTACAATTGTGGAATCTATTTGGAATTTATTTACAATAGATGCAGTTTCCAAAATACTGTGGAAGCCAAAAAAAGAGAACCGATAACGCCATGAAACCGATAGTGTTCAAGGCACAGAATGACCGTTTTCTAGGGAAAGTGAATCTTTTGATCTAACCATTTACGTGGTTAGCTGTTTGCGAACTTCTGCTTCTTTAGGGCACAAAATTGAAACTCACTCTCGTATTGGCATTCTTGTTTTCATCCTGCGCTGCCTTTGTAAGGTGAACACTACCAACAAGCATTTGCCACAGTTACACGCCGCCATAGTTGAGTAGCTAAAGCGTTGAGGAGCCAGCCAGAGTGCGCTGATTCAATCCCTGCGGCCATAATTGTGGTAAAGAAGAAACCGTAAAGGCGTGTTTTCCAGGGTATCGGTGAAGACTAAACATCACGACACGGTCTAAACTAAAGCGTCGTCCTCCACACCGCCCCACCACGCCCAAGTGCACCTTCAGGCTTAATTATATCACAGTCGACTCTCGCAGCTATACTTCGGGTAATTGATGTTGAGCTCCTAAGTTTGACCACATTTAGACACCCGCCATGGTAAAACGTGTGGCGACACATTGTGGCTCATTGGAAAAAATCTGAATCCGTAACTAACTCTCTCTCTCTCTCTCTCTCTCTCTCTCTCTCTCTCTCTCTCTCTCTAATTTTTTCAATTTTGCAATCGATGGCCTCTACCAAAAATGATGTCATCTAAGGGGAAACACATCAGCTAGCGCACTCTTCTTGCATGCTCGCCGCGAAGTTTGTTACGTTAGGAGAGTTTACGTTGTTGATGCCATTTCAGATTTTATTCTGTTGCCGAAACGGGCCAAAAATTGTTTCCGCTATTAAAAGACACACAAAAACACACTCGTCTGCCCATCTTTTAAGTTGGGATTTCCGCAATGTGTACAGGATCCTATATTGCGTTTACTCCATGGGATAAGTATAAGAAATCCACAAACCTGGCCTGAAACTGCGTTTACACATTACAAATACCCAGAACAAATACTGTTGCCTTTATCATTCGCCCATTTATGTCGACGGCAGAACAAACACCTCTGACGAAGTCCTGTCAACTATCCCTCCTAGCTTGCCCCACTAAAAGTCGCCCCCAGTGCACCAATTTTGTTATATCAATTTTTCGATGAACTCTTTTCCCTCCCCCCCAAAAAAACAAACAAATTTAGCATTTAGTCCTCAGCAGAGCAATATCAGTATGAGCATAAGTTTTTGGGATTACACCTTTAAGGGAGTGAAAAGGCATCAAATGCGATATCGACGCCTGGCCAAAATCCTCTTTGTAGAGATAGGAAATCTGTTTTTTTTACACATTCTTCCGTATTTCGCACGCCTCTCCGGTTTGAGGTGGTTTTGCATTGTAGGTAACCGATACGACTGCCTAGAAACTGATTTTCACGGTTTCCCGCAAAACAACTCCTAAAGAGGTGATTCTGCATTAGTATTCCAGTTACGCGCTTTTGCAAATGCCTCAGTTAGGAGACGACAGGCTGATATATTTTACGCCCGAGCTTGGTGGCCACTGGTAGGATACAGCCAGTTCGTTTATATGGTCAAACCCTCTTCCCGACATGTCTTATGAGCGGGGGTGCATAGGTTGGATTTAGGGACATGCAGCTTTTGACCTTCTCATTTCTGTTGGTAATTGTTTTTTCAAAAAATGTCAATGGTGCAATAAACTTTTCTGACTGTTGTTAGTGGTTGAAATACAATGCTGCTTCTGCTTCGTCGACGTTTCTCTATGCGCACGTTTTTCGAAACGTTAACCGTAGACGAACGCTTCTAAGTGTTGAAGTCGCCTTCGTGTGCCGTGATATCTAAACAGTGCACTGCTTCACGAATAGTATTTAAGGTCACGTTTTGGTATCTCAAGCCACACAAAATCCCTTCCAAAAATACTAGTTTGTAGTTGTCAAGTAATAAATCAGCCATTTTTGGTGCAGCTCAATGTCATTTTCCCGCCCCAGACATTGCCTTCCCTCTCCGGGACCAACTGCCACCAACAAATGTTTGTCTAGCGGCCAGACCATTAAAAGCCTTCAGTTTTAGTTTTAAGTGGACGATCCATAACAAGTCATGGTAGTGAAGATTGCAATTTAAACGATAATGAACAAACGCTGTTACGCCGGCTTTCAACTAAACTTTTTTTATTTTCCCTGCATACCTATTGCACTGTAAACTTCTTTTCAAAACCGAAGAAAGAAATTGCACTGTTAATTAGAATATAGCTAACTTGCGTTCCCGCAGAGAGGAAACAAGCTTAGATAACTATGTTTGTTTCAAGCCAGGGTAAATTGGTTCCCAGCGATGAAACCCTTTTTAATTGCTCAGCAGGACAACTAGTGTCCTGCTGGCTGATCAAGACGCCGGATAATTACCCGCTACATTGTACCAATCCAAACAGCAGCACGCTTCAAATTTAATAATCATGGCAGTTTCTAAATGTAAGTTACACTTCAACAAAAAACACATGCTGTTCTTACTTCGTTTACATTCGCTCCGAAAAGAGCGGCGGAATGCTTGGTAGGTCTAAAGCTATGTTTTTATTTCCGTTTTCTGGAGAGAAAATCACCTTCTGTCGTTCCTATTTAAAGGGAGGTTGTTCTAACGTGTTCAGTTGCCAAGCCAGATCAGAGCTACACAAAAAGTAATACACCACGGTGTAAGCTTCCTCCATGTCTCTCAAAAGTAGAAACCACGCAAAGATAACTTGCGGGAAATAAAGTAATATTAGCTTTTAAAAAAAGGAAAAGGTTTTCTGCTTGCGCAATAATATGCTGCAGTCATGGTTTACTGCTCGCAAAGCAAAAAACAACAACAAAATTCGATACAATTTTTTTATTGTTTTCTTATGCACGTACAAACGACTGTGCGAATGATGTGATGGGGCAAAAGAATAGAGCTGGTTTAGATCGTTTGAGAAGCTCTTGGCCCCAAAAAATACAAAACAAGGAAATGGTGGTCCATAATTCTGCATTGTGACTGAGTTCCATCTAAAAAAATTCGTAATGCAACAGGAGCTAGGCCATATTTCATTCACAATTTCAAACTTTACATTAATCTGGTGTCAAGCTGTGAGCGATGTCGTAAAATATTGTGTAGAAGAATATTACGTACGCAATCTTTTTTGGCGTCCTTTGTCCCATTTTTCATTGTGCACTTTAAAAACCAACCACCCTCAAATACATGACATGACGTCTATCCATCACATCTGCTTAATCCAGGGCCTCTACGGTACATTACGTAACATTTTAAACAGTGACGGTAGAGCAAACGACATTAATAGGGCCCGGAAAATCTCCGTGACTATGGGGCTCCGGAATAAGTATCTGGACAGCTAAAACTATAAAATTGTCCCGTAGCCAAAGACGATACACGATTCTTGAAGGAGGAAAGTTATTGGAGCAAATTTGGCCTCGGCAGTCAACCCAAATAATACACAAACGTCGAATAAGCAGTCAAAAAAGTTTCGTTCACAGATGATGGCGAGTCGCGTGAAATGGCTTAAGCTGTGAACATATTTATCCCTGAACGCTTTACTTTCCAGAAACATCAAATTTAACCGAGAACACTGTAAATCGAGCATGATGAGCTTATTGCACTTCACGGTGGCATTCATTCTCAATTAATCGAGATTGCGCGTTGAGGAATGCAACAGAATGATCAAATGGGAGCTACGCTTCAAACACAGGATAAGATAACCGACAGCGTTCACGCGCTAGTATCGAAAGAAAGAAAACAAGCCCCGAATCATAGACTGCAGCATAATGAAGACTATAAGTTAGAGCTGGAAGCTAAACGTTGGAAACAAACGTCGTGGCAGCGAAGTATTTTGATAAACAAACAAGGCAGCGAAACTAATTCAGTCTGTATTTTGCCCTTTGTCAAAAATTTTCTAGGCCAAGCGTGGAGCGCTCCGGCCGCAAAAATTTAATATACCAGCTTACGTCCCGAGCGAGGCTGAAACGTTTCAAGCAGGAATATTTAAAAAAACAATTTTTTTTCTTACTGACATAAAATGTTGAGGACACATTTAAAAGTAAAGCCTATTCTTCGGATTCTTTGTGGTTGAGAAGGCCGAGGTTTAGGCCTAGAACATTTTCACCACCATTTAAAAAGATGTTCCTATCTATCACATTGTGCTGAGACAACAGAACTAATCAACATAGTTAAAGAAGCATCACATACATTAGCCAAAATAGTTGGCGATAACTAAAACGAACCCCGGTGCCAGGCGCCCAAGTACTGACCCATATCGTTGACGAGCGCATGTTGCGAAATCCTTGAGCACATTATTCACTCGAAGATATTCCATCATTTGCAGGTAAATAATTTCTTTATCAAATACCAGCATGGCTTCCGAGCTGAGCACTCATGCACAACCCAATTAGTAGAATTCTGTCATGATATTTTTTCTTCAGTTGATTCAGTTACTAAAGTAGATTGTGTATTTTAGACTTCCCAAAGGCATTTGAAGTAGTGTCTCACTCCGACTTGCTTTAAATTATCTTATCTTGGTCTCCCTGACAACGTGCTTGGTTGGGTGCGCGCGTATCTTTCGAATCGTTCCCAAAAGGGTCTCATTATTGGCTTTGAATCCGAACCCGTCCCTGTCACCTCAGGAGTCCCGCAGGGGTCCCTCCTCGGCCCTTTCTTGTTTTAAATTTTTATTAATGATATAGGTGCAAACGTTTCATCTAAACTACTGCCATACGCTGATGATTGTGTATTGTTTACGAACATTAACAATCCGAATGGCGCTGGTTAATTACAGTTCGATCTAAACACTATTGTTAACTGTTGTGATAAATGTAAATGAAACTGAACGTCTCAAAATGCAACTGCATGCGTTTCAGCCGAAAACGGTCAAATACAATAACTACTTACTTTTTAAAGACGGAAAGCATTGTATTTTCAGGCACATGGGCCTCTCATTCTCACAAAACCTGACCTGGACCAAACACACTGAAACCGTAGCAATGAAAACTGGCCATGTGCGTAATTTTGTTAGAAGAAATTTCAAAATGCGCCACAGGACGTAAAGGAGACTTTGTACATAACTAATGTGCGCCCACTACTACAATACGCTGCTGCTGCGTGGGATCCGGACACCAAGGTACTCATTGACAAACTAAAAGCTATTCATAACCGTGCTTCCCGCTTTGTCACAGGTCGTTTCTGCAAGAATACCAGTGTTTCTGCAATAAAAAAGGCACTGTCTTCGGACTGTTCACAATCTCGCCGCACAGTGAGTCGCCTACTATTCCTGAACAAGATAACTAACGAAAATACAGGTATTAACCGCCAGACTTATTTAAAAACGGCCTGCTTCCATATCACAAAGGAGAGACAATAGCAAAAAGATCACAAAAATTCATTGCCGCACGTCGCTTTTTAAATCATCTTTTTTTCCACGCACAATTGGCGATTGGAAAAAGCTTCCGGAAAACGTCGTTTCCGCGTCTGGCGTTAGATTTGACACCGCTCTAAAGTGTTATCTGCGGGGCGACAGTGAAAATAGTGTTTCTTGAATTGCGGTGATCTTTTTCCTGTCAATTCTTTGTTTTTCTTTGTTTATGCATTACGGCTGCTACGTGTTGCTGCCCACTGCAATGTTTGATGACCACTGTGACTCGTTTTATAGAATGCCGATTTTTTTTCGTCTTGCGTCTTGTTTTCCTTCTTTCTTTTTTATTTTAATTGCCTTCGGCGCTGCTGTCATTTGATGTTATACAATGCTCTTTGCTGCAAGCTTTTAAAAGCTGCCTCTGTTGATTTTCATTTTTGGGTATTGCGAGACTCATGATTGTTCCTGCATTGTAAACTTTTTTATGTATCTCCTACAACAATACCCTCTGGGCGAATGTAGTAAGCTAAATAAATAAATAAATAAATAAATAAATAAATAAATAAAATTCTGCTTGAAGACCTAAAGCGTAGGGGACGCCGCTGCTTGAGGACCTTTCTAGCCTTTATCGATTGGCTGCATGTATCGATCCCTTATAAGGTAAAGCACCGCTCCCAACAACGTGCCTGGCGTGCACTTACGAGAAAAACAATAACAAAGCTGCGGCGGTCATTAGGGCGGGCTTAAAACGAACAGGTAAACAAGATAAGTCAAAACCAAGACGTGGAGAACACCTCCCTGAGGACCCTTGACTCGCCCCGCGTATTGATTCCCATGGTAACACACAACACCAGTCCCTGCCTCGAAGTGTACTCGCAGGTTCCGTTTCACCCCTTCTTCTCTGACCTGGCGGGGTTCTATTGATATTGGGCACAGAATGGGCTTTCCATTGGCCGGGGGTGAGTTCTTGCAGCGTCCACACAAAAGCGCCGTTGGAAACCAGAGCCTCGGTGTTTGTGAAGGAGAGTCGGCTGGAGTAAGCAGGGAAGGAAATAGTGTCTCGGTACCCACAGGGGTAACATCGCAAAGGAAAACATATACAGGTGTCCCCTTTTCGCATTGTTGAAACAGAACACAGCTCCATATGGCAGATGAGTGGCTGGGAATGCTTAAGGGGCAAGGGTAATGGAGGCACCAGCTGTTGAAAGATTTCTTGTTGTAGTTCGCTACAGT
Organism: Haemaphysalis longicornis; assembly: GCF_048455015.1. Lineage (NCBI taxonomy): Eukaryota > Metazoa > Arthropoda > Arachnida > Ixodida > Ixodidae > Haemaphysalis > Haemaphysalis longicornis. The sequence goes on along the minus strand of NW_027526385.1, from coordinate 34,777,585 downwards.
CAGCAGAAAATTTCATCCTTTGCTACATAAATGTAGTCATGCATAAAAAACCCGATTTGCTGAGCTTTGCGAACACTACACCTCTATTGGCGTGGATGGATCCGAGGTGGTCCTGCATTAATTCTCATTTGCCCTACCTCGGCGTTCAGGATAAACTGGGACTTTGCTGTCATTTCGAAACTGGAACACAGTTTGCAAGTCTCAGAAATGTAAGTAGATTGTATCTCGTCGTGCTATCTCATGCAAATGCCGATTGCTGAAACTTGCGCACGGGACCAGATAGCGATGCGACAGGAACAACTACAGAAAGGTTTGAAGGCCTTCAAACCTTGAAGGACATCACCACGCTCACTTTGTTATAGACCTCTCTTGCCGCTTTTGTGCATGCCAACTAGGGTCAAACGGGCGTATTGCGTAACTACCGCAGACACTCCCACCATCCCATCCGCCCTCCCTGACGACCCAAGCACCCTCACAGGCCAGCACTGATGCAGACAGCAAGAGTGCTCTCGTACAGGTCTAAAATAAAGCCCGTATTTCTCTATTTCCCGTAAAGGTGCAGCTGCTGGCATGTCTGCACAGATGACGATTTAGAAGCATGCGCTGGTGTATTATCAGAACTTCATACCAATAAAAGGTTGATGCACGAACTCAAGTTTGAGGGCCGGTGTGCGACATCCTAGCCCTTGTCCGACTTGGGTGCTGCGGAGTTTCGTCGGCACTTCAGTTCAGGGCGAGAGATCAAGATCTGCTATATAAACGTCTGCAACAAACATTTTGGTACTCTTCTAGAAAAAGTCGCAAAACGTGCGGTGTACTTGGGCATTTGCATGCAATTATCCCAAAGAAATTGCATCATCTAAAATAGCTCCTTCCTAAAAACGACAAAGCGTGGGTGGTAACACTAAGACAACACCGAGAAATGTGCTAAAAAAACATATTTTGCAGCGAAACTTTCATTCAAGCGAGAGACTAGAACGGTGAAGCTGTTGTAGGTGAGCCATGTCGGACACATAGTTAGGATTCAGTATTATTATTTATTTGCGCCGTTGCGGTGCTATTAATTGTTCTATGCATTTAAGCGGTTGTCGTCGTCTTTGCGGCGAATGATGGATATAAATTTATCCTCAGCGTTGGAGACGTCCACCAGCTCTTTGCCATCGACTCGACACAGCGGTGGCGGGACCTGCAAGTCATCATGGGAAGGAGTGGCTAGCGCCTAGTCATGTCTCTATATATAATTATCCATAGTGACTCCTAGAGAATGCGACGGCCGCGGTCTCTCCCAAGCAAGACGTCTTTTCATCTTTAGTATTAGCGCTGGAGTTGTTTTATATGCGCGGCAGCACTTGGCGACAGCTCTGGAGCTTTTTCTATTTTTGTTTTGGTTAAAGCTAGTGCACAAGCTGGGGACTCGGCTATCGCCGTGATGTATGCGCTCACGAACACTCGCGATTTTCTTGCCAATTACATGTCGTTTTTTCGTTTGGACGAGACGACTAAGCTGGTAAAAAAAAAACGCTACCTGTTTGTAGTTAACATTTCCTCCTTGTTGTGCAGGCTGTTTCGTTGGAATAAAACAAACAAGGCCAAAAAAAGCAGTGCCCTAGATATATATTCCTTCTTTATTCGGGGGCCATGTTTATTCACTCGAAATTGCCTGTGTCGGTGCATGCGCTTTGCATTCACCTCGCTGTAGTTCATTAATGCCACGCAGCACACCCGTATCGATGAAGGGCAGAGACGCGTCAAGAGAGATCGTCATTGAATTGAGTGAACAAGCGTGCAGCACATGCTTCCGAGCTGGCGGTGTCCCGTCGGAAAGACGCTTGTGTTCGACAAGTGGAATGCTTGATCCCTAAAGTGAAACACTAATCAACGAGTGCACCTAATATTGTGTACAGACGAGGGCTTCAGTGAGAGCAGAATGGCTGGAACGAGAGGAGGGCTCCCCTGCACTGTGTCGGCAGCTCGTTAGGAAGCGAGGTCCTCTGTGTATGCACGCGATAATTTTAAATTCCGCCAACACAGAAGCCGGGATGCTCGACAGCTTACAACTTGCCGTGTGTTAACATCCAATGAGCTGTGCGAAGGAAATAATAGCTTTTGAGAACTAAACTGTGATAGTTTTGCCTTAGTAACGTAGTTGGGAGAGAAAGAAAACCCTATAGTGAATTGTCGAAGCCTAGACCAATTTGTCCTTGATGCTCTGACAATATGCGGGGGTGTTTCAGTCTGTGATACCCAAAGGCATAGCTTAGCCAGTGGACAGCGCCCGTTATGGCAATACCCGCGCATTCATATAAAAATTTGTATGTGAGCAGAACCCAAGAAAATCTTGTCATTGTCTTCTTTGCTTCCTTGCCCGCCATAACTATCTTTTATTTTCGCAGATAAGATTTTATACCAGCTACAGCGGCACCGCGGGCCCTTTTCTCGAACACCATCGTCGATATGTAGGTGCCCAAGAAAACAAATCTGCATAAATTTAAAGAATTTTCCTCTAATGCGGAAAATCATTACTGGGAATGTCTACAGTGTGAGTTCTCTAAAAGGTATTTCGCTATGAGTTGCTACCTGATCGCATTATTTTATCTTTTAAGCGTTATCTTGTTTATTTTCGCAAATAATTGACACCATTATAACTATGAAAATTCTTTACTTCGCCAATTATGCATTTTCCCTCGATGCAAGGTTGGTTCATTGTCGGTACATTTTTATCCGTATTCCCAAAGTGTTTCCCCGCACTTTTTCAATTTATTCTTTGTTTCTTGTAGCACAAATACAAAATTACAATTTTTAATTTTGTCAGTTCAATTTTCAATGTTTTTTGCCCTCTCGTATATTTTGTGGTGTCGCGAAAATGCGTGCGACCAATTATCTCCATTTATACTATCACAACGAATAAATGTGTTTCATCCGGATGTTAGGCTTTTTTGTACAAATGCATGGCGTTACATAATTCGTTCATTATCGCTGTTTTTTCGTCTTATCTGAAATGCTCGTTTGCAAGCTTCTTTTATTGTCTTCACTAATTGAAAGCGATGTAATAAATGCATATGCATTCATTTTCTCAAATCGGTGTAGTGAAATGTCTGTTGCTTCTAATTTTTATTGTGTGTTTTTCCTAACTTTTGTAGTGAAAAAAATTTAACTATTTTTAACGCCAATATAACTACTAAATGTGCTACTTACAGCAATCCGCCATTTATGTGGAAATCGAGGCGTTACATGGCTTAGTAATTTCTTCTGAAGTTTTTGTACGTTTTTATAGCTATGCCGAACGCTTGCCTCTGGGCTTTTTTATGTTAAGTCCGGTTTTTTGAGGAGACGCGTAAGATGCGTATTTTTATTTTCTGAGATCAATTTGGTAACTTCTTATTTTTTCCTAATTTCTGATTCTGTAAAGCCAATTTTCTATATTTCCATCGTTTTGAAGACTAAATATTGCGCAGGTGCTTCCTCCTGCTCTCTGCACAAGATCATTCTTCCCTCTCGGGTATCTCCGACTCTCGGAATTATGGGGTGGGGTACAAGACAAGGTTGAGGTCCTAGCGCGTCAGCTTAAGTTCGTTCTCATTGAAAGCTTGTCTGTAGCTCTCCATAGAACAGTAAATACGTTTTCGCGGCCTTTTACCCGTGGCAATGACGTGCTTCCACCGGTGCAGCATTCTTGTGCGAATGCAAGGCGTCACACGGTCCGACCTTGGGGCGTAGTCGTCAAAGAAGGTTACGCCATAATAAGGTAGCAAATTGGGCGAGTTGGATAGCATTAATGGTGGTCAGCGCGAACCGAAACAACACACGAAGAAAAGAATAGACGACACAGGCGCTGCGTCGTCTATTCTTTTCTTCGTGTGTTTTTTCCGTTAGTGCTGACCACCATGTATTTCATAATATTCAGCACTACATTCGTGAGTTGTAGTTTCGGGGATGGTGAAAATAATGCTATCCTGATAGCGAATGGTGAACGATTTAAGAAGAAAAAAAGTAGTACAGTTACCGACAACCCAGCGGTCACACTACGTGCATAAATATTGTGATGCCAAGAAAAGGGACTAGACAGATTTTGCCTGAGCCTGCGTCACTAGGTATACCAGACTTAATCGAATCGTAAGAACTTAATCTGCATTACGACAATTGAGTATTAGATACCCGAAGGCAAATGCAAAACAGAAGGGGGGGAAGCTACTTGGTTACAGTGCGGTGAGGAGAGCGATCCAGAGGGGACTACACTGTTCTGCCCTGGGAGGTAGGCGGAGAGATTGTGTGAAGAAGATTGGGTAACGGGAACAAAGGAAGGGGTAATGGGTGTTTAGCGAGTTTTTTATATCTGATGGTTAAATATCTTTGTTAGGACTGATTGATTTCGGGATGTGCGTAAGAGTATGGCAATTTGAAATTTGCAAAATTTTGCTGTTTTCGCTGACCTGCTATAATACGACCGTCGGAGTAGAGAAAACATAACAAGGGGTTGCTACTCTATTCCCACAGACACCCGGTACCTCCACCCGCTTCTTTAGCGGTTCCAAACCAAATGAGTACCCAATATTACTGAAAGGATTTTCTTACCGACCCCAGGTACTAACCACCCATGTAGTCCTCGTTCTTCTGGTACGGGAGATATGCGACATCGGCAATAAATCCTCACAAATAAATTGCCTATATCTGTGCGAAATGACTCATGTCCTCCTTGCGCCAACTCCTCGCACTCTGGGTGACGTCAACGTATACTGACAGTAGTAATCATGCGCCATAGGAGATTTTGAAGGCAGTACCCTACTACTCGCCACCTATCCCGCACGGCTTGTCCGAACCTGCGTACTAATTCCCTGTTTCGTCGGTTGTCTCGCAAGCATAGTGCACAATTCCAGCACAGGCAGTGCCTCCAAGCACCAGGAAGAGCCGCGGCACCAATTAATACCTCGCGTAGGACCTGATTCTCCGAACCAGTTACCTCGGCGACATCTAGCAGGAGTGTCCCGTGCCGAGGGGTACTGTGGCGTCCCCTCATAACAACAGCACTATTTTGTCTTTTTTGTTGTAATTCCAAAAGCCAACTACGGTAGTCCCCCCAGTCTGTCCGGGTCTGCCTCCGCATAAAGCCAATGGTCTCTTGGGAACAACTGACCGAAGAAGTTCCCGGGAGTCGCTACAGCTCCCTCGGAGTTTTGCATGGCCCGAGTGTAGGTCGTGGCACCCACCCCTACCGCTGCCGTTGCAACTGTCAAATATAGGCAGCCGAAACCGCTATTGCCAAGCCAGCTGCCCAGGTGCACCACGAGCAGGTAGCAATCGTATTCACCCCTTCCTCTTCCGACTACGTACAGCACGCGCAACATCAATTTCGGCAGATGAACTTGCATACCTGTATTGAGTAAGATGCCGTTGTCCCAATTCTATTCCTTGGTATGGCTGCTTATAGAAAACACTTGCTTTCACCGAACAATTACGTTGACTACTCTTCGCGCATTACCATATATCAATACCGCCGGTGTCACATATTGTTGCAGACGCTCTCATTTGTGGAGAGAACACAGTACTGGGTGTGTTCGCTTCAGTATGCGGAATTCTGTTCGGCTGCTCCTTACGCACTGGCTCTTCTCTTTCTTCTTGAACCATCTCACTATAATTGTACACTTTTCTGACTAACGCCCCATGCACTGAGCTCTCTATCATTTTGGAAAGCTGAACGAATAGTCTACTATTTTTTTTTTATTCTTCGCTAAGCTCATGCTTCTCCGTTCCCCGTGTTTCATGCAATAACCGCTGGCGGTGATCTAGGCTTGGCTCAGCGGGACACCTCTATTTTCTTGTGAGCGATGTGCCTGCGTACTCTTCTTTCGTCACAGCCCCGTCTTCAAATTAACCGTCCAGACTGACGGAAAGGTGACTAGCGACATCCCATTAATTTTTTGTTCGTTCTGGACGGCGAGTGTAGCACGATACTCAGTGAACAAAAAGCATGAAGCTTCTTCCTGCGAGAGTTGAAGGTTTTTTATCGCGTGAAAAATAGTTGCAGCATCTTGACAAGATGCTTGCCGCACGCTGTTCATTTTGGCAATTGTTTGCACACCACCTACACCATTTAACTACAGGCTTGCTACATCTCGAAACAGGAGTGGAAGCCCTGAAAACGGCTTGAAACAATGGAATCCAGTAGATTGGATTCCATTCTCTCAGCATTCCATTCTCTCTTCTCTCTCGTCCTTCTCTCAACACAGCGAGCTATAGACGGACCCTGAATAATACAACGGTGATGGGGCTCCACTTGGCAACCTGGCCATGGGGCTTGGCAACCTGGCCATGTTGCCATAGAAACAAGCAGAATCACAGGAAGCCAGCCGCCATGGCGGTGACGGGTGTTGTCATCCCCGCGATCCTTTCTCCGCATCGTAGGAGCTATGGTGACGTCAGCTAGGACAGCTATCGTGGGGTCTGCTAGGGCAGCAAAATAGGAGCGGATGGGAATGATGGCGAAGAAATGCCGATGCTGGTGGACAACAAAAGGTTGGCCGTAAGGTAACAAAGTTTCATGCGACAAAGCGTGGCCATTGATAGGTTGGAGCGCGATAGGTTGACATGGTCTACAAAAACGTGCAGAAAAAAAATGCCGCAACTTGCACCAGTGGTGCAAGGTTAGAGAAATGGTAGAGCTGATGGCCCCTGTACCATCGTAGAGACCCGGCTATTGCACCTTACATGAAATTCTGAACTTGCCGCTGAACGTTCTTCGTGTCTGGCACCCCCGGATTGTTTTGTTTGCAGGCGTTCACATCTCTCCAAAAGGGGATAGCGTCAGCACGCGCTACGTCCCGCTGCCAACGGCTTCGCGAACTCGGCGTCTGTATCGCGAAGTCGGCGTCCGTGCTACCCACTTCTGGCGCGAGTGCCCGTGAACTAGCGAGGAGAACAGCACCCGAGAGATCACTCCCCGATTGCTGGGAAGAGTATTCTCAAAAGTTCAGGTGGCTAACGCCAAGCGCTCCTCACGAGGCGCACACCACTATCCTGCGCACCAAAGAGTTTTATACTAATATATACTAGAGGGAAATCTGGAGCCACTGTATAGGGGAGCCGCGCTCCAGCGTGCGTTCCGTCATGTACCGGGCAGGCCCGTTCCACCTGTCCTTGGCATGGCTCATGAACAGGCTCAGAAGTGTCCTATGGATGCAAAAATGCAACAATATTACTGCAGAAGAAGAATAGAATTTGTTTTATCATTATAAAAATAAAGCTACAGAAAGATAGATTTGTCAGGTATTGTTTAGAAGCATCATGCAAGATGAACAAAAAAACAATGTTACCTGTTTTTATTGATTTTGGCTTCCCGACGAAAAAGAAGCTATGTGGCTAACCAAGCCAGAGGAAACGAGGAACGTCGCTAGCTGCAATGGCGCCACCCATGGCAGCCTGCGAATGTAGCGCAAGATTTCCCTCTAGTATATATTACTATGACACTCTATCGTGCGAACCTTATTTTTGTTTGTATTTTTTACGACATTATCACTTGGCGCAAGCCAACGTGCAAGCCTATACGGCGCTGGGCGCTCTTCGAAGCGCACGCTCACGTGCAGTCGGCTGGGCTGATTTTCCTCTTGCCACTCCACGGCGGAAATAAAAGTTTAAACTGGTCAGCATTAAAAAAAACCAGGTTACACGTTCATGAAGACGCAGCAAGCCGTGCTCGCGGAGCCGAGCCTTACGTTCGCCAAACAGACGAACAAAAACATCAGGCATTTATTTATCAGTCAATGAATATCTTATTCCCTTTGTTGTCTTTATAGAGACCTATTTTTCTTCGGAAACGTTCTCTCCAAATCTACACAAGACCACAAAAGACTAGAAGGTAAACGGACCTCTTTATTCGGTGAGTAATAACAGCCCATGCTTTCGTGTAACTCCATGCTTGCAGTCAGCCTTCAGGGACTGCTTCAGAATACTTTCATGGGAAGCACGAGGCGCATAAAATAATTTAGTTTCTTTCTTACATCATACTATCATTATCTCGCCCCAGTATAGGTTTTCCCCCGATATTTATTAATGTAAGCTGTTCTAGGTTCGATAACGTGAAAAAAAGTGAGAAGATTCGAGTACAATGTGGGGACAGGGATGACGTAAATAGGAGAGGGTGTTATTGTGGGAGGTGGTTTCGGTCGCCTGAGCTAACCAGTAAACGCCCTTTTAATGTCGATGGGCCACCATAAGTAGAACTTCGCTTCATCACGCATCCGTGGATGAATAAGTGGTATTTTTTATATCCATTGGTAAAAAGATGTTATGGGCGAAATGAAGCGGTTTGTTTCCACGTGCCATAAAGCGCTAGTGGAGAAAAACGTAGGAATAAACGCTGTAAACATCCCCTTTCAAGAGGGATGCTCCTGCATTGTTTCATCCTGCGTCAGAATGAAATGCGCCTCTCGCGTCGTTTAAAACAGCGTGAAAGAATGCACGACACCCTAAAGAACTGGGGTGGAAATAACATTGGTTTAGTTTTGCAAAAGATATCGAGGCCCTGAATGGTTGACACACTTCTATTCAGAGTGTCGCAATTATCCTAAGATTTCGATAGCCAGCTTGCGGCAGTCGCTGAAATGAGAGGAAATGCAATGTTCCGTATAATTACGAGAACAGGTCACTCGGCAGGCACTTAGAACTGGTAATGAAAATACAGTTATTCGTGTTTTCTACTGGGGACTCGCTGATAACCCGCAGAGTCACCACTTTGTTGCCACGAAATGTACAAAACCTTTCAAAAAAGTCGGAAAATGCGATGCAGCGAAATTTGTTCTCTTTCAGGTACCGTTCACATTACCTCCAAAACCCGGAACAACGTTTTTGCACTTAAGCCAACTGATCTCCTTGTTTTGACAGGTAAAGTACGTGTTTCTATTACATAAAGGTTATTCTTCCCCGCACACAGTAGTAGGGTATAGTGTGCTTCAGCACCAGCTATAGAGATTTCAGAAGTGGTGTTCCGGGGGGAATAAATCTTAATTGTTCAGTTAGTTGTTTACGTAAGTTGCTCCAGGGTTTCTTGTTACATCGCAACTCGTGACGGCACGCTAAAGAAGGTTACATGGATAGGCTGTTTATCGCCCCCACGAAGGCAGTGCATGATGCCGTACTATCGCATGGTGACATGAAAAAACAATTGCAGCAGTGTTTGTGTTGGTCATTGAACAACTTTAAGGTGGGAGGCGCCACACCAATGGGGAATCGGATCTGAAGTTTTTCAGGGAAATGATCGTCTGCGTTAAGACCTGTAGATGATGGTAAGCACTGGGCTTGAGGTACCTCTATGGACATAGCTCGTAGTTGGTTATGACGCAAGGGAGAGTAGACAACATTTCTTTTACTTGTCGTGTTAGACCACCTGGGAATGTGAATTAGCTAATGAAGGAAAGGAAACCCAAAACCTAATTGAAATTTGAAACAAAACAGCAACCTAATACTAGAACTTTCCCGAATTGCGCTGAAGGAAGGGAAACTAAAATTCAGCTGCAGGACAAATGTCAATTAGTGCGAGCAATTGTAGCGAGCATTATCAATATAGCGAGCATTTATATTGTGGCGGCTGGTTAATTTCCGCCTGCAGGCCCATGCAGTTTATAATAGGGAAAGTAAGGTGGTTTTTTGTAGCCGACAACGAACAGGGAACTACGGCATCTAATCCAATTTATAATAATGAGCGTTCAGCTGTCTAGACGTCGTGGAGTACAATGCGGTAGCAGAAAACACTGTATTCATTCCGCTTTCCAGTACGATGGTCCTCAAGAGAACCCCGCTGGCTCAGTACGCCACTGCCCTCTTGGGTAAAGCACCAGAAATGGAATGACAAACAGTGCCGGCGAATGGAAATCCTCTGTCTAGGAGAGATGCCGGTGGGGCCGAATCGAACCATGAACACTTCCGGGAGCGCATAGCCAATAGAGGGGAGCACGAACTTAAAGAAAACATCATCGGGCCTTATGAACTGATGTTGGCCCGTAAAGACTGAGCAGCGGCTGTTTGCCCCGAGGTGCAGTTCGCTGATACGGTGCTACAAATCGGCAACGTTAGGATGAAGATGAAGGGGGGGGGGGGTAGCGGGAGAGAGGGGGAGGGCGCTTCTGGGCTTCGATCTGTCAGCAGTGATGGTAATGACCTAATGGATCGCCGTGGTCCGATAAGATGTAAGAGCTCAATCTAGCGCATTTGCTACCCTAGGGATAAGGAATAGCAGTTAATTGGCAATGCCGATTCTGGCATGCAGGTTTGTTGATGAACGTTGTGGCAGTCCCCCAGAAGCTGCTTGCAGCCATAAAAACGCCACAAAAAGTGGGGTGGGGAACATTTGTGGTGCAATACATTGGCGGTGTACATTTCAATCCCTGTGCTGCTTTATTTGCGACACATACTTCAACTACATCGCTGGTGCTAGGCGCCCAAATTTCCCCGTAGCCTTTCGGATGGGAACACGGAAATATCCGCACAGGTAGGAAAGTATTGGTTTGGGTGAGTTGGTATAGCGACGTATCGAGGCGCAGCAAAGACGACGGCAGGAACACAGAAGACGACACACAGAGCGCTCTGTGTGTCGTCTTCTCTTTATGTTGTCTTCTGTGTTACTGTCCTCGTCTATGCTGCGCTTTGATGCGTCGCATAGTTAGTCCTTTCTCCGAACTTCAAGTTCTAAGAAAGGAAAACAAGTGTAACTTTCGCGTGATAATTAAGTTACCGGCTCAGAAGGTAGGGATCTTTTATTTTTCTTTTTTTTAAACAGAAGCTTGATCGGTTCTATTAGTAATCGTTTTTGTTTGCTGTTATGCCCTTCGTAGTATTTCCAAGGACGTTTAAAATGCCCCTTGAAACACTTCCCGCGTGGGAATAACACAGCACGCACCACATACCGCAAGACAAAATATACTGCGAAGGCGAGGGTAAAGGAATTTGCCTTCTAAAAACACGCAACAATGAATTCCATCATCGGCACCAGGATGGGTGTGTCGAAGGTGAGATTTTTAAAACACGTCAGTCGGGGGGACCGTAGTTTCTTTATAGCACAACTGTGCGCATGCATGGCACCTATTAAATGAATTTGTTAATAAGGCGATAAAACAACGCAAAATAATTAACCGCTTCTTAAGCCATACAGCTCAAGTGATTTTAACAAAAGAGGGGATGTATTACTGTTCACGCGAGTCTACTGATATCTCGAAAAATGCCACACCATGACTCACTTTCTGTAGAATCTCGATTGGAAACTCTTTTTGGTTTGTAGTCAAAATGAGAAAGTTCACAAAGTCGGTGAGGTTAGTTAATAAGTTGGTGGGTCACTTTGTTTCCAAAACGCGAGTACACGCTAGCTTGCGCCTGTGGGGTCCTAACAAACGGCCAGGCTTGACAATAAGTATTAGTACTGAGTAGAGCGCATCTTAGACCTAGTTAAACATCTTCACGTAAGCTGAAATAGGCACCAGTGGGTTGGAAACAATTGCGAATTTGACGCATCCACCTTCCAGTTTTTTCTTCTTCCCTTTGACCCCTAGCAGGAAAGTTGGACTGCCCTTCATCTCTTACACACCTACATTCTCTGCTAAAAGTAAGAACACATCCAGAATAATTCTCCTGAGAAAAGAGAAAAACACATGTGTGGTTCTTCATTCCTTTACCCCCTAGCACGAAAGTTGAACTTCTTGCCGTCTCTTACACATCTACATAATATGCTAGAAGTAGCAACACATCCGAAATAATTATCATGAGAAAATAGAAAAAACAGGGATGTGGTGACAACAGAGTAGGCGAGCCTCGGACCTGACGAATAGTTCCTCCGTCCACTCAGCTTCCGTGGTAATTAACAATCACTTCGCTGACATCGCGTCCTTGCGCCAAACCCACAACTTTACTTTGAGCAGGCTCCAAAGCCACGACTTTACTTATAGCGGGTCCTCATAGAGCGCACTCCTTTCCTCCCCAAACTCAGCGTTCCAGCCTTGACTTTCACCGCATCCCCATTGTCCAAACACTTCCTACTTACGCCAGCCTTTCTGAGCAGCAGCCGTGACCGAGTCACTTTCAGGAAGCTAGAGAAAGTCATCCATCCTAGGAGGTGGGGTCTTTTTTTGCAGAATTATTTACCACGTTCCCGTGCCTCGGCTTTTTCTGCTGCCCGTACACTAACGAAGATCAAGTCGGCCCGCACGCATTCGCACCAGCACGTCACTCTCACCATCCTCTTACAATCCGTGTTTTTGGACACCACCTCAGTCATCTATGTACTGACTTTCTAGCTGATTTGCAGTTTGTTTTTGGCGCAAAGAATCTTAGTTCTCAATTTCTACTTACACAGAAGTCGAAATAATCTAGAAGCAGTGTGGCCTGTTGTTTTCCATTCAGTGACGTTTGCCGTGGTCCATATGTTTCCCATGGGATGTATTGTTGCAAATAAGCGCACTGACTCTGGTCTGGTCTTCTGTCCGCAGCCAACAGTTTTATTTTTCTTGCATGAATTAGAGGAATGAGGGCGGGAACGAGGTGTATTTTTCGATGAGTGCGTCTGGCGTAGTAAATTGAGGGCAAAAATACGGCAGGCTGTTACGTTGTGCCGTCAAAGGGGGTTGGAAAGTTAGTGCTTCAACACACTACCTGCTTTCAAAGGCGATTGCTTGAGTGGAGATTCACACCCTGGCTTCTGTAAACAAACAGAATAATATCCATCATTTGGCGTTCTTCGAGAATTCACAATGTACGTTATTCCTAAGAGCTGTTTTCTTTCTTTTGATAGCAGAAAGAGCTGTAGATGGCCGCGTTTGTTTGCGGGTTCTGTATTAACATTTCTGTAATCTATCAAAATAACTTAGCTCGGCTTACTAGCTAAGGCTTTTCGGCTTGTAAAAGGCACTCAGCGTTCGATTCCAGGTATTCCACTGGTTAAAATGCTGGTTTTTCAAGACCCCGTCAACAACCTAAAATTAGAGAATTTATTTTCCCATAAAATTGAGACTTTCTAACAGCACACGAAACCGAAACGTTCAACAAAAGCCCTTCACTAAGGAACATGACAAGAGTTAACACAGCATGGAAATTTTTGTAAATAACACGAGCGACAACTGTGCTGCGCGGGCTTAACCAAATATGGCGTAGCCTAAAAAGAGAGCCCACAGTTTCAACGGAAGAAAAAAACAGACCTGTAAACCTACGTAAATTATCAAAAAGAAAAAAACTGATTTGAGGTGATTCGAATCAAATAGAAAAACAATTTCTTTTGAAAACCCACCTTAAAATCCACTCCTGGCAACAGACGGGTCATTCCACGCAAAACGTCCCAGTAAACGCGCTCGACAATCTCTGATTTCACTGTAAAAGTTATTGTTGATCCCTTCAGTTCAATATTCGTTTTCGTAACTGAAATCTGGAGGAAAAACGTTCTTTTTCTACCTCACAGAACTTCGAATATCGTGGCTGTGACCAAAACCAACGTTCCGGTAGAAACAAATTCCCCCCAAAATATTAAGCAGAGCACGGTAAAACATTCGAAGTCATAGCAAAATACCCGCACAGCACAGCTACGATGCATTTACAGCTTTGAATGTCAGAAAGTGGGCTTTGCGGGAAGCAGTGTGGCTTTTTTCGTCATGACTAGATATTTTTCACAGTTATTACAGCTGTTCCAGAGGATATTCAGCGGCATAATTTGCGTATATTTGACGGTAATTGTGGGAGAAGTAAGATCAGACTCTGGAAGAGAGTATTTTTAAGCGCTAAAAACAATATATTAATACAAAATTTAAATATTGCTCATTTTCAGGATCTTATCATAAGCCATGTGTGGTGTCCTAAGTAAAAATACAGCCCTGGGCTGATTTAAAATGGTTGTGGCCTGAATGTCCGACGAGATGAAAGATCCAACGAATCGAAAGGTACAATTCGTCACGTGATCGGCGTGCCTGAATGTACGAGACGAAAGGTCCAATGGAGTCTGAATGTCCAACGAGGCGAAAATCCAACGGGACAAAAGATCCACCTCGTCTGAAAGCCGCAGTGCTTTATTCAAGACCAGCATTTTTTGTGAGGAGTAAGCCTATAGCGATAGGTTCAAGTGTGTTGCGCCAAACGTTACACTACGTTAATAAAATGAGCGTTGTGACAGTGAAGGTAGTGCTGTACAGGTCTCACTTTTGCGTGAATATAAAGCATTGCAAATGAACGTGCCGTACCGGATGGCATTCGTCAAACTCCTCAAAATAGCTCCAACACAAAAGAAACAAGAAAGTGTGCTTGTCAGAATGGAAATCTGTAATACTAATCCGTTTGTTCGCGACATAGAATACCATCGTATGATTAATGGTGTGTGAAGACTGGCCCGGAAATCACAAAGTTTCGCCAATTACTCTTAAGCTATAAAAACGAACGTCCGCTCAATGGAATATTTTACCAACGTATGGGATACATTGTCACGTTGCCAAAGACGACGCGGTTGTCTTCAAGAAAAAAAAAGTTTATCGGAGCGAACTTGTGCTCCCCTAACAACTCAAGAATACAAGGCGGCGATACAGCAATCAACAACGTGACGTGCGTAAACTGGTGTCGGCGATTCGAATGCATTGGCGTCTGCTCTGCGGGCTTTTATATCTTGGCGCGAGTGTTTCTAGAACCGTCGATTTACATCAAGAACATTGTAGATAAAAGCAAATTATTCTGGGCTAGTGACGTTAGGGCGAGACAGTCTGCTTATCCTAATGTGATAGCCCATGCTGCATAAAAATAAAGAATGAAAGACGCGCTTTGCTTGGGACGTAGATAACACAGCCGGGCATGGCCTGGCAGCAAAAAGAAACAATAAACTTATGCATGGTTTGCGGCAATATCTTCTCGAGTTAGCTGGAGCACTCCTGTTGACTAGAATTAACGTGCACATAAATTCATCTGAACCGCTATGAGAATAAATAATTGCATTCGAAAGTAACGGCACCTAGCGCTCTTTCTTGTTCACTCCTTCGTTTCAAGTATAGTTGTCCATCCCTGGGGAGCATCGGAAGTCACCAACCGGGTTAAGGACTAACCATTAGTATGCTCACATTTACTGCCTAAAGGGTGTAATGATTGGGGACAAGTCAAGTAGTCTCCCAGAAGACGAACGTTTGGTCCTTTTTGCCTTAGCATGCATGCAGTCTTTTTAGGGTGACTACGCGGAAATGACGTTTTCAGAAGGTTCAAACCCCTTAAGTTTTACCCGAATCATCAAAGAGGTCCGAATAAAAAAAACTGCAGTCTTATTTGGGCACTATCAGCAACGTACTCGCGACCAACCTTGCTTTCGTCAATAGCGTTGCAGGCAGACTCAAATTTTACCACGTAAATCAGAGGTGCCAGGCGTAATTTCACGTAATATTATCGTGTACAACTTATTGCATGTTAAAACGCACAAGGTCCCACAACTATATTGCGGTAGAGAGCATTGAAGGTAACTTTAGAGTGCTGCGGACGTTCAATTATTATTAAGACCCTAAATGTCCATCAAGACGAAAGATACACCGAGATGGAAGGCCCAACCGAGCCTGAATGTCCAACGCGACTAAAGATCCACCGATTCTGAAGGTGCTATCAAGCTTGAAGTTACAAGGAGTTAAACGGTCCACCGAAACAGATTATCTGCTGTCGGACCTTTCGTCTCGCTGGATCTTTCATCTCGGTTGAACTTTAAACGCTGAATCATTTGAAGGATTGTAGAAGGGCATTTCTAAACATTAATTTGGCGAATGTTTTGTTTGATGCGGGAAATTTACATTGTATTTAGCGGTCACCAAGGCCTTAGTCGGCCGGGACGAAAGGTGCAACAGCGATATTCCCTATCGTTGGGCCTTTTATCTCGTAGGACATTCAGGTTCGATTGGACCTTCAGACTCGGTGGATCTTTCGTCTCGTTGGCCATTGAGGCTCGATTGGACCTTCCGTTTTGGGGGATCTTTTGTCTCGTTCGACATTTACGCTCTTACTATAAAGGAACGTCCGGAGATCTCTAAAGATACCTTGAATGCCCTCTACTGCAATATAGTTGTAGGACCTTCTGCATTTTCTCTAGCACTACATTTTACACAATAATTTGAATTGAAATGTACCCCTGGCACCTTTGATTTCGGTCTCAAAATGTAATTTTGCTTGCAATGCAACTCATGAACGCAAGCTTGGTCACGAGTACGTTGCTGAGAGTGCCTACATAGGACTTCAATTTTTTTCATTCGGACCTGTTTTATCCTTCGGGCAAGCTGTAAGCGTTTTTCTCGTTTTTTTACTGTGCACAAATATCAGCAAAAGATATAGTTCCCCGGCTTCATGCGCACGGCAGGCGCGTGAGCGCAAAGCAAACAAGCAAACACTCACGTACTCTTCGATCCAAAAAAAGGAGGGTGCTGTGACAGTCGCCTGACACTCACAGTGTACGCACGTGAATCTCCGTGAACTGCTCGCCGCGCGTCAGAAGCGGTCGATGGGGATGAGGGTTGTATATTCTCAGTTCGATCTCATTAAGGCGTCAGTTGGATGTGTCATTTGTCATCCTGGATTTCACATATTAATCAGTTATTGAGATAAAAGAACCAACTTGAAAATTTTCTCTTCTGATATTTCGTTTATATTTCGCGCCACTTATAAAAACGACATTACTTTGCTACACGCTGCCATAAGAGCGAGCCCAAATACCAACTTGCCCAGTCTTGCCCAAAAGCAAGACTGCTCTTTTCTGGAATCTTTACAAAGTGAGCTGTTGGGGCTACGTTTCGGACCTTTAAATACCTACACAAGACTCGTCACATTACAAATATTCGCTTATATGGTCCCCCGTCATTAACCAGTAAAGGTAGCAGTATCTGAGCTCAGGATATCCCCTTTTCTGTCATCTTAGAAAATTGCCGTTTCCTATTCTACCGTCATCTTACAAGTCCGGAGGCCAAGAATAACAAAAGAGTTAGCCTTAGTTCACTCCAAATAGGCTTGTTCGCCTATGTCGAGCCGCCCACAAAAAGTGAACTAAGTCACATGACAGAACCGGTTCTCCCTAGAGAAGGACACTTTTCAAGAACACGTAATATTCAGCAATAAGAGCCTGCTGACCTATGCGATAACTAGCACGGTTCTATCCGCAGTAATTACCCTGCTAGTTGTCCATAAGTAAAATGCTGTTCTTTACTCAAGGCAACAGCTTCTGTCCTACCTAGATAACTACTTTTTGACACACTTGCTAATGCGTTTGCATTAAAAATTTTGGAGTGCGTGCCCATTATGCAGTTGTCCACATCGAAACAACTTTTGCCGCATTTTCTGTAGTTGGAAAAACTGTAAGCATAAAAGCGACTACCACGCTTTCAAGTTTTTGTAACCTATGATTTTCGGATTTCAGGACATTTCCAAATTGATATTCACAACTGCAAAGCGCAGAAAACCTTCAAACAAATATAAAAGCGAAACTAACCAGATCAGAACAACATCAGTTATGGCAATTAAGGATGTGGAGCTAATATTAAAATGTGAAAAGTCTCTGGCGTAACAAGAGGCAATTGTCACCCAAACAGACCATCGCCAATGCTGAACGCTTGATGCACGCTACGAATTCGCCCCGGCATTTTACCCACAGAAACCAACCGTCAACACAATTTGCAGGTACCAAAATCTACAAATAGAAGTCTACGTATGTGAATTTCTTACTCAGATTTTCCTAAACATTGGCTACAAAAAAATTCTTAGGAAGACCTTTCAAACGATCGGGAGCATGTGTTGAATCAGTCAAGTAAGGGCATTTAAAATGGTTGATTGTTTATGGCGTTAGTAATCAACTGAGTGTTTCGTATAAGACTTGAACCAAGCCATTTGGATCTTCCTCATTCTCCTCGGCAATGTGTTCAGATCAGCTGAATTAGAGCGGCTGAAAATTAGCTGATACGGGGGAAAAGAGAGCGAAAAATGGCACGCAGAAACCAGATGTGGTCATTGTCTTCAAATGGAAAGTATTCCTTGACTTCGAAGAATTTCTCATTTATACCTCACAAGTACTCACAGATAATGATAGTTTGAATTACTAGAAATAAAGCCTATCTGCGAATAGCGCGAGAAGTGCTAGTAGTAGAATTGAGAAAACTAGAAGGCGCCGCCGCAGCCCTAACAATGCCTTTACCTTCATGAGGCCGAGCTTGCTGTAGTGCACTCTTTACGGGCCACTTAGTTTGTGAACACAAATTTCAGTCAACACTATGAATCATTCATACCCCCAGACGTGCACTCCTCCCACAGACAGAGTTAAACAAAGTGCACCAGTTGGGAAACGCTCCGCAGGACTCCTGTATCCCAAGCGGGTCCACAGATGTTCCCCCTGCACTGAGCAAACAGGGAAAAGCACAGGCCGAGTTGAAGAACCTGCCATCTCTCTGCAGAAAGATGAAGAAATACGGAAGTTCTTAAGGCTGCTGCCTTAAGTCATAGCAAGAAAAAGCTTGGAAACATAAGTCAATATTAGCGATATATGTTTGATGATGTGAAAAGTTCGCGTTTTATTAAGATTTGGTATTAGTTCAAAGTTAAGGGAAGTCAAGTTTTTGGAACATAAATACCGCCCCCTTACACTTGCCCCTGCACTTCAACGAAGCAAGGAGCCCGCGCCCCGGCTTCAGAAGCGGAGTTTCGCGACTTCTGACCACTGAAGAACTGTTACATTATCCAGCGCATAATTCGGTTTGACACCCTGCCAACTTTCAGTTAGCGGAACACTTGCTTCCCTGATGCTAGGCACACAAGTGTGTCCTGTAGTTAGTACAAGGTTTATCTGAGCCAAAAACGCTTGAAATTTGGGAACCTTCTCGTGCACAAGTGTGGTGAGAAATGTGTTCCTTATTTAATAAACCGTTTGTGGTTGCTAAGGTCGTTATTGCAATATTGCGATACTTGCGAGTTTCCAGTAACTCTCTAAAAAGTGACACCAACAAGGCGACATTGAAACTCCACCACTCAAAAACCAGCTCCTAAAGCAACACTAAATCACTTGAAGCAGACAACTTTGTGTTATGTGCAATATTATTGACATGTAAAAAAGGACGCCGACAGTAAGGTGCCAAAAAGCTGATAAGAATAAAGTACCCTTCACACACTAAAACAGCGATGCCGCCCTACTATTACACGTTTGCCGGTTTTTTTATTTCCCTTTAGAGAAGAACGGCAGGTAGCTGACATGCCCCCCCTCCCGCCCCTCTCCCTCCCCCAGAAAAACAAAACGCGTAAAATGGTGCCTGACCTGAGTACAACTAAAATGTCAAGTATGCCTGAGAAAAAATCTGGTCGCCAAAAAAACGAGTGGTTCATTAGAATACGTGGACAGTTCTCACAAAAGGGAGCGGCTTCTCTTGGGAAACAATTAATTAGACTAAGCTGTTATGAAGCGCTGCGTCGGTGCTTTCAAGAGTAAGTGGAAATCAAGAGGAAGTTAAATTTTTATTCAACTATTGGTAAGTAAAACAAACATTATTTTCATATGGCCCGCATTATGGGAAAAAAAGGCGAAATGTTAAGCCACCCCTCCCTATTTTAAAGTACTACAGCACTTAGGGTACTATTACAAAGTAGCTGAGAATCTATAATTCTTGAATACCAACGTTCCGTAAGTTCCATAGGCCAGACCCGTCATAGTCGGCCTAATGCTAATGCTGTTGCTACGCGTCACAACACGATTGGTTTTATTCCTAGTCGCAGTGTATTTATTTTCGGTAAAGACAAGGTTTGTGGGGCAGTTCAATGTTAGCCATAAAGGGCACGACAAAGTCAAGGCCACACAGTGCTCTTTACGACTACTAATTTCTTATGGTGGATGAAAGCAGCTTTGTAGAATTACAAGAGATATAAGACTTTTTCCCCGCCGCTTGTCCGACTGTCAGAGTCGAAAATACCGATCAAGGCGCAAAAAGGCACGGCTGTTTCTACTTCGGCCTTCTGTAGTGTTGGCTTTAAATAATTTAGAGAAAATGGGTCCGCGCTGACCGCTTTAGCCCCCAAAACGTCTTTGAAAGGCATCCTTCAACACTTTCAAGGTAGAGCCAGTTGAGGTAGAAATCGATAATTTAGGCAAGCCCTTTACGGACGATACTGCTTTCAGGGAGGGAAAACAGGGTTGAGAAAATAAAAACAAAACTGTTTCGAAATTTTTTTTGCAGCCCGCTGCGACACATACGACAGAGATGCGACTAAGTTAAATGTCGGCATTAAATTTAAGGACCTTTTCTGCAATGGACTTTCAGCAACCACAAGAGCTCGTATAAGCAGAACTGTTGATATTTGTTTCCTAAAGGAAGGGGCCAAGTGCAAAGAAAATCATAAAGCCCTAAACTTTTATTGGCCCCAGCCCATTCAAGAAGAGCGGTGCTCAGAAGTAGTTCTCATGTTTTTTTAAGTGCGAATTCACTTCTTAAGCGAGCCTGAATCGTCCGCCGCCGTAGTCCGCATAGCAACAGCTGCGGGTGCGCGCGCTCCTCGTCTTCCTCCTCGTCTTCCCTAGCAACGGGGGGAGATGGGCGCGCGCTACTCTCCTCCTCCTCTCTCCGCTCAGTGACTGCGGGTGTTGGGCGCCTCCTCATGGCACATACCCACGTGAGGGATTGACCAGGATTCGGGCGTGACAAGGGCTAATGCACCCGCTTAAAGGAGTACTGACATGAAATTTCAAAGCTGAGATAACTATGTAAAACGCTTCCTTTTTATCCGGAGATATCTCTCAGCAAGTTTTAACAGCAACCGTTCAGCGATCGGGCGCCTCCTCTCCCCTAGCAACGGAGCGGAGCGGAGGAGAGCGCGCCTAGCAACGGCGCGACCGATGATGGCGGATAGTTCGCAGGCAACGGTACCACCAACAACGAGTGAAATACAATCCTGCACGACCATTTCACCCGTCGCTGAAGGTCACGTCACCGCGGGAACTTCGAATACTTCGTCGTCGGTCGAAGACAAGGCTGCGAAGCGGAGGGCCCGTGACGCTGATTGAAAGCGGGCGAAGCGAGCTGCCGATCAGGAACTGCGAGCGCGACACATCAACACAAATAGGTGTCTGTCAATAAATGCATCTTTCTTTTAAGTGCGAATGCAACCGTGCATTCGCACTTACACACTCTCCCCCTCGGGGAAGTGCGAGGGAATTTTTTTTGGGCGCGCGACGCCTTAGAGGCAATTACGTGGTGCCTAATAGGAAATACCATCTAATAAGGCAAACGCCCTATATAGGTGCAAAAGTTTGCTACACAGTTCTCTGTGAAGACGTGGGAGGCAAATAATTGCGTTATTCTTTAAAACGAAGGTGTTTATGCCATCAGATGGCGTTCGATGTCGCAGCCGGACACACAGTAGAAAAGGTAACTTTTCATAAGTGGGTATATAAAAAGATGATGATAACCGAGGCCAAGTCAAGCATCTCAAGAGAGAAACGCTTACCGTGTTAGAAATTGAACCTGGGTTCACCGCGTTATAGTGACGATTATCTGATTGCGTCATCGTGATATTGTCGAAGCAGTTTCGCTTGTGGATGTCAAGTTGAACTCATATTGCAGGGAAGAATCTTTCAGTTTTAACCGTCTTTTCCTTAAGAAAGGGGCTTATAATTTCCTTCAAATATAAAAAAAATTGGTGAAATATGAAAATCGAATATCTTCGTATGTCGTCCAACAATACTGTGGGCCATACTATTCTGAGATACTCCACGTTATTTTTGGGTGGCATGACAGAACAGGAATGCACCAACTAGAATCAATCTCGAACTGGTTGCGGCCTTAATCCCGCCAATAGAAGCAATAGCGTAGCCGCTAACCAGATGATGTCGGGGGAAAGCCGGAAGAACGAAAGGGGACGGAACGCAAAGATACCACACAACTTTGAGAAAAAGGACTTTTGCCGAAGTTCAAAACTGTGCCATTTTATGCCTACATTCAGGAAGTCAGGAATCCAGAAAAAGCGGCCAGCTGGCAATTTTGGCACATAATAAAAGTACTTTTAACAGGCGCTAGAAGACTTACTTTCCCTGAAAACCGCAGAAATGACGGCAATCGCCGACGCTTCCGGGCAAGCTCACAACCCCGTCAGTAAGGAGTACACCTCAGAGGACCACAAGCACGGTTGGAGATATGCCGGTCACGCAAGAAGTATAAGCATTTTGCTGCTTCTGTTCTCTTTTCAGCCGCAGGGGCCTCTTGAGTCGACAAGCTTCATCTTCCTTCTCTAAAAGCAAAATAAAACGGCAGCAATCATTACTTAGGTTTCGAAACTGAGCGCAGTAAAAAGTACTTCTTTTATTTTGATTTGCTCACTTTGTGTGACCGAAACCATTGTGCGATGCAGGCAAATCTTCTTCCCCTTTTTTGCGTCTAACCGCTTTTTTATGGCCATAATTGGGCACGGTTAAAAGGGAAAGACAATCCTGTAGAAAATTGCAGTGCTTGGAACTTTGGTTCAACCGTTCTTAGATGCCTCTTCAGCACCGTTCTTTCGCTTGCGCTTTACGGATCACAAGATATGAGGAAATCGTTGTTTCTGAGTACCCATTCGAAGTTAATAAACATACCATACATGAGTCGACTTGTTTAGGACGGGGTTATAAGTAAACCCTTGTGCCATGTCGCTTGTACAGAGCGGCAGTTCCAAAGATGGATCACAACTATCTTTGGTCTGAACTACTAAAGGGTGCGTATAAACGGCGCCTTGCTTCCGTGCGTGTTTTGCTTCCCATTGTGTCAGCTTTTACGAACATTGCAAGTACCAGTTTGCCAGTTCGGGGAGAGTACATGTCATACTTAAAAAAAGAGGTAACCCCGCTTTGCTTTCAATTTCTTCGTTTATTTGTATAAACTAGAGCGTTTTTATAAAACCGAATATTTGTGCACTACTTCAAAGGCAACAAATAAACACATTCACACTTTCATGATATCGACATACTAATGTACGATCAGATACTGAGACCCATGGCTTACTCATTTCATTACTCTATATAAGATCTGATATCTGATATTAACTAAGAGTGTCACGGAATGCAGTGTTGATATCGATCTTTGTTTTCGACTTTCGTTTCCGAGATTAACAGCCCCGCTGTTAACACCTCGCTGATAAAGGAACTACGCCTTTATCTTTGCAAAATCCAATTTCCTACCTCCGAATATCTCTAAAACTTATCAGCATTGCGAAATATCGGGGCTAGCCAAATGGTCCCTGTCGGCTCTTTAATTCAAGCACCTAGCGTGCCGCGTATCAAAAACTCTCGTCTTGATCATTGCCTTTTCATTTTGCCGAAATTAAAATATCAGAATGCTAAACTCTTTTTACACAGGCGATACCGTCATGCCTTAGAGTTTCACCACCGCAAGGAGAACGAGGCATTCTATATATACAGGAAAACACGAGCGTCCACGCGAGCTACCCGTTAAGCTTGTGTATTCCTTTGTGTATCTGGCTATGTCGTTATGATTGAAAGGCAAAATACGCTAGGCTTCTCAACCACGGTCGATGATCCCTGCGTCTTGCGGGTCGGCCTACGAGGAGAACCCTCGCTTCGACTTGGCAAGTCATGTTGCCACGCCTTCCTTGCCCCCCAATTGTTACCCACCCTACCCTCATTCCATCAGCCGGTGACTTCACATTAGACCCTGGCTTTATTTTTATTCCTTCAAAATTCTGTTCCACCAATTCACAAAATTCTCAAACATCTCTTCTACCAATTATACCCAATTACACTAATATTGCGATTAAAGTTGACCTTTCGCGAAATCTGTTTTATTGTGGAAATGCAGGGCGTTACATAGTTCGCCATTTTTGATATTTTGTGTATTTTTTCTATTTCTTTGTTTTTGGAAATTCAGTTTTACCCAATATTTATATTTGCGCTATTATAATGATTAAAAGTGTAAATAACGCACGTCTTTCGTATAAAACCATCGGATCCACCTAAGACCTTTTTCGGAGTGGTAAACGTAAATGGAAAGGCAGCTTTGTATCAGACAGAGATAAAACTTACATAGAACCAGATAAGGAGTATTTTCTAGGAGATGGAGGCATTGGATAAGTGACACCGCGAGATGGAGCCGGGACAAAAAATTATCACAAAGACCCGAAGTTTAAATAAAAATGCTTTTTCGAACTGTTTAAGGAGTTGCACGCGTTGAAACATCTACCAAATGTTACGGCGTTGCTTGCCAGCGATATGTGCGGAATGCAAGATAGACTTTTTTTGCTGCAATTTATTTCAAGTTTTTTAGCTCCCGCAGCGACTAGATCAGGGGACACAGCTTATATTGGTGTTATACACGACCACGTCTGGTTCGGTAGGACTTTTACTAACCTTTTGACGTACGCCCTTAAAATATTTCATTGCTTTGAACTCACATTTGGCTTCCAACGGATTCGTTAAAGCACGGCCATAAAAAGACTCATAACTTGATTCCTGCAACTCACTTGTAGCGCATATAATAGGCGTACATGCGGAGTCCTACAATTCCATTTTTTGGTTGTCGGATATGAAAAGAAGAAGAAATGATTGTGTTCCTAAACAAAGGTTCAAAATATGAAATTTAATTACTGCCGCTTTCCTACCCAATTTCGCCATGCTTGAAAGCACAACTTTGGTTACAGATTACAGGGAGATAAAGTTGTCTAAGAGGTGTAATCTCTGCAAAAGGGTGTTTTTCTCCTCATTCATTTTATCAAAATTCTTTTGGTATTCGATCCTACATTGAGTGGAACGATTTTCGCGGTGACAATTGATGCAACCACTTCCTTCTTTTATATATCGCTGTGAAAAACCAAGTGGCTGCTCATTGCTTCTTCTTTTTGTTTTACTTGTCCATCTTTGGGAATATTGAACTTTCAACTGAGGTGAATTTTAAACTGTACTCGCGAACGCACATTGACAGCTTCCGAATATCAGTCATTTTTTCATGGAGCAGAGTTAGTCCATACACAAATGCAAATTATGTCCCACATGATATTCAAGATTTCAATCCTGATCGCAAACAGTACTGGTGGGTGGACGGGTAAAGCTATGGTGCGTCTTTTTTTATTCAAGGAATAAAGAAAGATATATAATCTGCAGGCAACTACACAATTGTTTGTGTTATACTCCTTCCTCCGTTAAGGTAGTAGCGCTGACAGTAAAGAAAACGCTTCATTTTTTGAGGAACTTTCAATTAGGTGTCCGGTAATTGATCGTCGTTCGCAATCGGCCTTCCAGCCAGCGGTAGCAGAGAAACAACCTGTGGCACACAGATCCCAGCTCCAGATCGGGTTCTCAGAAAACGGCAACGTGCGGCGCTTTATCTCTTTCAGCACAATGTTGAAGCTTGGACTTCCAAACAACATAGAAGCACATTCGAAGCTGGTTTCTTTGAAAGCATGGCTTTACTAACCTCGTAGAGTGGTTTCGGCATAGCGGTAGATTTGGCGTTCATTTGACTGCAGCTGCACATCACGAGACTCGCCGGATCGAGCTCCGCAAAGGGCCGCGTTCTCATCATGCGCTCTCGGCAGCTGATTCCCGCCTAACCACGTGACCCGCTACGTGCCTCTGAGCTTGGCCATTAATGAGAGCGAGGTCGGGCTGTCTCCTCTGAGCGTTGCGTCGGAGCTGAAGGCTTAGAGCCGTTTTCAGGCGGCGGCGTCTGGCTACGACCCCGATTCTGCTCTGTAAACCATTCGGTTTGAAAAACGTCGGAAGAGGCAGCCCAACCATACACAAAGGAAGGCTTTGTACGAATAGTAATATGATTACAGCTAAAAAAATTTAACCAAGTAAGACCAACAGGTAGCCAGGCTAAGCCAAGATTTACCTTTGCAAGTACAGGGAAGCTTAGATAAGCCGCGGCCATGTTTTGTTCTTTCTTTCTCATTTTCGCTGAATTTCATCGGTTGCTCACGCAAGCGCCCTTGAAACTTTCCGCAACTGCGCAATGCGTCGAAAGACTAATGTTGTATCTTTTCAATCACGACCGAACGTTTTTTTGGAACAAAAGGTTATTTTTTTCAATTAACAACAACGACACGTCGCAACGTGAGGGTTGCGATGTCAGTTTTACCTTTTTGCGAACAATACTATTTGTAGTGCGTCCATTGCCCGCATAATATATACTCCTGTACTTACTGCATGCCCGAACAGGAAATAAGTTGCCGGCAAAACGCCCGCAGATTTGCATTACAGAAATAGTATATTTTCGGCTGGTAACCAATTTAAATTCAATTTTAGTACCTAATGGACATTAACAGTCATTTATTAAAATATTTCTCAGTTGTAAGAGTATATTGTTCTTACTGCAAATCTCTAGAATCGCACACGCCTTAAAATTGATTAGGTGGCAACTTATAGTCCTTCAAAATTGCAATTTATTATAGCAGAACAAAAATTTTGTGGGCCACTTTCAATACGTTTTGTGACCTTGGTACAGAGTGTTTAGCAAGTTAAACATAGAAAAGATTCTCCATTACAGCATCTTCTGAAGCCAACAACGGGAGTAAAAGCTCAAAAAATAAAACCGAACACGCACAACTAGCGGATTTCTGACAATCACGCACAATAATCAAATTCTGCCAGCATGGGGCTGTAGCTTTGGGGTTTGCCCCCCACCATCGCTTCCGAAGCACAGAGTTGACAAAATACAGTAGACTCTCGATAAATGGAACTTCTAGGGATCGGAATAATTTGTTCCGTTAAACAGTTGTTCTGTTTACTGAGAGAGATGTTCTAAGGTGCAAATTTATGTGCGTACACACATGTAAGGGCATTTCATGAAACTCTAACCGCTAGAAAGTGACTGTAGCTGATACTTTTCAGAAAGCAAGAAAACTACAGGAAGCGTAGGCACAGCATTCACAAAGTTGATTTGGCAACAATGAGTCGCTGTGCACTACAAAATGCGTCAATTATTTTTGTCAGAGTCCTTGCAACTGAATCTTCACGGAGGCTAGAGGCCTCAACTTCACGAGTGCTTACGAGCCACCGAATTTAGAAGACGGCAACGTGGTAATAAAGGACGAATAGCACAACGATGGCACGAACGAGGCGACAGGAGGTGAGCCCTGTAGCCGCGGCGTCTAGAATCGAGACCGAACGACTGGAACAAGAACTGCGATGTTGTATTCGTTGCGCTAACACGGCTAACCACTTACGAGACGAGGCTCACGAGGCCAAAAAGGCTAAAAAACCATGGAGGAAGAAAAAAAAACACAAGAACGAAATAGCCGGAACCGTAAAAAGCTGATTCTCATGCCAGTGGATTTCACAAGAAGTTCCATTTCTGGTTCCGTTTACACGGTGATACGGGAATTTTAGTTCCGATTACCGAGAGCTTTTTACGTTCCAGGTAACTCTTTCGTTAAAGCGGCAATCCCGTTTAAGCGATTTCCGTTTATTGAGATTCCACTGGATGTATTATTTTGTCGAAGCTGCTGCAAACGTTTAGATTGCCCCTTCGCCGGCCAGTGGGGGTTATATCCCGCGCGTAATATTTCCTTAAATATCAAAAAGTGTTCGTTTCGCCATTTGGGAACACGAGTGTCCACGTTTCGCACTAGGGTGTCTGTTTCAAGTAGTCAATAAATTGGATAGCGTTTCTTTCTTTAAAGATTAGCTAGGTATTTGTTTATTCTGTGTAGCATTTCTTACGTTAAGTAAGTCCCTGTTTTGTTTAGTATCATTATCCAACTGTGTGGTATTGTGCATGCGTATTTTCTTGTCTGCGTTATATTTAAAAGAATTGGGCCGTACCAAAAATAAACAACGGAAAAGATGGTAACGAAGAAGGAGAAACAAGCACCACACTTTTCGTCATCGCCCTCTGGGGTGTTTACTTTGCTCTTATGAGCAAAGATGGGTAAGCTACCCTCATGTTTCGTCGCTTAGACAACTTCCCAGCCAGAAGATAAGATGAGCCTAAACCGTTCGATTCCATTGTGTTTGTCAATCAGAATTTGGAGGGAAGTTAATATTCGACTTTAATTGTGGAACGCGGTGGGGTTGTCGGGCTCCGTTATCGTCAGTATAATAATGTGTTGGCGACGTTTACGCACCCCTCTAGCGCCGCCATGGATCGGTGAGAACTCTGCGGGCCTGCTCGCAAGCGATCTCTCATGGCAGGGCTTTAAAATAACGGAAGTGTTAGTGGGCGCTGCAGAGTAGAGCTACCAGATCTTTCATAGCAGTGAATGCATCCGACGATGCCCCCCTTGTCAGCGACACGCGGTCCTTCAAGCTACACGTTGAAAGGTAAACAATATTTGCATATTCAATTTTTGGTTGCATTTATCTCTGTCGAGATGGAGAACAGCGGTTCCGATTGCACGCAGCGTTAATCTCGCTTCTTTTCGGGCGCGACATGCGGGCTGTAAAACGTCGCGGCACTACCGGGGCCTCAGTTGTATTAGATAAGCACACTTTTATTCATATCGTTGACCACTGGGCGTGGAACCACGACGCAACGTTTATCAGAATAATCTTCGTAGGAAAGCTCGCACATGGCCCTAGATTAAAGTACGTCGCACTGCATCAGAAGTTCTTCAAGAGAATAATAGAGGTTAAGGATTTGTCAATTTGCCTATTTTCACCGAAACAATATATCAGGTATAAAAAGGGGACCAAAAAAAGAGCGGCATTATAGCAGCTTGACATTGCTCCTTAGCTTGAACCCATCAACATCTGATTCTGGTGGTAAATAAAACCAGTCTAGCTTTGCTCAGCAGCACTCAGAAACCATTTCACAATTCTGGCTGTTACGTGCCCCCGAAGGACCAGCAAATATTATATAAAGGTAACAGATATTCATATTAAAAATGAAAGGTAACTGCATTTATTCTGAGATATTTCGGAGCGGAGTAACTTCATCCGGAACATGACACCAACTAGCATGTTTTTGAACAACGAAACAAGTTATCTCTGCTGGAGATTTTGTTTTGTAGATATTTTGATAGTTTGCTCCCTCCGTAATTTTATCCTTCCCCACACAACACTTGCCGGTGCTTCCATTAGGCTAAGCTGTAGGCAACAAAAGGTACCTACGCTTTCCATCCTCGACACAAATGAGCTCTTCCTCTGCAAAAGTGCCTGCGTGTGCTAATACAGCGCTCCCTTTTTGGCAAGTAATTTTCCTCCTGACAAACACGACAGCTCTTTTCAGGGACGCCCTGAGGCACTAGAAAGCAGCAGAGGTCTTCGAACGGGTGCAGTCGCGTTGCTGCCTGGTAGCCTAATGCAAGCCGCAGCAAGTTACGCAGAAAAAGTTTCCCTTGGGGCATCTCGCCGTTCGTAAGTTCTTGTGTACTGTGTAATGCCGTCAAAGTAGCAATTTACCGGAAATAACCTGGCATGTAAGTGAGTGCGTTTTATTTTCGTCAGCCAGAGGTAACCTAATTTAAATAGCTAGAACTAGACAACCACCAACGACAACTGCACTCGGGGAATAGCAGTCCTGCCCTTAGGTTGAGTTCTTTGTTGTGTATACTGTAGCTTCTGCGCTCAAAGGAATGTCTAGCGTGACCGGGAGCTTAGTTGCTCTCACAGCAAATTTGTATGCAAACATGTTTTGTCTTCTCATAAAAAGATTATCACAAAACTATTGCATACGCGCTTTGTGGTGGGTTAGACAGAAAATGAGACGTATAACTTATCACTTAGTAAATGTCCCTTTGGAAGTAAAGTGTCGCTTCCTTCTCGAGCAAATGTCTGCAAAGATGTCCAAAACGACAAGACGCTACAACAAACATCCTCAAAAATTTATTTACAAAAGTTAACACCAATAGCACGAAAGGTTCCCCTGCCAGGCCAGAAATGTACTGGCTGTCTTGAAGAGAAAGAAAGATATTTTCCCTTTCATCCGTTACTAATGATGTATAGGCGTAGGTGGTGAAGCTGCTTGGTTTTTTTAAGATTAATCACCATAGAAACGTGCTCAGGTGTCACTAAAGTATTGGATCTCAGCCATAGATATATTTTTTTACCCGTGCACCAAATTATATACATGCATGCATATACATACGCGTTAGTGTGTGTGGGCGCGTGCATGTGTGTGCGCTCACGTGTTTGTATGTGTGTATCAGTAGTGTGTGTTTGTGTGGGTGCGTGTGTGTTTGTGGGTGCGTGTGTAGATGTACGTCTGTGTGGGTGGGCGAGTGGGAAGGTGTGTGTGTTGTGTGTGTGGGCGGATAAGTGTGTGGGTCAGTAAGAGCTTTTTGCCTTTGCCTGTTTATAACAATTTTATTGTAAGGACTTCAGCGGAATGAACAATAAAAGAAAGAGGGCTCACAGATATGTAATCCTTAACGACGACAGTTCACAGGAATCGTTATTTACGTTTCATTATGTAAACAGCTTAGCGAAATACTGGCGTTGAAACGACATAATTCGGCCGGAATTTTGAAATTTCACGTAACATATTTTTTAGACAGTGTCGGTGTACAGTTGTGGGCGCTGGAAATAAAACACATACACGGAGTATTGCACATTCTGCAAAAGTTTCAACAGTGTTCGAGATTTTTCAGTGAGTAAAAAGATTCGCGAAACTATTGCGATCATGTGATGTAGCCCTGAGTGGTTTGTCGGTCCTCGATACCCGCTCGTAACAGAAATCGTCCTCTCCTGTCCTTTTAAGCACAGTTGTGAAAACACTTCCTACCACCCCAACTGTTTCTGCGCCGTCCTTTTGTGCAACATTGGTATTATTTCTCGATGTACCTTTGCCGAAGTTTGGATTCATGACAAAAATTCTAATACATCAAAATTTATGAAAAGAACGAAGATTAGTATTAAGCATTTCACAGACTTAGGTTTCGAGAATGTACCCTTTGTTTGTATAAGAGTGCAGTTCTCTGCCAGATTTTCTGCCTGACTAAAAGCACCAATCGCTCGTGAACTCCACGTATGCTTGGATGCTTCTAGCTGAGCCGTTCGGTGACGACGACGGGGCTTCTGTAGAATCAGGGAATTGCCGGATTTGATCTAGGAGACTTCCGGGGCTCGCAGGAATCTCTCCGCTTCGCAACGCGGTACAGGTTCCTCGGGGTCTCCGGAGTCCCCCATATTTTGAGAATTTCCTTTAACCGCAATAGATTGTTGTTTCCTCCTGTACTGACCACTTTCTAGTCGGGCTGCTCATCTTGGGATTTTTACTAAACAATGTTTCTTCATTCTCCTCTCGTGACGTGAATATGTCCGCCTAATAAAGACAGTAGTCTTTAGTCACCTTGCCTGAAAATGTTGGTCGTTTGATTGTGTGCCTTGGTTTGGGCGTGTGTCTGTCACTGGAACAGCCAGTAATCTTACTTGTCGTTCGGCTTCGTTACGGAGTACACAGCTCATAAGCAATTGCTGGGTCACTGGTACCTGTTCATCATGCAACCACGGTCGTGCTGCACCTACAAGTAACCCTTGAACCACAACATACTAGGGACCTACCGTTGACCTGCTAGTATCCAACAGACCTGCTGGTTGGTGACCCTGGGAAGGAGGCGAATTATATAAGGGTGGACTGTAGTGGGTGATTGAAGGAAGGGCGATCAGGGGGTAAAGAGGGATGTTGACTGAGGCCGTCTGAAAAGGATAGGAAATTAAATAAGAATGTGGGAGCGGGAGGGATAGGTGGCCGGTGCTTTAGCAGAGAGGAGTTTGGAAACTCCGTAGTCTTTCGACGTTACTTGCCGGGAAATATTTAAGGGGCCAATGTTTTACCAATTTTCTCATATGCGTCGCCCTGTCATTGTAACTGTAAACCTTTCAACATATCACCATTTTTTTTCAGTACAGCGCACCTCTACATCGCTAATCTCCGAAAATGTTTCATTTTTCTGACAAAAGAACGGCGACAAAGGGGAGCCGTGAGCGTGTAATTGCGTAAGCGACATAATAGGTGGTTGGGACATTCCCTTGCTTGGAAATAAAAGTTTTTTGACACTTGACGACTAACCTGCGCAAGAGTGCTCAACGAAAGGATAGACAGATAACACCTCCTTGCATCTAAGCGTTCTTTATTTTTGCGCGCTTTAGGTGAAACAAATGTAAAAGATAGCAAAGCGAAATACTGGCCTTGAACGTAGTGCTTAATTGTTTTAGGGTGTTAGAGGCGTGCTCCAACTGAACATACAATTTTAGTAAGTGGCACGAATTATCCGCAAAATTGCGAAAAGTGACCTGCGCTGTCATAACAACGGGAGTATTCTAAGCACGATATTCAAAACAACTGAAATTATAGTGTTCGGATAGGCAAGGATGCCCATGGTTTCGCGGAATATACGGCTGATATAATAGGTAAAATTGTTGCGATGAGTATAGGAGTGATTTATTGCTATAGTAAGCAATATACATGCCGATGCATCGCCATACAATGGCTGAGCACATTCGGGTTACGTTACAAAGCTTTCATGACTGAAAAGGAGGCTACTTAAGCACAATATCAGGAGGCTGTGTACAAGACCTTAAAGATTGTGTACATTACAAAGCAATATATTGTTGGATAGATAAGCGGGCAAAGCCTTCCAAAGCTATGTGAAGTTTTGGCAGTTATAAAAATTAGACTTTGATTGATTGATTGATTGATTGATTGATTGATTGATTGATTGATTGATTGATTGATTGATTGATTGATTGATTGATTGATTGATTGATTGATTGATTGATTGATTGAGTTACCGTGCTTCGAATACGGCTGGCGCCAAGCAAAACACCTGCGACCAATCTTCACCAAGCGCGTTCTTGGACGGGTGCCTTACCCGGATTGGCGCCAGCGACACTTCCGTGCAAACACGCACACACTTTAAATGCTAGGGCACAGGCCGCAATGCATTCGTTGAAGTTAACGCCGAGAAACAACCATGCACATGGAGCTATACGCACCACCCATCCCAGAGATTATCTGTCAGTTCAGGGAGACAAGCGCTGAAGAATAGCAAGCCCATTGAAACGAACGCTCACTGACCCCGTATTACGTCGAAGCATATTAGGTTTATGCTTTATTTAGGCCACACACCCGCTGCGGTGGCTCAGTGGCTAAGGCGTTGCGCTGCTGAGCACGAGGTCGCGGGTTCGATTCCCGGCCGCGGCGGCTGCTTTTCTGATGGAGGCGAAAAGCAAAAACGCCCGTGTGTACGAGATTTCGGCGCACGATAAAGATCCCCAGGTAGTCAAAATTAATCCGGAGCCCTCCACTACGGCGCGCCTCATCGCCTGCGTTGCGTCGGCGTGTTAAACCCCACAATCAGATCTATTTGGGCCACACGCACTATTTTCTCTCGGTCGACTAACCTCGACATCTGATTGTACGTTACACAAAGGGACTGCAGCGTAAGTACACGCAATTGAACGCCACGACATTCGATTCGCCCACTCCCGTCTTTGCACGTCATTCTGCTTGACTGATATTTACATTCCTGCTACTTTCGGTAGTTCATCCGGGGGTACCCTTTCCCTTCAGTATATTTATCGAGGGCGGATAATGTGTGCCACGTAACTGACATCAAATAATAGTGTCGATGCAGTGAAAATTTCATATAGGAATGGGGACAGAGCCGAGCTGAAGAATTTTAGCCTAATAGTTTATGAATATAAGCCTACTCAACACGCAGGTTGTCTGCTTCTATGGCTACATTTGTCGTAACCCAAAGGGCGTAATATGCAAGAAAGCCTGCCTAAACCTACTCAAGTGAGAATGCGTTGAACTGCGTATGTACATTCGGCGTCGAGTTGTTTTCAATTGCCGTTTATTAATCTCACACTAATGCATGGAAAAGGGCAAACATTTCGCAGCTTCCCTGTCAGTACGAATCTATCGCTTCCAGATATCCCGACCACTGGTTTAACCTCTCGCGCTTAAAATATTCAAAACAAATCTACAGACTGCACTGCTGATTTCAGAACACCTTCATTTATTCAAAGCATAAATATAGCGTGCGTACCAGAACATGCAGTGTGGCTCTTAAGCTAGACTTCACAAGAAGTGGCTATCTCTTTATGTTAAGCTGGACTAAAAAAATTACACCATCTTCCCGTAGGGGAACCCTGAGTAGTATGCAAAGCAGCCATGTGGTCGATTCAAGTGCCCATTATATTTTCAGTTCGTCGTTTCTGTTAGGTTGAGGTACGTAGCTACCGGTATATTTACAGTTTGTTTTCCATAATAACTACCACACTTTTCACTTACCGGAACTACGAAATGGGAAATGGCGTTGAGCCCATGGCTGTTTCGCATACTACTCAGGGTTCCTCTACGGAAAGAGGGTGTAATTGTATTATATGCGACGGGGCTATGTCCCTCTTTTCTCAATGTTCCGCCGTCCACACCCCCAATGCGCATGCTCGGCTTGCTGAATGCCCAGTGGTGTCTTACCCTTTAATGGCTGCTGGAGCGACAGTGTTACCGGTGTCGTCCTGGGCCAGCACTAGATGAGCCGAGCATGAGCAGTGGGGGTGTGGACGGTGCCACAACAAGGGAGGGACATAGCTCTGACCATGAGATGTTGGAGCGACTGTGTTGCCGGTGTCTTCCCTGGCCGGCACGAGACGAGCATGCTTGCCCTCAAAGGGCTCCTGGACCGGCAGAGTTGCCGGTGTCTTCCTGTGCCGGTGGAAGGACGACGGACGACGGCAGACAGATGACGGAGCCGAGAGCAAGAGCTGCTTTGCATCTAATAGTCGAAGCTACCCGAATAATGGACCGGACGGGACACACAAGCACTTCGACTTGATGAAATCAACAGGCCGGAACAGTCATGTTCTGGCGGTTTCCAAACGCTGATATGATAATTGCGCCAGAATATCGATTAAACGTCGACAAAAACACTAAAAGAGCCGCAGAGGCAGGGCGAGCGAGCGCTGACTCACGAAATGTTTATTTTGCTAAAATGGCGAAGCATTTATCGGATTGCATCACAATGAAACTGAGTAGAATAAGCAAAAAATACCAACGTACAGGAACCACCGATTCGAATGTTTTTCTTATCCCTCTACGACGAAACACATTCGTGGCGTACATATGAAAGAAGCGCCCCTGGGGCAAAATACGAAGAGAAATTTTCCTGCTTCCCTTCTTGCTTAGGTGCAAACGTCGTCGAAAGACGATACTCTTCAGCCCTCCTTGACATCTAACGCCCGTTCTCTCGCATGTAACCTGTAAAAAATTTCATTTTCATGTCAAACGTTCATGTTTGATTTGTTTTTCTTAAGGCGCAAGGCGCACAATATTTTATCGCACAGACGCGTTTCATCGAACTTGGTGTACATTATGTGCAATTGGGATAATATAAACCTCATGGTGAGTGAAATGATGTATGACTGTGTCTCCTAATTACTAGTAATGTTTCCAACCACGAACAAGGTATGTTTTTATTGGGCAAATTTTGAGGACCGTACGTAACGAGCCCATCATCATGTTTTAAAAAATATTTAACAGTATGAAGCTCGACTCAATTTCCAACACGTAATTGACTTAATCCGAGCCATACGAAATGAAAGAAATGCCGAAGGAACAGCTCAGTAAAGTGTGGTGGAGTGAAAGTCACATACTCGTGTGGCAACCAAATGAAGCCTTGCAGCTACGATGTACGTAGAAAGACTTGCAGAAGATCGCACCATTGTGCTATCCTCTTCTTCTAATTGCTTGGGCTGGTGATTCCGCAATCGAGCTGAGAATGTAAGCTACTGCAGGTGGTGACTCGAGTTACCCCGTGATGCGTTATTTGATTTATGTGTGCATGCAGGCCGTCCTTTGCTGTTATTCAGCCAGCAAAGGACGCAGCACTATTAGAGAACGTTTGCGACATGTGACAGGGCACGCAAGCAGACACGCACGTTACTCAATCTTGCCTCTGCATTCGGTGCAAGAAATAAAAATAGCTATTTTCGATGCAAGAAAAGCACAGGATAGCGTCCTGGTATTGATGTAGTAGCCGGGTCTTGAAGCACACGGCTGAAAAATGTGTCAGCAAAAAGAAGTAGTACGAAGAAACAGAATCAGGGTGCAGAAACCAATAGAAGGTTGATTGTCATCGTCTCACCTTTCTTCATCAAATTCTGATCTTTCTTTCCTTACTTGCGGAGATGCATCATCAGGTTGACTTTGTAAGTGGCTTTCGTCTTCTCGATTTCTCCGTACTTTGTATCCTTTGCGACAGACGTGAAATTTGCGTTTCAGCCCCACCTTTGGTCGTTGTCTTTTGGTATGGTTCACTTCTACTGTGTGGGCTCCACTTATGTGCCCTTTCTTTGAACGTGTCCGGTGCAACTGCCGAGGACGACCAAACAGTACGAAGTACATCATATCCGCGCATGATACAGGGACCACGATTCCAAGCGATGGTTCATTTCTTTCTCCTGTGTGCATTCTTTTTCCTTCTCTTGGTTTTCTGTGTGTTCCCAACTGTTTTAAAACTATGCATGATATTATGTAGACAGATGGCTAGGGTACGATGTTTTGTATTCTTCGACAGAACAACTTTATTTTGCCCACAGTAGGCGTGATTTGGCTAGTGACGTCTCAGCTATCGTCCTTCGGGCAGGATGGCTGCTCTAGACAGAGGCCCGTTGCCGTCGGCCAAGCGGAAGGTTTGCTTGGACTTTGAGGTTTGGGTCATGCAGGGCGGCTTCCCAGCGCTCCTCATTGGTGCTGTACTTTTTATCTTGTAAGGGGGACCTCAAATTGGCAATAATGCTGCAGCACTCACGGGAGTGCGTGTGGCGACATGTGTCGTTCTCGGACACGAGAAAATAGTGAATGTATTCTTCATAGTTATTTGAAAAGACAAGAAAAAGTTGAGTCGGGAGATTGTTATTTGCGATCCTTTGCCTGTTTGGGCCGTGCTGCAAAGTAACAATCATAGTGGGGACAGAACGTTTGTTATGAACGCTGGCGTTAGTTATGATACAAACTGGATCAAAGAATCTTTGTTTCTGGCAGTGCTATCAGTCTTTATAGCACCTTAAAGCGACAATCAGTGCTTTAGGTATTCAAAACATAAAAAGAAATAAGTACGTAGCCACTAAATAAATGCTCATATTTGTATGTATCCATTATTTTCAAGTAATATATCTTACCGACAGTTCAGAAAATACCTATACAATGAAGCCTTCCAATCATTAAAACACTTATCGAATTCTGAATATTTCTTACAAGGTAGTTTTGAAGGAGTGCCAAGAGCAAAATTCAAAATCTTTCCAGTAGCCAACAATGGGTCCGCTAGAGAGCACAAATATGACGATAAAAAAATTCAGTCATTTAGGAGGTATATGACGTAGGAGTGTTGCTGCCCGTGTATTTTCCGTAGGGCTGTAAATGATTTGTACGTATTTATGTTCCATAAATTTACGCTGAGCGTCCTCTTAATAGCGCAAATTGTGGATAGTGCGCACCATGTACTCTCTCCGAGTGTGGTCTTGCTGCTGCAACCTATTACCTCTCAACCCCACTCCCAATTGCGGTGCTTACTACGTTCTTCCTGCAAGTGGTGGATACCCAATCTAAACTCACAAGAGGAATACCGCAAAAACCTAACAAGAATTTCTGTCGTACGACAAAAGGCTTTTTGTGTCACCAGAACTCCTTTTTTTACGACAAAGCCATCTGTGGTTACGACACATTTCTGTCGTAACGAGAAAGACAATTTTCTCAACGACAAACATTCCTGTAGTCACAACAGGACGTTCATTTGCGCTACTCCTCGCAGTGGGGAATAAGATTCAAACCATGGGCAACTGCTGATTTAACATCAGAATCACGACAAGTGAGGAATTCGGCACGACAGAACATCGAAATGAGGAAAGCAATACGAGGAACGACAGAACATCAGAATCCCGACACGGCAAAAATACGACAAGACGACAGTACGACGCGCGAAAACACGATGAAGTACAGGAACTTTTTCTATTGTTATAGCGACTGGGTAATATCTCTTATGAGCACGTTTTAGATATATGGTTTATAATTCCGTTGAGCCTCCGTACCACCCTGGGTACAAAGACTACCATTGCAACGAAATAAACAATCAAAGGGCACAATGTCAGGACTTACATTCACGTAGATTTGATTCAAGCATTTTCGTCTGAACGCTCGGATGTGCTTCGTTGGGCATGCCCACACGGTGGCAATGGTGGCACTATGAGCACAGGCTAAAGTATCATTGCATATTCTCAAGTACACAAGGCAAAGTGGTCTGTAGAGGACACCTTCAGCGTCGGAATTTATACATTTTGTACTTTCTTAATGAGAATATTTCATTCTTCCCAATTACATTTTTCGACTTTTTTTCTTACGTGGGCACTATTTAGAATGCCTGTAAATGCACAGAAAGTTACTTGTTGCCTGGAAATTAAGGCGTCTCTATTTGCACTATTAAAGAGCGCTCGCATGCGCACGTACGGGTAATCTCCCAAGCTAACGAGCTGCGCAAGCATTGCCGGGAAGGACGTATCTGGCATGTATCCGTTAAACTTTCCAGGAAGTCCCTTACCTGTGAACAATATTTGATGCACACGTTGCCGAGGACTGGTCTTTCCAGGTCTTTCTCCTTATTGCGCAAACAATGGCCCCTTCTATGCAAACACAGGCGGCTGTCTGACATGGCCGCCCTACTACACCAGCCTTTACTGCGCTCTTGTCCAGTCGATACTGCAAGATTGAAGGCCACACACGAACTCCCGCATGGCGGGAGTTCGTGTGTTCGGGAGGACGGGACGACAAGGCATGAATCACCATGCTCCGTCCTCTGTTGTCGATATATGTTATCAACTGCGAGCGAACATTTTCTGGGGCAGTCTCTTTGTTTGGCGATTTTTATATGCTGAATATAAAAGTTATTGGGCAGTATAGTAGAACAGGTAATCAGAAGTTGACAGGCGTATTTAAATTGATACGTCGTCTAACGCTGCGCAGAAAGCACTAAATTACACAACATTGCTACAGTGCCTTCAGGTTACCGGTGAGGACGCACAGTGGTTCCAGTGAAGTATTCATTTTCAGGTGTATACTCCTTGCTTTTTCTTCTGACATTCCTTTCTACGGCTCTCTCGCAGTGTTTCTAGTCTTGTTTTTACGTATGGGAAATACGTTTCGATAACTCAAGCAATTCGTAACGTCGCAATACGGATCACATTTTGCACGATCACAACCCCATGCGGCCAATCCCTCTTTGGCACGTTTTCCTAACAACAGTGGCATATACATAAACACCATCTTAAACCATTTTGTTAAGGGTAATGATTTGTATGTATTTTCTCGTTTTTTTAATGTGCAAAAAGTGCACCGTACTTATTAGGGTTAGGGCGCTTCTTTTAATCACATATGTATATATTAAGGCAGTGGCTATTTTGCCGGCAGCCGGCAGATTAGCCAGGGAGAAAAGTTGCCGGCATTTCCTTCCCATTGGCTGGCCCAGACCACGTGATTATTCTGCCGGCACATTTCCGCGGGGGCTATTTTGACGGCTGCCGGCACATTAGCCCAGGAAAAAAGTTGCCGGCAATTCCCCGGCAATGCTGCCCCTGGGCGCCAATGCTGCGGCAGATGGAGATGTCAACTTTAACGTTGGGGACAAGTTTTCGAGCTTTGCCAAGCTTGAGGAGAAAAGGTTGATTGGTACTGTTCAGTGAATTATGTCAAGTTATAGACACGAGTAGGCAAGATTGCGGCGGGCATGTCGAACTTTGACCCAGCCCGACGCGAACTTTGACAATTCGATTACAGACAGTGAATGTTCCCTGGTGTTACCTTTGTAGAATTTCAAGCAAAGTCACACAATAAAGAAATGATCAGTCAAAAAATCAAGATTGCATGGCTACAATTCACCACTGTTTATTTCAATGCTATGGAATTTTAAACATGAACTTCAGTAAAAACAATATTTCTGCATGGGATTATGTAAAGCAGGCCGACGTCCAGAAAAACATCTAATTTTGTGTTCATATACCAAACACAATCAGACAGATTAAAAACAGCGACTTATGCACACTACACTGCCAAACTTTAGCTCTCGGCTGCTTGGCGAGACACACACGGCAAATGGTATTTCAACAAGCACAGGTACTATCAAAGTATCTGTAATCGAATTGTCAAAGTTCGCGTCGGGCTGGGTCAAAGTTCGACATGCCCGCCGCAATCTCGCCTACTCGTTTCTATAACTTGACATAATTCACTGAACAGTACCAATCAACCTTTTCTCCTCAAGCTTGGCATAGCTCGAAAACTTGTCCCCAACGTTAAAGTTGACATCTCTACCTGCCGCAGCATTGGTGCCCAGGGGCAGCATTGCCGGGGAATTGCCGGCAACTTTTCTCCCGGGCTGATGTGCGGTCTGCCGGCAAAATAGCAACTGTGAAAATGTGCCAGCAGCCAGCAAAATAGCCCCCGCGGAAATGTGCCGGCAGAATAATCACGTGGTCTGGGCCAGCCAATGGGAAGGAACTGCCGGCAACTTTTCTCCCAGGCTAATCTGCCAGCTGCCGGCAAAATAGCCACTGCCCTATATATTAAATTAGGAAAGGTCGTCCTGAAGCTCTCCACTTTGGGACCTCTTTTTGGAGTGCCCCTATGACAGTTTGTAAATTTGAAGAAATAAGTAAATCATTATTTGATCTGATTTGATGGGCAGACCGGGAGACAAGATACACGGCTGGTCGTAGCGCTTTGAACGTCCGCTTTACGCTTCCACCGAACCAGAAAATCGAACCACACATATAACAAAGTTTGTATGTCACTCACTCACTCGCAGGCCAGAAGAGCCTGCGAGCAAATTATCCTAGAGAACCCACGTAGACATAGAGATGTCTGAAGCCTGGATATAGGAACGGCGCACACGAGTTACGGCATGCAGTAGAAGTCTTTTTTCTAGGCCCGCAGGCCATCCACATTTGCCACAGACGGCTGTATACGGCAGTGCGTGCATGGACGGTTCGCGCGGAAGTACTTTCGAAATTAAAATTGCGCTTTTTTAAAAGCTGATGATTCGATGATTCCGATCATTACTTCGGTTCCGCGCACTGTTTTACGGTATCTCCTTTTGTTCGCGAAAAACGCCAGGAAGAAAAACAAATGAACATTCTTGTTTATGGGAAGGATTTGGTTTTCCGCGAACCTAGATCTTTTTATACGAGGAGTCTTTCCTTAGTCGAAATTTTTGTTCTTCACGTTTAAACACTCCTCTTAAATAAATTGATCTTGCTGTTTGTCATCCATCGTCAAGGAAACCCCAGGCACTCGGCCTGTTTTTTGTAATGCTTGAGAGTGCCTAGGGAAAACAATTTTTTGGTACTCTGCGTTTCTTTAGGTTTACATAGCTAGGATTGGTTGATGTTCAGCAGCACTTGGGAGGTTAAAAAGGTTCTAAGGAAATTGGATTCGGGTAGGTTATGTTTGGTTCAGGGTCTGGTCTCTGTATATTAGCAACAACAGTCAACCAAAAAAATCTGATAAAGAGCAAAAAAAAATGTGGTATCAACACCGTAGGTTTCTTCGACGCCAGCAGCGCAAGTTGCACGAAATTCTCGAAGCGGCATTCGAAGAAACAAAAGTTCGAAGGGATTTTGCCAAGTGTGTTTGATGTGATGTGGTTTATTCAATCGGCTAATCTGTTTAAGCATACAATGCAATGCAGTCACTGTTCCCTATCCAAGGAGAGAAGGTATTTAGCTGCTTTGCACGAACATGGCGAAGTGTTCTGGTTAATGCCAAAATAATTGAAGACATCATGTTTCTTGCGAAAACGTTTTTCATATATTTTTCTACGGCAATATTTACGGTTTTGTTACTTCGAACTAAATTTTTCTTCCAGAGAAATTATTTCTTGGGTTTTGCTGCCGCTACCGCACTATTCACTAACCTAATTGTCCGAATTAAAATGAACCTACAGGTGGATTTATCAAGCAGAGTTAGCTTGTATACATAAAAGGTGACGGAATGTTTTTTGCAGGTATATTTCTATATAAGTATATGACATATTCAAAATTGTTAGCGAGAAATATTTATACAAACGCAAATAAATAGCTCGCAAAATGCTCGAACACAGAGTATTCCTTTGTGTGCTTGGTATTCCCCGCCATCGTTCAACAAACCACTGCATTGCAAAAAGGCATTACTGGATAGAACGGTGTCAGGTAAACTTCAATTTTTCACAACAGGTGTCCACAGTAGCAGACTCGAACTAGAAACGAAAGATCTGGACACAACGGCTATCACTTGCGCTCACAAAAGTGTATCGTCTTCTTTCCGCAAGAGAACAGTACAGCACTTTAAAGACAGACTCGTTTTACAATTCTACGCGAAGGTGTGCTT
The DNA here is from genome assembly GCF_048455015.1 of Haemaphysalis longicornis. Classification (NCBI taxonomy): domain Eukaryota; kingdom Metazoa; phylum Arthropoda; class Arachnida; order Ixodida; family Ixodidae; genus Haemaphysalis; species Haemaphysalis longicornis. The sequence continues at coordinate 34,735,313 of NW_027526385.1, read as the reverse complement.
TTACAGCCCGTGATGTGACTTTAATTGGCAACTACCGTATTCGCATTGTTCAACGCGCCGGGATTGTAGCGCGCAGGTAAGTTTACGCACAGCATTGAAGGAACGGGAGGAAGACATTTTGTTTGCGTCAAGACTGTGGGCCCAAGCTGATGGGGGGTCTGATCAGTCCAGAAGTCCCTGGACGGTCGCTGTCTGTCGCGCCCTTTCTACAAGCCGGAGCTGATCGGCGGGGTCCGTGGTGGCCAGCATGCCTTCCGTCTAGTCGTGTTTGCGGGACGGGATAGTGGAAGGGAAGAAGTGTGCGAGCACTGAAAAATAATTTGACGCCGATTCAGCCGCGCTTATGTAAAACACACGGCCACAAATTCCTGGCTTAAGATGTTTCCTTGACGCACGCAACTGCTGCGCGGGTATCTCTTGTAATTCAGAATCGTGCTTACCAAGCTCCTACTGTCAATAAAACTCGAGCCGGGAACTATAGAATGTGGTTGGGAGAACAAGTGTCTTTTTCCCTTCGTAATTTTAGACATGACGGCCCGTTGGTTCATTGTCCGCTAATTTATAAATTCTACAACGGACATCGGGCTCTCGAAAACGTCCCTCCTCATGACTTGTGAAGAATTGATTTAAACAGTGACTGCTTTGTTTACGTCGTCAAACAATAATGACCACGGAACGTCCAGTGGACGTGATGCGGCACAGGTCTCCTCGCTGTTGGCAGTAAAATTACCTTGAACTTAAAGGACACCTCATAGGGGTACCTAGGTTCTCTGAAGTCATAGCTACTGCAACGACGATTTAATTTGAGCACCAGAATTTCGTGGAATAGCTGGCTGAGGTGCGCCCATTGAGGGATGAGTGAACCAAAATATACTCGCTGGATCTTTGCGAATTGTTTTGTGTTGAACTGAGTTCGATTTTGGTACGACTTTGTAGATGACAATGCTGCTAGAAGCTTTGAAGCCTATTAACCTATTTGTTAAGCGCTCAGAAGGGTTAAGGATGCTTTGACTAAAAAAAATAAGGAAGGTCACACTAACGCGTAAGACTTTAACGTACGATGCTGTACGCAACCTTCACGGCCATTACCGTGGTTTAAGTCCGCGATTGCACCCAATTTGCTTCGTCTTCACTGCCGTAAAGACATTTAGTCCATCATTGTTGGTATAAGCGTGAGCGTCTTTCAGTTTTTGGAATTGGCAATCATTCGACTTCCCCTTAAAGCGCATTAACGTGTCTTTCTCGCTCCGAGCAAGGATTGCCGTGATTACGGCGAGCGCTAGCATTTTTTGCCGATCTTGGGCAATCTCCATAAGTGCGTATGCTTAGATTGACAAAGGTGCGGCGGGGACGTCGGGCGATCGCTGCGATGCACGCACAAACGAGCGCTATTAATTTTCTTTCTTTTATGAACTGCCGGGTGGTCGCCGTGGCGCATGCGCTCAGCTTCGTCAGACCTTTTCCAGCGATTTTTAACGGTGGACACGAAAACTAACGATTTCCTATAAAGCTTCGTGGTTAAAATATGATTAATGCTAGGACAGTACTAACACGGTACGTAACTACTTCCCTTTCACTGCATCTGAGCATTTTGGAGAATATCGACCTTCCGGGGTTCACACCAGGAAAGTAACTGTTCCCCTTTGTTCTGCTGCTCTTGCGCTCAACAGATCACTCAAAGCAATATTGAGTATATAGGGTCGTTATGCAGCACTCCTGCAGTTTTCCCGCGTAGATGATAAGAATATGTTATTTTTGTCATTCAATGGAAGTACCTTCGCTCTGATAACGGCAAGTCCTGTTTCTGCAGCTTACAAATGCGCTGGATTTGAATTCCGGGCGATTTAGTTTATGATGTCGTGTTTTTTTAACAGTGCATGGAGTCCTGGACGAAATAGCGAATAGGAATACGCCGAGGAGGTTTGGAAGCGTACCGGCACCCTTTTTTACTTATTCCTTGTAACGCAGTCTTAATCTCTTTATTGTATTGGTGAAACACAAGAATTTGGTGACACACTTGACATTTCAACCAAGGAGGCTCGCATGTAGATAACGGTAGTTTGTCAACGCTTTTGCTGAGATTTCGAACTTCTTGTGAGCGCTGATATTGCACTAATCAGTAGCCTTATGAGCAGAACAGGTTCACATCATGATTTTTCATAACCAATTGTTCTGGAATACAACGCGAACGAGAACACTGCGCTACTATAACTTCAGCGACGGCATTTTGGCAAATTAGGAGGCTCGCTTAAGAAGATTTTATCACTGCGTGCAGTGAAACGCAATACATGACGTACAACCACCTTACCAGCTTCGTTTTTTTTCATGAACCGTGCATCTTGAGCGTCACAACCACCCTTTCGTCGCGTGTGGTGTGCGCTCTCTTTCGGCCGTGCAAAAAGGCGACATGGGTCTTTCTCCTACAACGTCATGTTATTGAGAACGGCGAAACTGAAGCGTCACCCCCTTCTCCCTCCCTCTTGTCAGCATGCCTAAATAAATGCGCAAGATACGATTTATCCCACAGCCAGCAAGGGCTCACCATAGCCTGATAGAAATCCCCATTTCGGCCCTACATCAAAAAAGGGACAGTAGGTCACACAATTTGGAGAGAGAATAAACATGCGAGTAGACGCTCCGGTAGGAATAGCAGTTGCACGCCAACAAAGGGGATCTCTTAGGGCAGGAAGTCGATACTTTTAGGACGGCTCCCCACTTTTGGTTTTGATTTATCTTGTTGCCTTGCCTTGCTGTGTCAGAATGATGGCTGCGACGCTTCCCTAATTGTTCGCCTCTTGTGCCTGTCAGGCAGGTGGTTCCGAGCGGTGCTATGTTCATTAGCGTTCGATGGAGGCCACCAATCAACTCAGGGGAGAAAACATCCTCTAGCAGTGACTTCCCTGGCGACATGTTTACCAAGGAATGCTTTGGATTTTGCCGATTGTTTTGGCCGATCTTTTGGAGGTCTTTTCAGACTAAGTGTAATGCAAAACACAACAGAAAAATGACAGATTGCCGCAATATTGAAACGCTGGATTTACGGTGAAAAAGAAGATATACGTATTTTGTTTACTCCTTCATCAATGAAAATAATCTGTTAACATTCTTCCCCCGTACTACGCATAAATGATACCTTTGACTGGGTGTTTGAGGGGATATAAGCAGCCATATCCTGCCGTAAGATTTGTTGGTACATGTGCAGTAAGTAGTTGAACCAGTACCTAGGTGTTTCTATTAGGTGCTTTTGACATGATTTCTTCCCTGACCTACTACGCTCATTTCTTTTACCTTAATGGCACACTTATCATCTTTCATTCCATTGATCAATGGGTCGTCCTCAATTTAGGCGGAACCCTTTGAGTGAGCCTCAAGTTTCTGCCCCGCAGGTGATCACCGGGAAGGTAGGGTTGTTATACACTGTCCTCTTCAGGAACTATGGTGGGCTGCTATTCATTATGTGAGTGTGTCAGGGAAGAAATGCGTGGTAATTAGATATTAGTAGGAATTAGGAAGAAGGAATGGGCGTGGGTAGGGCATGTATTGCGAAGGCAACATAACCGTGAGTCCTTAACGGTACCAGAGTGGATCCCTAGAGAAGGAAAGCGTGGCAAGGGGCGGCAAGAAGTTAGGTGGGCATATTAGATGAAAAAGTTTGCGGGGATACGTTGGTCGCAGTTTGCACAGGACCGGGATAATTGGAGAGTAGAGAGCTATGCGAGAGGTCTTTGCCCTGCAGTGGGCGTAGACAGGCTGGTGGTGATGACGATGGTGATGATAATGATGAGATTATTTGTGCGCGTGTCATTAGCGTAGGTGCACACAGAAAGAGCGCACCAGTATAGGTAAACAGCAGCTCATAAGGAGGAGGCTAGGCCACTGCGGCAAGTGCAAAAAGAAGCTACCTTGAGAGACGCAAGTAAAGACAGCTGGTGAATAAGGGGGCCATGACAACGGCAGACCAGTGAATTGGACTTCGATGGGCGCTTTGTAGTGTCAAGTCGGGACAGGCGAGACGACCATTCTTCACAGAAGGTTCAACTGCATATAAAAAGAAATTCAAAGTGGGCTTGCACCTTCCCTTTCTTTGGTAATTCTGAGCATCCCGTGTATTTTTAAAGTTATTCTGTCTGTGTGTCGGTCTGTGTGTCTGTTTGTCTATCTGTCTGTATGTTTGTCTGTCTGTGGGGCCTTTCCGAAAAACTACGGATGCAACAAATGCGTAAACAATCGAATTTAGTGAGCAGTTAGTCGCAACACGTTTGCATTTCTTTTGGTTTTGTTTTGTTTGTTTGTTTGTCATTTGGTTTGTACAATGGATCTTGCTTTAACATTGCCCGAAAATTCAATTTGAAGAACTGAAAGGTGTAGCTGCTCTACTGCAGTTTTTTTACGGTTCTTTCTATTCATGCTTGATTTGATGACAAAAAAGTCTGCACTTTTTAAAGGGCTTGCACTGCACGCAGAATGTAGTTTATAAGGGACCAGACATCCTCTTTTTGCACAGGAAAAAATAGGGTGGCAATACGAAAAAAGGAAACAAAGAAAGAAAAGCAAACTAACACAACAAATAAAGAAATCAAGATGCCATGGACTCCTTCTACTTAACCTCTGCGTTTCTCTTTTAATTTTTTGAGGGGCATTAAAAACGACTCATCATTATGGTTAGAGTAGACGTCCGAGTCACGTAAGAATAATTGCTGAAGCACCTGCGACGTGAAAATGGAGATCGGTTAGCCTTAGTTTCTGCGATCGTTTACGAAGGAACTTCATTTCACTCAACAGTTGCAGATAATAAAGCCTATATAGGAGTGTCATGTCGAAAGAAATGGTAAGCACATTAAAATGGACGTTTTTCACCGTTCCGCTACTTCTCGCAATTGTTGAAGAAATAAAACAAGGGGCGAAACAAGAGCGAGGAGCAGCAGTGTTCCCATCGAACGAATACCTACCGGGATGAACGAAAACGCCCGCATAGATGACCAGACCAAAACAGAATGAGATAGAGGGAGAGAGAGAGAGGGAAACTGTTTGAGCAAGGCGCGGAGCCAAATAAAGGGCGCTTTCTGGTTAGGCAACGCAAAAAAAGATGGTGGGAGGCAATCAGGGGGTGCTTCGATGCGGGGCCCCGTCGCAGGAGTGACGAGGGCCTTCGAAGAACTGCCTGTTCGGGACTCATGGTGTTGGCGTCCAATGAACAGGGAGCGGCAGCTGTGTCTTCCGAGGCTTTAGATTTCGGGATGCCCGTCACGTCTGCTCCCCGGTTCTACGAGCTACGACAAACTGGCGTCATTGTGTCTGTCTGCGAGCCACTGTTTCCACTCCGTCCCTTTCAGTGTATGCCATTTATGTGTGCGTTAGAAAGAAAACACCCCACACAATGGAAATACGCAAAAAACAGAACTGGTTCATGTGATAACATGTGGTGCTGTGGGGCAGTTTTGTTCTCTGTGCTCCCATGCGTCTTTTTGCGTGGCCATTTGCACAGAAGCAAACAAACGCCTGGCCATTTCTCTAGCTTTGCTTTGTAAATAAGCCGAGCTTTTTTACCGATGGCAACACCACGACCAATAGACAGCCTACCTAAATTACAATTAGGTGGTAAACCTGTATAGAGTAGCTTTCTCACTAGACGCCGTGTTTGGTTTTAAATAATTTCATACGAGAAAATGAGTGGTAAGGCTTGTGACATTCCGCAAACAGATGTTTTTACTACACAAGTACTTTACTACACAAGTTTTTACTACACAAGTACAAATATTTACTGATGGTGATTTGTGCTCTGGAACAAATAGTCTTGTTTTTTTCTCTGTTTTTTTTGTAATCTTGTATCTCCAGGACTGTACTATCACTTATTGAACGTTTAATTAAGGAGGAGTGGTAACAATCATGTGCGAGGAAGCTGCGCCATAAACACATATCAGGAAAATGGAACGGCAATTCAGATTGGCTTGTAGGCCGTTTTCGGTTGCGAATGGATGCGAAATGTGGTGGCCGTTGGAGCGGTACACGCGCCTAATACTCACTGTAAAAACTCCAACCAATAGCAAAACAGGGGCTCTGTCCAAAAGGTTTGAGATCAGCCTGCTCCCGAGTTTTCTGCTGCTTGGGTAAAGCAAGTAGTAATAGCGGACCTGAACATACACATCGAGCAACCCTCGTGCAATCGCGCGCAGGACTCTTGGTATTTTTAGTGGGCCCTACTGGGGCCACTTACGTTGAAACACGCTTTGTTTTAACGTCCCCAAGCATAGCCACCTGAAATCGAGTTGCAATATTAATTTCCTGGCATAAAGTAGTTAACTCCACTACTTCTTCCAGAAATACATCGTGGGCGTAGAGCGTGCCTAAAGAGGGCCCATTTTTCATGGTGTTCTGTGCTTCTAGTTAATTATGTTTGCTACGCTGTTTTAGAGTATTTCCCGAGCAGCTCTGTTGAAGCGCAAGCCAACTAAGCAATGCAGTTAACTGCAGAGAACTGAACACGCCCTGCTCCCAACTGTTACAATTGACGTTTGTGTACACTTTGGGTGTGTGGGAACAACAGGCGTTTGTAACAGAACGTCCAAATTCAGCGAGTCAAAAGCATTTTTGTGCATTGATGAAAGACTAAATGGAGTCATCCGTCGTGCACTATGTTTTCATGATGCCTGAAGAAGGCTCCCATAAGAACTTGTTGTCTCGGCCGCTCCTATTACTTTGGAATAGAGAGGACTACAGTTTCGACTGGACACACCCGCGACTTTGGGAGCGTTAACGCCTGGTGGGCTTGACACCTCATTTTTTCTGTTTGGTTCTTCTCGCTGCTAGTGGATCAATCCCCATACATAAACGCAAGAACACTTGTGGGTTTCTCTTTATTAAACAGGGTCATCAATTTGATTATTCAGCCTCTGCCTTTCTTGTTTTATATTGCTTTCGAGAACAGGTACTTCCACAGCAGAAATACTCTTTGTTGGGGGTACTGGTCACAATGAGGTTTTGGATAGCTTGCATATGCACAGTTACTGGTTGGTTAAATGCTCTGTCTGGTATTTTGCTTGCCACCTGTACCCCTGCCGTGATTAAACTGTCGCTCCAGGAGGCGAGGTTTAGCGTGGCATCCTGCGTAGCCCGGGGCAAACGGAACTCGAGGAAGCGCACTTAGTGCTGGCTCCATGATCGGTGACTGGGCCTGCTGCTTCACTTGGCGTCATTTGTTTAACATGTCCAGCCATGGTCTGGCATGGTGAATTGTCCGTCCGCTAAGCTGCTCGTACTCCATTGCGGTATCTTGATGTCTTGGCTCCCCCTTGCGGTGGAAATAGACCGCGCTTCGGCTGTCTCGGCACGCCAGCTGGGGTCCCAGCCATTGTGGCGACGCAAGGCCTTCGCGCGAGGTAGCCCCAGTCTGCAGATGGTGACTCCCCGCTAGTGGATGGTCCGATGTTGTTGAGACTTGTATGAAACGCTAGGACGTGACATCAGAAAGCTGTTCGTAGAATTGGAAGTGGCAAAAACACGACAAAAACGCAAAAAACAACCTTCAAGACAGGTTCGCACACGAGCCCATTCTCACTGTGGTTCTTCTTTTTCTATACTGATGTGAAAAATAAACTGTAACGACCGACCCCAACGTTCTTCACGTCCATAAAGTTTTGATTTCAGTTATGACCAAGGGCAAAGGTATTGCGCAGGTGTTGAGTAGACAATTTATATTTCCCGATATCAGAAATCATCTACTGGAGCGCAATCAGTGGCATGAGACGTCGTAGGCAAGAACCCGTGAGAAAGCTTTATCGAGCTATTGAAACCAGTCCTCAAGCGATGAACACCTGACTGCACCCTGTTAGGCCCCGTTTCGTCGCGGTTAAGCTCTGCCCTTAACCTAAACCTAGCCTCACATAATGCTCGACACTTAACTGGTACGCGGTACGAGAGAACGGCTGATGCTGACGCCCAGGTCATCTGTCTCACAACCGTTGTAATTGATGTAGCGAAGCCTGCTTGTCCACCCACCACCAGGGGTCCGACTGCCTCAACGCCATCCGCCTCCTTACAGAGGCTACAGGCGTCGACTCCCAGCACTGCACGCAGAATTCACAAGGGGGAAGCAAACTTTATCGGTTTGCAAGAAAGCAAGAGATAGTCATATAACACCATCAACCACACCGCGACCTGATTTCTAGGCGACTGATAATAATTACTTGTTAACGCGTCGAACAATTGCGCATGCTCAGTGGCACACTTTACAACCTATTGGGCACTGACATCACACAAGAAAAATTTCCCACCTGCCAACGAAAAGGACAGAGTACTCACGCAATTGTCGCCATTCATTTTATTCTCGAAGATTCGATAACCTCCCCCACAGTGAGGCTTTTGTTTGCAATTAGAAGAAGGTTCACATAGACACGGAGCCAACCACACTGACAGCAATGTTCAACAATATATGTAAATTATCACCGGGCAACGACCGTTTGTTTTTTATGAGTTGTAAGCAGCGGCCCGTTTGCCCGATATAAGCTTTTTTTGTTGCAGAAAACGGAATCAGATACATCAATGCAAATCAGCGTCCAAGCTAGAAATGGCGGCCCATATTTGACATCACATGGTGCAAGCGTAGCCGCTTCGGCTAAACTGTGTTCAACAGTGTTGCACACTCGAATTTACTTGTTTAGCTCAGAGAACAGAGAACATCTCGGAGAACCGCCCGTAGTGCCTAGCTGCAACATTTTTTCCATGTGATAATGAGTATGACAGAGAAAGTTTTACTGATGCTCCTTTTGTGGTACTGATCCACGCTTCACCCACTCCTGAACTTTTCCAACCACAAAGCCTAAAGGTTGCCTGTGGTAACCAGCTTTTGTCCTGTGTACTGTCTACTCGGCGCTGTTTTTAAAGGCACAGTTCTTTTATCAAGTGGAGCGATATCTTTCAGTCGCGCCAAAAAATCTATCAGAGCAAAGATGTCACCTATCGTTCCCTAGTGACCTCTGGCGCAGCGGTGCATAGCTTCTCGCTCGCTTCGCTGGCCTAGTCAAGACTCCGAAAAGCGTCACCGGCACCCGTGAAGTCGTGACGTCACTGCGCAACACAAGGTATAAAAATTCCTGTACAGCAGTGCCTTCCAGGCTTGAGTGTGGACTCGCGCCTGGTGAGGAGCTCGCAAAGCAATACCAAGAAAATCCCAAGCGCACGAGTGCGCCCGGTCATGAGTGCACATCGACAAGCTCCACCTTCGAAAAAACTCTGTAGCGGGTATACCGTGATACCTGGCGTGTTGTTCTGCTTGCCAGTTCACTTGCGTTCGATCCTGAAGTGGGGCGCCCAGGCTACAAGTTTCGGAATCCGGTTGCCCCGGGTTCTTGGGTGTGCTACTGCAGTCTACCCTGGGACTGATATGAAAGCCTGCTGAATATTGAAAACAATCCGGGCCTGCCAGTAATGAAACGTTTCAGCAGCAGGTTCGTAAGTACATGTGAAGTCCAACAGTTTGCTGTCTGAAGAAGGGAAAGGGGCCACCAGGATTGCTGCTGCTGTAGTGTTGCACCATTTGTGCAAGCTGGGCCATTGTTTTCGAAGGAATCCCACTCAACTAACTGGACCTACTAACCGCTGTTCTACAAAGTTTGCAGATTTTTTTGTCTAGAAAGACGAGAGGAACTGGTCTGTTCTGCTTCTATAATTACGTCTCTTGCTCTCCTTTCTTACTTTGGCATGGTGCGGGGCACAAATCTGGCAACAAAGAAGGAAAGGACAAAAAGTATGGCTGGACCAATGAAAGAAGATATGTGAGAATTTTCTTTAATTATCAAAAATGTTCGTTGCGTCTCCAAAGCTTGACCAAACAATGGAAGGCATTAGGCCCGCCTAGTATTATAATTTTTGGTAGCCCAAAAAAACATGGCATATTTTACTGAGATGACCATAAGGCAACGCTTGCGGTTACGCGTGTGGATTTGGAAAAGACAGTTCGCGACTTATTGTGTAGGCGGGAGGAAAAGGCGTACGTACCATCAAAAGATTCTTCTCCAAATTGAAATTGCTTTTACCATCTCGGGATGGATGCCGCAATAGGATGCACTTTAGGATTCAAAGTGCAAGGAACCCGGTTCTAGTTGGACCACGGGTATCGTTTTTTTTGCATCACCCACGATTGTCATCATCTATGGCTAAACTTGGCTTTTCTGTACTGCACCTTTGGCAACACTAACGCTACCAGTGAGTTATAGAAAGCTTGGCTTTAAACAAGTCCAGTGGCTAGAGACCCGGCATGGCCGAAACCGCGGTTTCCGATAACACCGGAGAAAGGCAGATGGTAGATACTGTTATTAAGACCTTTTTGACACTCGGCCTCGATTTCGGTTTCTGTATTTCTACGCCATTTTGACGATTGGCGAAGCATTTTTGTAATAGCGCGGCTTATTGTACACATGAGGTGTCTCGTTCACCTGTCAGCAGGCATGTATATGAAAGCTTTTGTTTTATTTTTACTGCGGGCTTGATGGCGCAATGGTTGGGGCAATTCGCTTTTTAACTGGAGCCCCGCGTGAAGGAGTAACAGAAACACATTTGTTTTTATTTACTTACACTCTGTTTTCAGCGGTAGCCATTTTGGTACCGTTCGCCTGAGGACGACGATCACGTTTGGCGTTTCCTGAGACATAAAGCTTTTGCGTGATACGTTTGTCTCAAACGTCTTAGGTCATATTTATAGGCTTCACCTATACGAGTCGTGAAGTTGCTTTTACTGTGTATAATGTATTCCCAACGCAGCAATAGTGAAGTCCTTCAAAGGGACAAAGCACAATGTGCGGCTTTCTGTGAAAGCCTTATGTGTCATATACTTAAAGCCCTTGAAGGCCCTAGAAAAAGTTGGGCCTGCAGTCACCGAAAACAAGCGGGTGAAGCACGTACCAACCATAACACATGATCACAAGAGGTCTGGCAGTGTGGAGGATACATCGTCGCCGTGTATGAGAGCCATCATCGAATGCCTGAGCCATTATTGAATTAGATAGGCCGTCTTGTAGACAGAAAAATAACATAGTTAAAGCTCCAGCGCCACTGAACCAGCCCAGCTGTTCCGGCACCCAGTTGATCCAACAACAGGAACCAGTGATGGGAGATCCCGTAGTTCAACAGCCCGCCACCTCATCAGAACATACCCAGGAGATGGACTATGATTCTTCTGTGCCTGGAAGTGAAGTGGCAGCAGCCTCCGCAAAGCACGCAGCGGCCACCACACAGGATACGCCGCCCACTAAGAATGTGATGGCCACCCCAGATGCTTCCACCGCACCCGCTCCTCCTTGCAGCAGTTCTCGTACCGCTGTTTACCCAACCACACTCCCAACCGCGGACTCCGGGTTCACATTAAACCGAATACCAGGTTTGGTGTCACCACTATCCCCGATAAATTATTTCAACAAGTGATAGACCGGTGCCTAGGCACCCAGGGGTATCAGGGGTTCGTGATCCATAAGGTGTTCAATACTATAATCGTCCACCTTGCCAGCCTGGATGACGCTTACAAGGTCTGTGGTATTACCAGCATCCCAATCTGCTGCGATGGTACCGTGACAGTGCACTCTTACTTTGTCTCTGGGCCCAATGTGCAGCGCTGCGTCCTGTACGACCTTGACCAAAATGACTCCCCTGCGACCATTCTACGTTAGTTGAATTCGTCACCCATGAGGTTCTGTCTGTCAGGCGTATGGGTAGAAGCAGGATCTACCTAGTCAGCGTACGAGGTTCTTCTACTATACCTGAAATGTTCTACTACAATGGCTGTGTGCCGCACCCAAAACCTTATCGGCTACGAGTCATGTATGGTTACAGGTGATTTAAACTAGGTCACCACAAAACTACTGTCCAAATGAAACTGTAGACCTAGAGAGAATAAATGCCGATGGCAAGTCGCGCTATCGTTGCGGGCTTTGAAAGGCTGATGACCACGAAATAACGTCGACAAAGTGCCCGACCAAACAGTGCGCCACAGCCCACACTCGACGTCGGGAAAGCAGTTCAGTGAGGGTTCCATTAAACAATCGCTTCAAGGTCCTAGAACCCATCGACTGCTCTGCAGTAGAATATCCGGAGGAACCCATTTCAGCAGGTGTTTCGTATTCGGAGATTTTGAAGAAGCCCGTACCTAGAAAACGTAAACGTCCTAAGCATACGCCTAATGATAACTGGGAGTTCGCTGAGCAAGCTTTGGTAGATGAAGACCTAGATACTCAAATAGCCCAACTATCTATGCAGCTTCAGACACTCCGCCAAAAAAGGCACGTGTAGCTGGTCTCCGTAAAGAACGGGCTGCCACTCATGCACTGCAAGGTTCGAAAAACGTACCTTTACGGATGCGAGTCAATGCTCAAATGACAACCCTCAGTGATACAGCCATCTGGACAGTCTTACTTGAAACCCTATCCAATCTGACTTAACTTATACAAGATAGCTTATACCGTGGCTAAATGTCCTTCAAGCCATCAACCGGTCATCCTGCAGTGGAACTGCCGAGGCCTTTCGAACAAATTAGGAGAACTAAAAATCAAAATTCCCTGAAGTAAACTTCATGTGTGGGCGCTCCTTTTCAAACAGTCAAACAAGTTGTGCGTAGTCCTTCCATCCCATATAATCGCACTGGCAATGCACTTGTAAAAGTAGCAATATATATATATATATATATATATATATATATATATAAACCTGCCCCTATATAAACCATGCCTGCCAGGCGAGAGATTGCCATGAGGAAAGCAAGTTCTCTTTGCTGAAACGTAGGCCACAATCGTGCTTTTACCTTGTTCGAAGTTTTTCTTCTCTTATATATATATATATATATACAGTCAAACGCCGCTACAACGAACGCTTCTAGTACGAAATGGCCTGTACAACGAAGCATGCCATATGGCCTGGCCAGATTCCGGTGTTTCCTATGTATTGTGAACGCCACTACAGCGAATACCACTACAGCGAATTTGCCTGTTTAACGAAGAAAATCATGCGTTCCCAATCGCTGAATTGTTGTTTGATAACGAATACGGCTAGTCGCAAACGTGGTAACGCGCAGCAGCAAACCGAATCCGAGCAACCGGGCTGCTCGATATAGGCTCGGAGCTGCGTCGCCGCGGCCCGCTGCTGCCGGCGATGGCACTCGCTAATGCAAACGGTCAGACCAAGGTCACCCCGGGCTAGCTTTTAAAGAACTACAAAAATAAAAATGGGCGATAATGCCGCTGCACTGCTACTCAGGGATGTAGCCAGCGGGAGGAGGGAGTTCGACCCCCCCCCTCCCCTTGCCCTCTCCTTTCGAAATATTTTCCAGGCAGCGCGCGTAAGCGAGGGCTAGTGTTTCCTCCCACAAAACTCCTCCCTGATAACCCCACATGTTTCCTTTTACGCAGACAGAGAGGGGACAGTTCGCCTAATGGCGCCTTTGGCCCTCGGGGCGAAGAACACAATCACTGCGGGGGCGCAAACGCCTGCACAGAATGGCGGCGTGGCCCGAATGCGGCTACTCGCTCTTTTTAAGGTGTTGGCCTGGAGCTGAACCAGCTGTACCTTCGGCCTTTCTTGTGTCGACAGACGCCGAATAGACCAACGTTACTAGCTCATTCTAGTAACGTTGGAATAGACAAAATAGGAGCGCGGAAGACATCGACAAACAATTTCCATGTCGCCTCTTAACTTCCAGGTTGGGTGGCCTTCCTTTTCTTCCGCTCCCTTCAGTTTTCTTGCCGGCGGAAAAGCAGTCTGGACCGACTTTCGTCGTCGCAGCAGGGTCTACAGTGTAATAAATAAAATGAGAAATGGCATAAAACAGGCACGGTACGCCGGCGTGGTCCCAAGCAGGGTGTCGAACCGGAACCGGAACCGAACCGAAAACCGGAACCGAACCCGAATTTCTGCCCGGAACCGGAACTGAACCTAACCCGTATTTTTTCCGCCATTTTGTAACTGAACCCGAACCGGAACGAATCGAAGGAACCCTGTCCGAACCGCTTCCGGGGCTTCAAAGCTCTGATTTCTAGTTTCTGATTATGGCGGTCTACCTTGTGTCTGAAGGTATTTTTACCACTCGCCTGACAGCGCCACCAAATATCACGCATAGTGTGCAGTCGCACAACCCATCAGTTTTTCTTCCATGTTATAACCCTCAATATAATGTAAAGTTGTCCGTATATGAGACTGAACAGACATATGCTGCAGGTCGCATAGCAGCGACGCCATTGCAGGGGGGAGTAACTGCTCGGCGTTTCGTCCTGCCGTTGCTCTCTAGATCGGCGGGGACGAACATTTGCTGCACGAATTATGCACACAGCACGCACGCTCCCACAGTTACTCCTCTTGAGGAGCAACGGTCGCTCGCGAGGACTAACAGCTGTAGTTAGTCCTTTTTTCGTCTTTTTTGGCTAAGAGTGCATACTATGAGTTTGTGTTAGATACTGTTCATTTCCCGAATTTTCTTTTAGCATTAAGAATAAGTTATGCTTGAACGTATATTCCGAGGCAACATATCATGGCTTATTCATCATGGTTCCCATGTACATAGTGTTTAATATTGTGTAAAGCTTTCAATGTGTTATTAGTTCGAATGCATCCCTGCCCCCTTGTGAAGGCCTGCAAGGACATCATCAACTGCTGGAGTGGTGTATACGCTGGGCTGTTCCCTGATGGCTAACAGTGCAAAAACTAGGCGAAGACACGGAAGGGGAGGGGGATACAAACAAGCGGTGTTTTCACTCTCAAATTCTTATGCACTGCTCTTAAAGCCTGCTCACAAAACATACATTTCGGTAAAACAATGCATTGGTCCTCTTCACCCGTTAAAAGCAGTTACAGATCATTGTTTACCATGTAATGTACCATAACGTTCCAATTGAAGCTTATTTCGGGCCTGACTGTGGGCCGCACGACGGCATCCATGCACTCCCCGATGCGGCGCTGCTTATCACCCTCCGGAACATGGGGAGCGATGGCACAGGCCACTAAGCTAACCTTTTCCACTTTTTAAAAACGGCGCTCAAAGGCAAATGTTGGGCCTAACTGCAAAACTTAGCGATTGGGGCTCCGCGAGCTGCATGTCACCCAACGCGTGCACTTGTCCTTGCGTTCGAGTGAATCTTTTCCTGGATGGAAGGGTCTGCCGGACGATGATACAAAACGCTTCCGTTACTTGGTCAGCGGAAACTATAGGTACTTAAAAAGCGTAGCAGATCAACCAATTCTTTAATGCGAAATGTTTTGCCTTATTGTGCGAAAATAAGCGTGTGTGCGGGCGTGCTTGTGTGGTTATTTGATGGTATCAAATACGATGGTGGTCGGGCAGGCTCTCTGCTACCCAGAGAAATTGCCTGTCCTGCCACAAAGGGTTCCCGCTTGTCAGTAAATTACACCTGTCTGCCTGCCTACCCACCAGCCAGGAGATTTCGGCGAGGATGCGTGATTTAGAGATGAGGGGCGGCCCGTCACCAGCCACCCAGGAGGGAGTGTGGACGCAAAGCCACACCACGGCGAAACTCGATGGAAACAAAAAAAAAGATGGTAGATGGACGGTCGCCTGCTTTGTGGACGGACTGGCAATATGTAGCCTGCAGGGAAGGTGCCCATTGCCAGAAGGTTCAGGCGAGGATCCCAGAAGGGGGAGTCGTAGGTGGCGTCGGCGGCACCGGGGTCTACCGGTGCCTCCTGGCCCACTGGCCAGGAGGCTACATGCTTGTCTGCCAAAACACTGCGGCGAGGATGCTTTATTTGAAGACGAGGTGGTTGGTGAGCGGACTGGAACACAAGGCGGTACCGCGGCAGTTCCATAGAGTCTTGTTCTTGATAGTAGCTTTTAAGCACCCGTTGCTCTCGTTTTGCGTAGTCTGTCAGGGTCAGCCTCGTTGTTACCGAGACAACGGAGAGGCCACCGAAGATAAAGCAAGCATGAAAGCGGAGGATGAAAGTAAGACAAAAGTGTGAGCGCGAGGGCGGTATGCTGAAGCCGCGCGAGACATGCTCCCCGGTGACGGCCCGCGCTACGAGAGAACGCCAGAGCTTAGCGCGAGCCGTCGTGCGTTCGCTGATGCCGCGATCACTTCGTGAAACGCAGGCTAGATACGCCGTCGCCGTGAAGACGGCAGTTCCTGCTTCCCTCAACTTTCCCATTATGGTGTATCGTAACAGTCAGTCATTTTTTTTTGCTTATGAAACTGCGGGTTTATGAGCCAAGAATAAAATTCATATTGAAATATATAAATGACCTAACTGAATTAATAAAAAGAAACTTGCGCTCATAAAGAGTATTTCTTTCACATTCACACACACAAGCAACCTTAAGTGTCCCTGTGAACTTAAGTGTCCCTGTGAGTCGTTTAATTAATTTTGAATTTTGAAGGAACTCGGCAAAACTTCCGATAAACGCGTTCACTCCTTCCTTCGCGTCTGGAAGCACTGCGAAAGCTCTAGGTATCGCAGCACGGAGCGGTGCTGCCGGCTTTGCTCGTCGCAACAGATACGCCTATCATTTCTGCATTGCTTTTGTGGCTTTCTTTTAACAGCGGAGCTACTTAAGCTTGAACCTGGTTCGGTGGCGTCCGCAAAAAAATACCAAGGACAAAACCTGCGCTCCCCGTAACTGGTGCACCACCGCAGAAGGGATTGTATAACAGCGAAGCCGGCTTTCCCGCCTGCTCGAGTGTTAGCACAAGGGGCATATGCGTGTGCGCACCCTTTGCTATATACCATCTGGAAGGTGAGAGCCTTTTCTGGGCTACTAAAACGCAAAAACAAATTGGCGTAGCTACCGTAGTGGCGCAAGGCTGGAGAAACAGTGCATCTGAAGGTCGACCTAGTTCTTCCCCCTGGGATCCGCTATTAGTGTTGGGGACCGACCGGAAAGGCCTTGTAAAAACTGTTTAAACTTGGCCTCACCACTCAATACTTTGTATAGCGTAGCAAGAACATCCCGAAACCTAAAAAACTGAGCGGAGCCCAGCAAAACTTAGGAAAAGAGCAAGATCCGAAAAAGCGAGGATGACCCTCAGCTCCGCTGTTTCTCCAGCCTTGTGCCAGAAGTACAAGCTGCACCATTTTGAACAGCGAAGCTGCTGTTGCTGGCTGTAATGTGTGCGGCGTCATAAGAAAACCCCCGGATCATAGTTACTCCAGCCGCTTACCGCACACGTGAGCAGGCGCCTTAGGTGGAGCGCCTGGCATTGTCCAGGCTTGCGCGTGGCGCTCGGAAACAAATACTAAGAAAACAATTCGTCTGTGACCGCGCCTCAAGGGGGATGCACAAGGCAGATGGCACAAGACAGACGCATATATTCGCGGACCCGGTTGCCACTGGTTCTAGCACGGGTTGACGCGCTCCACTTTCGAACACATGTGAAAGCGTGCGGACAAAGCGATCCTGGGCGGCCAGTCATGCGTGAGGAAGACGACGATATAGATGGATTTGACGATGAGTACTGCTACCACAGTGAAACGCGACAACGGAACATGCAAATAAACAATTTCAAACCTACTGATAAGTGGCGGTGTGTCCTTCAGTGCTTACATAGAAAGAAATCCTCCAGGCCTTGCGCGACTTATATAGTGCAAGCATCTCCAATTTTATTACGTGGCTATGAGATGCGTTCATTGCTGCGGCTGAAGGAAAGCCGGCCAATAGCCCCTCCACTGCCATAATGGCGTTATTCCGGCGGTTGAAGAAGGGAAAGAGAGAAAAATCTTTTGAGCAAGTTTCCAAGTTGCCTAATAGGTATAGAACGGTAATTTTTGGCTGAGGTGTTTTGCCACACTCTATAATCTTAGTATTGCACGTGTTCGTTGACTACGTTCGGAAAGCATTTGAGATTTCAAAAAAAATTGAAAAAAGGGTGGCAGGGTCTTTTTGAATCGTCAAAAGAATCGTCAATCGTTTGAATCGTCAACGTTTGCACGAAGAAACATACAAAATGAATTTGTTTTTATACCGACGTTACAATGAAACGAAAACGCAGCATTAAAAAATTAAACACAAAAACACTCCGGCTTTTTTTTGTCCGCACCCGTTTGAACTCGTTTGAACCGGTTCGAACCGGAACGAAATGGTGCTTCGGAACCGAACCGGAATTGAACCCGAAAGGCTTGAACCCGAACCCGAACCGAACCCGAAAAAATTCCGGTTCGACACCCTGGTCCCAAGTCCTGACTGGCTGTTCTGCTGTTCCCGGAGCACTTGAACTTTTTAGCGAGAAGAAAGAAGGAAAAGGGCGATCGGTGTGCAAATTTGGGATGAAACGTGTATTTGAGATTTTTTTTTTAGAATGACAGGACGGTGGCGAGAAGGAAGAGACAAAGGGCAATAACGATTCGGAGGAGAGTTTTCGGGCTAGTCTTGGGGAGGCGGCAGCAGAAAAACGGCGTAAGAAGAGTCAGCTAAGTGTGCGCATGCGCGCCTGCCTGACTGCGGAGAGAAGCGAGTCTTTTCCTGATCTGGTCTGTAGCGTGGTTGTTCGATTGCGCCGTGTTCGTGTTGCAACGTCTTGGAATCGCGATGAGTGCAGGAGAAGGTGCAGGGACTTAAAAGCGACGACAATTCAGCCTAGATGAGAAGGTGAAGATCATCAGTGCCGTGCAGAGCAGCCGAAAACAAAAGGACGTAGCCGAGGAGTACGGTATCAGCGCATCGACCTTGTCGACGTTCCTTAAGGGCAAAGAAAAGATACAGGAGCAAGTGGCATAACATAAAACGGACCCGTCAAGGAAGCGGATCCGTGCAGCCACATTTGAGTATTTTTGAGTATTATTTGTTGCACTTTTGCGTATTGTTTTTTCTCGCTGAATGTATGTTTGTAGTGATGCACTGGGTTTTTATTAATTTATGTTACATTTCACTTTAATTCCTTCTTTTTCTTTGTGCTTCATCGTGTTTTCTCATACTGAGTGAATGTAATTATGCCTGCTTTTGTTTCTTGTGGCATAGGGTGTTTAGAAATTTCTCCCAGATGCGTGTTTTAGTGTTTTCTATCTCGTGAAAATTCCTTAGTGTTCTTTTGAATATTACTATAGTTTTACATGTATAATATTCAGTTTCCTGTTATTCTATTTGTGCTTTTTTTTCTCCCCCTTCGAGTCCGCCCTAAATATACTACTTATTCTGTATTGCTATATTGTCAATATTTTTTAATAATTTATATTACAACTTTGCAATGCATATAGCTCTATAATATGCCACTGTATAATATGATTCTAGCGGCTTTCACTGTGTTTTATTCTTCTATGTAATATTTAACCGAGGGTCCTGGTGCAGTCTCTACTATGGGACCCTCGTCTGTATAATTTTGCTTTGTAACCTTCATCTTCTTGTAAGATTGAGTAAACTTCTGCTTCTTATATATGCTTATCTGCTTTATACGGTGTCAATTTAGTGCGCGACGCATATAGCGAAGTGACGTGTATAACGAACAATTACCACGGTCACGCACGCTTCGTTATACAAGCGTTTGACTGTATATATATATATATATATATATATATATATATATATATATATATATATATATATATATATATATATATATAGTTACGAGGCGGATGCGGACTCTTTACAAACTGTTCATCAAAGCGAAAAAAATTTCACCATGTTCCCATAGGGGAACCCTGAGCAGTATGCGAAGCAGCCAAGGGGTTGACTCAAGTTTTCATTTTTTTTTTCAGTTCGATCGCGGCGTTCGCGGTGTTGAGGGAGAAGAATAGTAGAGCGGAGCGCGCGCGCGTCATTTATACCGTGGAGCTACAGTGGCGCCCCCACCGGAGTATGCAGCGTCTACCTTTGCGTCTCTAACCCTAAGCTGCTTCGCATTAGTGCGCGCGGTTGTTGCCATAAAGCAGCAGTTGTTGCCATAGAGCCGCAGGTGTTGCCATTCGTTGCGCAATTTCGGAGAGGAGAGAAGATTCGGAGAGGAAAGGAGGAATGCCGTAAAGAAGAGGAGTGTTGGAGAGGAGAGGAGGAATGCCTCGCATACTACCTAGGGTTCCCGTACGGGAAGATGACGGTGGTTGAAGGCAAAGCTATCTCGTGATGGATTATTTGGGTGGCCAAATCCTAGGTGCATCCTGCCACAATCATCATCAGCGGTGCCTGGCCAGGCATGCGCAGTGGGGATGTGGTACTCAGGGTTCCCCTACGGGAAGATGAAGACGGTGGCTAAACGCCAAGCTTTCTTGTGATGGATTCCTTGGTTGGCCAATCCCTAGGGTCATCCTGCCTGAATCGTCATCAGCGTTGCCTGGCCAAGCATGCGCAGTGGGTGTGCGGACAGCGGAAAACGACGACAAGTGAGGGAGGGACACAGTTCCGCGCATTAGATGCTTCGCATCAAAAAGCGATCTATTTGCAAAGAATGAGGCGTATAGTCCAAAGCTGAGGATACCAGCGCAGCTCGAGCCAGTCTGTCTCTGGGCGACCTCTTCGTCTTCGCTTAGGCTTGCCTTGACCCACTGATGCCGCACGTACGCATAGATGAAGTGTACGATGGATTGACCACCAGGTGATCCAGTGAATTGCCATGTGAAATGTCAAGCGCACCGTTACATGACCCCCTCCAGCGAAGTAGTGCCGTCTCGGAGCACATTGAAAATGAGGCTCAGGGAACAGGTGGGGCCGTTGAGTAATACGGCTTGAGGCCGCTGACGTGGACGAGTTAGGCTGCTGGGTCCAGTGACGGGGTAAAGGAAGGGACGGGAACGATTTCGTAGGTCACGGGTGTTGGCATAAGCTTGATCCAATAGGGGGCTTTGAAACGAGGTAGCAGTTTATCGGGCAGCCCAAAGCGGCGGCAAGTGTTGCTGACAAGAACCAAGGAGCCGGGCGTAAAGTGCACGGTGTAATATTGCTCGTAATAGTGGTGTTGCTGCGAGGACTGGGAAGCCGCGAGCTTGCACGGGAAACCTGGCGGGCCACATCAGCGTGAGCGACAGCATCCCGAGCATATTCGGTAGCCAGAGATGTCGCATTAGGAAGTAGGGTGTCTAAGGAAAGAGCGGGTTCACGGCCGTAGAGAAGAAAGAAGGGTGAATAGCCGGCGCTGCTATGGCGGGATGAGTTGTATGCAAATGTAACATATGGCAAAATGACGTCCCAATCAAGGTGGTCCGCGGAAACAAACGTCGAGCACTTCCGTGGTGGCCTTGTTAAGCCGTTCCATCAAGCCATTACTCTGGGGACGGTAGGCGGTGGTCAGCTTGTGTTTCATGTGGCAAGAGCGGAGGAGGTCGTCAACAACCCGAGACAGGAAGTGCCGGCCACGGTCGGTAAGGAGCTGACGGGAAGCACCGTGTTGTACGATGACGTTGTTGAGCAAGACATCAGCAACGTGCGTGGCACAACTGGCGGGGAGAGCACGCGTATGAGCGTAGCGGGTCGCGTAATCGGTCGCAACAGTGATCCAGCGATTTCCCAAACGAGAGAGAGGAAAAGCGCCGAGCAGGTCCGAACCAACACGAAAGAAATGTTCGGAAAAAATCTCTATCAGTTGGAGCAGTCCTGCTGGACACACGGAAGGGATTATCCGGCGCTGGCACAGGTCACACGCCGGTACGTAGGGGCGGACTGATGGGTATTGTCCGGGACAATAAAATCGCTTACGTACACGGTCGTAAGTTCGTGCGACGCCAAGGTGCGCAGCCGTCGGTACGTCGTGCAGCTGATGGAGGATGTCAGATCGCAGGTGGACCCGCCGCGGTGGCTCAGTGGCTAAGGCGTCGCGCTGCTGAGCACAAGGTCACGGGTTCGATTCCCAGCCGCGGCGGCCGCTTTTCTGATGGAGGCGAAAAGCAAAAAAGCCCGTGTGTACGAGATTTCGGCGCACGATAAAGATCCCCAGGTGGTCAAAATTAATCCGGAGTCCTCCACTACGGCGCGCCTCATCGCCTGCGTTGCGTCGGCGCGTTAAACCCCACAATCAATCAATCAATCAATCAGATCGCAGGTGTTCAGGAACAATGGGAAGCTCGTCAGGGCCGTCTGCAGAAAAGTTCCGGCGCAATATCATGCCGTCGCGGAGCAAAAACGTGTTCAATGCAGGGTCTGACGGCAGGGTGGTGACACGTGCAATGATCAACTGCTATGAGTGGTTGCGGCGCTGGTGGTCGGCTATGTTGAAAAAGTCATTTAGTGCAAGAACACAAGAATCAAGGTCCTTGTCAGCTGTATCAGGTTGGTTTACCGGTTGACGAGGCAGACAGTCGGCGTTGCTGTGGATCCTGCCAGACTTGTATGCCACGGAGTAGCCAAACTCCTAAAGGCGTAAATCCCAGCGACCAAGAAGACCTATAGGATCATTCAAGGAAGCAAGCCAGCATAGGGCATGGTGCTCCGATAAAGCAGAAAAGGCCTTCTGTATAAATATGTCCGGGATTTGTTCATGGCCCATACAATAGCTAGGCATTCGCACTCGGTGATCGAATAGTTCCTCTCGGAAGGTGATAGAAGGCGACTGGCATACGCTATCACTCGTTGGAGACTGGCGTGTTTCTGAACCACTACAACACGTACGCCGTAGCCACTCGCGTTGGTGTGAACTTGGGTCGGAGAGGAAGGGTCAAATTGCGCCAGAATAAATGGGTTGGTGAGATGGTTGACGAGAGTTGAAACAATGGAAGCTTTCAAGAGTGGAAGAGTGGAAGTGGGCCCCAGGAAAATGGGTTATTGTGCTTAAGCAGATCCGTGTGGGGCCTGGAAATTTCAGCAAAGTTTTAGACGAAGCGGCGAAAGTAGGAGCAGAGCCCCACAAAGCTTCGAACTTCTTTCACCGATCGAGGAACAGGGAAGTCTTTTACGGCCCGTACGTGGCGGAAAATGTCGAGTATAGTCGTCGGAGTAGCTGTTCTCGGGAAGCCATTGACGGGTAAATGGCGACAAGCTGCTGCGGCAATAACGGGAGACGTATCCAATGCGATGGCAGTTTAAACATATGCGGCAGTCATCTGCTGTTCTCCATTCATCAGGGCTGCGCCGTCGGTAGCGCAGTGAAACATCGCAGCGCGGCGGGACATCACCAAGGTGTACGGAAGTTGTCACAGGGATCCTGGCGTCCCAAAGAGAAAACCCAGTTACGGCCCAGGGACGCGATCTCGTCCCTAACGATGGCTTGGATGAGGGAAATTTTGGGGACCGTTTTGGTCATGCGCGCAGTGCGGAGCGACTGGAGCCATAGCCTCGATCTCACGGCGTACAATTTTCGTCATATTTCAGTCTGAGCCTCCGTGTTAGCGCCAGCGGTGTGCATGGTGGCAGCCACGCATCTTGACACGACGACGTTGCCGCCGTGTGAGCCAGCCGAGTAAACTGTTGGGCAGTGCGGCGGCATTCGTTAAGAATGACGTCGACGTTAGCGGCACCCTTACACATCAACACATGGAAGGCGTCATCTGCAATGCCTTTAAGTACTTGGCCTACCTTGTCGGCTTCCGACATTTCGGGATGAATCTTTGAGCAGAGGGCCAGAACATCGTGTATAAACGTGCTATATTATTCATTGGAGGACTGGGCGCGCAAAACGAGCTGTTGACGTGCGGCGAGCTGGTTCCCCACGAGTCTGCCAAATAACTTGCGCATCTTTTCTGTGCAAACGTCCCAGCTCGTCAACGTGTATTCATTTGTCTCATTCCAGGATTTGGTTGCGTTCTTGAGATGGTAAGGTAGGTTATCCAGCATGATTGTATCATCCCCTCTTTTGTGGGTGCTGGCACGTTTGAACATGCGCATCCATTCTTCCACTTCGGCGTCATCATAACCGGTGAAAAAGCCTGGGTCACGGGGCTGAGAAACAATGATGAGGGTTGCAACAGCTGCAGTCTCGTTGGCAGGAGGCATCGTGCTTAGACGAATATGTCTCCCACTCCGAAGGTCCGTGAAGTGGTGTTTCTGGGCTGTTGACAGGAAGAGGAACGGGAACCGCAACCTCCACCGAAAAGATGTTACTAGGCAGATGCGGACTACACGCTGTGCATGAAAGCGATCTTTCCTCAAAGAATGTGGCGTATAGTCCAAAGCCGAGGATACTAGCGCAGCTCGAGCCAGTCTGTATCTGGGCGACCTCTTCGTCTTCGCTTAGGCTTGCTTTGAGCGACCCACTCATTCGGCAAGTATCCATAGATGAAGCGTGCGATGGATTGACCACAAGGTGATCCAGTGCATGGCCATGTGAAAGGTCAAGTACGCCGTGACAATAAATAAATAAATAATATAATATATATATATATATATATATATATATATATATATATATATATTGTAAGCGCTGGTTAGTGCCCCGACCCCACAGGAATGTGCGTCCGGACAATCTACCGGTAGTTGTACACAAACGGTATGCGCCAGTGGACTCGTACTCCGGAGGCCTGTCTTCCACAAGCAATCATGCTTCATCATCGTCACCAGTTGTCTATCATCATCAACGCCCGTCTTGGTTGTTCTCTGGGGCTCGCTCCCTGTCACGTAGGACAAGGCTCGCCTAATAAAGACGTTCCCCAAGACTACTGGTGCGCGCCTCACAATATATATATATATATATATATATATATATATATATATATATATATCACCCCGGAGTGCAGGAAACAAACATACCTTAACACAAATACCCGAGAAAGTGCTGGCGAAACAGCCCCGCCGGTAGCGTAGTGGTTATCGCACCAGACCGGTATTCTGGAGGTCGTGGGTTCGGATCCCATCCGGCGGGCATTCTTTCACCACTTTCTTTTCTACTCGAAAAATTCTTCATCTCTTTCTATGACCCACCACAACCATCCCCTTTGCTTTCCGAGGTTTTCTTGACTGCCAACCCTTATTTTCTGTCTTAGTTCACGGAGCCCCTCATTTCCCATTTTCTGATTCGCTACATGCTTAGCGAGGGCCTCTGTTCTGGCAGTCTTGGTTCCAAAGGGAGCTTAACAGGGTTCAACGCTGGTCGACCACTCTCGACATGTCGTAGACACTCGAGTCACGGCCCGGGGGTTAAAAAGAAGGTCCCCTTCACCCCGAGTAGTCCGAGTGGCGCTGGCTACCACCCCGAGGTGCAGGAAACAAAAATACCTTAACATAAATACGCGAGAAAGTGCTGGGGAAACAGCCCCGCCGGTAGCGTAGTGGTTATCGCACCAGACCGGTATTCTGGATGTCGTGGGCTTGGATCCCACGCGGCGGGCATTTTTTCACCACTTTCTTTTCGACTAAAAAAATTCTTCATCTCTTTCTATGACCCACCACAACCTCCCCTTTGCTATCCGACGTTTTCTTGACTGCCAACCCTTATTTTCTGTCTTATATATATAGATAGATAGATATAGGATGAAGACGATATATATACATATGCATATTTCTAATATAATCAGTCCACTGACGTTTAAAGCAGAACGAAGCGAAGGCCTCTCCTATTGACTCCCAACTGCTCCAAGTACTGCGCTGCTCGAGGCTACAGTTTACCACGAATTTTTTATTTCATCCCCCTTGGGCCTAATGTCATTCCCGTTGTTCAACACATGTATATTGGTATCCTCCCTTTTACCCTGATTGAGCATCGGTTGTTGGTTTGTCTCACTACATGGAGAGCCCAAGTCCACTTCTTTTTCTTCGTTTAAACTGCGATATCTTCTACCCTAGTTTATTCTCTGATATATTTAGCTCGTTTCTTGTATCGGGGTGTTACTCTTAACATTGTTCGTTCTATGGCCCGTTCAGCAGGACTAAGTTTGCTTTGTAGTTGTTTAGTAACACGCCAACGTTTCAGCTCTGTATATCATAAACGGCATTATGCATTAGTTTCAGATTTTTCTTTTAATGGACGGAGTTTTCCTTATTTGGCAGTGGTTCCCGAGTGCTCCTTAGCTTACTTCTATTCTGCCCCGGTTTTCTCTCTCGTGGTTGTGATCAGCAGGAAACTTTTGTAGGGTAGTTAAATTTGTTCGCTTCTTCTAGCGTTTCGTTTCCTAAGCTGAAGAGGACGTTTCTTGTATATTTATTTCGCATTACTTTAGGTGTATTCACATACATTTTTATTCGCATGACCGTGCTTTGTAATTGTAATTTCGCAAGCATGGTTTGCAGGTGTTCTTCAGTTCGGCCTAACTGATGAAATGGGGTGTAGGTTGCCAGGTCACGGCAACAACTGAAGATTTTTTCGCCGCCACTTCAGAGCACCTAGACAGGTGGTTTTGAAGCAGCCGACAAAGGCAGCCTTTTCG
This sequence comes from Haemaphysalis longicornis, assembly GCF_048455015.1. Taxonomy (NCBI): domain Eukaryota; kingdom Metazoa; phylum Arthropoda; class Arachnida; order Ixodida; family Ixodidae; genus Haemaphysalis; species Haemaphysalis longicornis. The sequence continues at coordinate 34,709,117 of NW_027526385.1, read as the reverse complement.
ATCCCATTTAGTAAATATTCCGAGGCAACAAGTTGTGGGCGCGGAAAAAATATGCCTATGCATATTTGTATTGAAGCTAGTGTTTTTATGCAGCTCGCTTTCGGCGCTAAATAATATATGATTATACGGTCATTCTAATTTTAATCATAGGGACTTCTATTTCACGATCTTCTTCCCTAAAAATAACTGTTTACAGTTGAATCGAAGAAACATCGATGATTTAGTGCTGAAAGATCTCCCTTTCTGGACACGCGCCATCAACGTCCAAGGCATCACCATCATCATCGTCAACTTCGTCACTTTTCACCACCTGAAAAGGAATACAAAGAGAAAAAAGAAGCTTCCCTGTTTGGGTAGGTACCGTTCACCAAGGGCATTGTCATCATCATCATCAGCTGTGTCCTGCGCGAAGCCCAGTGCGAAGCCCACCAATTTCTCTACTCGTTGAGATACCAAGCGTAAAAAAGGAGGAAGAGGTGTATCTGCCCCAGCGACTGTTTCTGTAGTCAGGTTCATTGCCCTTCTACGGAAAGCATGAATTTTAGGAGCGGACTATATGGACCACCATCGGGCGCTTCAACTCCCACCAGACTTCGAAACGCTGTGCTTTTCTTGGCTGTCCTCTGGTGGGTGACGCAACTGCCCTCAGTGGCCGAATCCACTGTCGGTAGAAGGGCGGGCCCAATGCAAGCTGTGGACCCTGGCAACATCGAAAGCAAAGGTAAGCACCGCAGTTTACATTCTGCCGTCCCTACCGCTGCGCCGTAGCCCTAATGGGTTTGCGCAAATTGTCCTACCACAACGGAATTGCATACAAATTGCGCATTCAGTTTATAGGCAAGTGACACTTTTCCTGCAAAATCTACAAGACAGGTGACAATCGACAAAATCAAAGACGTCAATCTGGCGGCAGCCGCTGTATGCGAAGAATGTAAGAAATCAATGGCGCAAATACACCTGTCACGAGGGATGATTAGTGTGTTTTGATATGAAACAAGCGTGGTTTCATCAAGAATTTGTCGTTCACGAAAGAGGATTCTAGCCATGTCGCTGCTGCTGTTATTGGCTCTTCCGGGATTACCCTCAAAAGGCAGTTTGCCGTACCTCCGGCATATTCGCATACTATGAAAGTAGGCATACTATGCATACTAAGGCAGTGAAACAAGGGGTTATCCGTATTTTCACAAGTAATCACCGTTTGTTAGTTGTCTTTGCTTTTATACATTTCACCTAATGGAGTATTGCCGTGTTGTTGAGTTTTGGCCTTGATGATTGTTTCTACGAATTAATTCTATTCATTGCTGTTTTATCGAGCCGACTTTCTTGCAGTTAACATTTGTCAGGCGAATTCAAAATCCCGATTCGAATGAACAGGGCAGCCAAGGAATAAATGAACAGTGCCAAAAAATGAAAAGCTACGCTATAAAGACAACTGTACAGTTTTGTTTGTTTCGAGGACGTATTTGCCCCTTCGGTGCTAATTTCATTCGAAGACGATAGTGTGCTCCCGTTTCTCGAGATAAGCACAGTTACGGTTTGCTGAATTCAAATCACATTTTCTGAGTTCATACTGCTGGTCGGCCACCTGCTGAGACCTCTTCCTAATGTTGCGAATCACGAGCCCTAGCCTCTAGCGCTAGCCGTTTTTTTTTTGTATTTTAATTACTTTATTGTTTTTAAAACTTTTTTGCTTGTTTCGGAAAAATTACATCCACGTCTTTTTTTTTCAAAGCATAAAAGAACACTGAAAGTATTGGTTACGTATTGCTTTACCTCAAGTATTCGTAGTATTTTTTTTTGCTGAATAATGTTGGCAAGTATGAAGCGTTGTCCCAGCATTAGTAGTTTGAAAATTCGTTTGTCGTTATCTTTATCGAATATGCTGCTAACTTTTAGCCGGATGGCTAAATAGAGGGACACAAAAAGTCACATTCAAAACTTTACATTCACGTTTAAAGGGACACTGAAGTGAATTTGTCAAGCTCCCGTTTTTGCTTGCACTGTGTAGACTGGCTCAAATTAGCACACTTTTCATCGTTTATCCGGTTGACAAATCGGTAATTATTTTACAAAGCGCGAAAGAAGAAAAACTACCATGCGCGGTTTGCGGCGGCCGCACAAACTAAGCTGTGACGTTAGGAGGAGGGGGCGCCGTGATTGGACGATGCCCAAGGTTAGCAATCAAACAAGTTTCGGTTTCGGTTTCGGTCTCTAAAACAACATGTTTGACATTCAATGGCGTCGTTGGATGGGCATTCTCAATATCCCAGTTATCGTAGTACCGCGCTTCTGCCATGTTGTCGGCTGTAAATTGCATAAGATAAGCCTCCCAGGACGGCTTGGAATCGTAGCATTCACTATCTGAGGCCTACGCAGTGCATGAACGCCCTCCGCGTCCCCGCAGACGCTCAAATGCATGAGCTTTTCCCCCATATTATGCCTGTACCGTAAAAAGCGTGTTCGCACCAGTCCAAGGGTCTGTTGATTCTGGCCTGGGCCCACTGCCCGCAAGCAGTCGGTGCTTATGGCAACAGCACGCCAACGAGAACTCGCTAGCGATGCAGTGCCAGCCTGCGCGAGTTCTTGGACTAGTTCGTGGAGCAATGAACGTTGCGACCCAAAAAAGGTGAACTCAGTATAGAAAACATCGGCGAAAAACAAAAAAGTTAACTCATAAAAAAAAAGCATGTACCCGCGGCGATTCGAACATGTGACTGGCAAAACACTTGCGATTACATACCTAGCACTCCAAATGACTAGGCCACACAGGGCTTTTTTTTTCTTTATTACCGGCTTGGTACAGTGCACAAAAAAAAAACGACACAACCTCCACACAGCATAATGGTAAAAAAAAAAACCTTTAAACAATGACACATGTCTGTCACAACATAATGATAAAACCCTTCCCGCTGCTACGGGTGGCGCATGTTAAAAGCGTTTCAGGTTAACTAGTTCATCCAATATGTTGGCCCAATCAGGTTTCTCGTGTTGCATTTTCATTACATCTCTGATATAAGCAATGCTTTCGATAAAGTATTCCCTTGCCGGTCGTGCATCCGGGTCTGCATGTCTCACGGCCATACGAGGTTTCCAGAGACTGTGCACGCTCAAGGTCATAAACATGTCAAGTGGCATGCCTCCATCATTACGCGTTGGAAGGAAACGTATTCCATACGGGGATACCGACAGTTGGCCGCTGGCGGCGATGGAAAAGATAAGGTATATAATGTATAACCAGTTTACACTTTTATTTCGTTTTAGTATTTCAAGCAGCTTAGGTGACTATTTGTTGTATTGCGCTCGTGCAGTAAGCGTCCCCCGAGTTTCTACAATAGCTCGCGTCTAGCAATTGCATTTCGTAGACGGGAAAGCGTCCGCAGATGCGTAGTCGTGCTGCTGACCGCTCTGCTTGTTCGCCCAGCGCAAAAACGTGCTTCCCGCACCATAGGTTTACGCTGTACGGTAAAAATATCAGTTGATTTTATTTCCTTAGTACCTATATTGACTTTGCTCACTCTTCTCCCCCTTCAAGAGGCCTTATATTTTCCTAGTGGCGTACCAGTCAGCGAAGCGTCGCATGTGCGCTTGTGCAGCGCTTGCGTGAAGCGACCTTGACTTGGAGCTAGATACAGTGTACAAACTAACGAAGTAAATAAAGGCGCATTCTTCCATTCCCAAACGTGTTGTGGCTTAGTTTCAACTGATCGAGCGAATTGCGACCACCAGTTGGCGGCCGGCGGACTAAACGGTGGGCCGACTGACTCGGTCGCGGAAGGTCGGCGAGCCGTGCAGTAGCGCAGCCAATTGTCAGCTCCTCTCCTGCTGACGTCACACGAAAACGCCACAGAAAATGGGCGAGCATAAAGAGAGGAGGACAGCATTTTCGAATTGATTTTTCTACTAAATAAATTCGCGTAAACGGGCACAGAGTGGTCGAAACAGGGCCCAGGGACTCCGGACTACAGTTTGCGCTCGTAATCCCGCGTTGTTTACAAATCACTTCAGTGTCCCTTTAAGTAGCCCACGAAAGACTAACGCTTTTAAATACGACCATTAAACGAGGCACAACGACCCTTGCTGCCTTCGCCATGACGAAACGTTTGGATATGGTTAATGGTAGAGAAGAGACGGGATAGTAGAGCAAAATTTGAATTCTGGTCTCATAATTATTCGATGGCTGAAGGCAATAAAAAAGAGCAGGAATAATTCGTGTGGGAACTCGGTGCGGAATAACCTAAAACCACGTGATGGGCCTTTTCTGTCTTGTTTTCCCGTGAAAACACACGTATCAAAAATTACTCGAGCGAATTTCAATGACCCGAAGCTAGTCCTGTGCTAAACGACATACTGTATATTGCAGACCGGCAGAGCAATTTAGACTACCTGGGATATTTAAGATGCTATGAAATCCCGACACTTGGAAGTTTTAAAGACGATAGTCTTTCTTGGGCTACTTAAACCCAGAAATTTTGGTCTGTCTGTATGTCTGTCCGTCTGTCTGTCTGTGACTCGATTCAGCCACCCGGCCAAAGCAAAAGTATGCCTGCGCAATAGTCTTATATAGTCAGAGCTGAAAATACCCGTCTATGTCCGGTGTAATGCTCATACTTGTCAACATTGTTGAAGAAGAACAAGACATTACGCAAATATGAGACAACAAATCAATACAAAAGTGATATTTGCAGTGTTCCTTTATAAAAAATCAAACAGCTAGACTTTTGCGAAATAAAATACTTCATCAACTGCAAAAAAAAAAAATTCACTCCGCCGTCGCCTGCTGTCGCCCGCGCCACTACAGCTTCTGGCGCCATTTTAAGAAATCAACCGGCAACAGTTACGCAAGCTTCCACTAGTTTGGTTTCATGTTCTGCTTGCAACGCAAGTGGAGTAGGGAAACGTGGTTCTATAAACGTTGAAGTAGGGCGCCTCGATGAACGCTCGTCTTCACCGTACGGCAGCGTTCGCATCGAGACACCCGGTTTGGAGCAGTGGAACGCGGGAAATTTAAAATGATTTAAGCAAACATTTGGCGTATTTACCTTGGGAGGAGAGCGACGCAAGAGGAACAACATGAGATGTGAGCGGGAAAGCGAAGGAAGGCATTTACTTCGGAAAAGCCGATAAAGACTATCGTCTTTTGATGGCATTTGCAACGAAAGGAGCAGATACGCGGCCAATTTTTTGTTTTTCGTCTACGTCAGAAAAACGCCAGGCAGGTGGCGTGATCGAACCCGCTTCCTTGTAGTTATCACAGAAACGCTCAGCTACGGAGAAGCTCTTGAGGGTTGCACTTGTCAGGTATTTGCACTTTGGAGGTGTGGGACCATTTTAGTGCAAATTCTGCAATGCGACAAGCATGCAACTTTCGGATAACGGCCTTCGCCGTTGCACAGTGCAGCAATCCTGAGGCTCGATTGTTTCTAAACTGCCGCATTGAGGGAAGGGGATAGTCAATATTTCTTATCGCCAGCAGGAAGCCAAGCATGTAACATTTTCTTTCCTCACCCTTGCACTACGGTCGCGCTACTTGCGCGAGCAGAGTGCGAGGGTGAGCACACTATTGCAACCACCTGTAACGAGGGGGACAGCGTGGTGGTGTTGTGACTCATATAAAAAGAAAAGTGCGTTAGAAGGGATGGAGTTGAGTGTGCGTGGTAGCGAAAAGCCCCGATTGGTGTTGACCGCACATTTTCAACAGCGTCTGGTAGAACCGTTTCATCGTGCAGCTGTAACCATTCTTGCGGATTTCGGGTCAGTTCCGGTTCGGGTGCAGCCTGCTCAAAAAATTGCGGCTCGGGTGCGGGTGCAGTTTCGGGAAAAACGCCTGTTCGCTTTTGTTTTGATACCCTGTGATATATATAAATATATATATATATATATATATATATATATATATCAAGGTTGCAGTCGTCATTGCCAGTGCTATTCGGCTTTTTTCGAAATATTTAATAGGGCCGAATGACGTGTGCTTGTCACGTTTCTTTTTGATTCATTGATAAATAAGCGAAAATATAAGTATATATATATAAGAAAATATATAAGAAAATATATATAAAAATATAAATATATATATATATATATATATATATACATATATATATATATATATATATATATATATATATATATATATATATATATATATATATATATATATATATATATATGTATATATATATATATATATATATTCATCAGAAAAGAAAACTTCGAACAAGGTAGACACCACGATTGTTGTCAACGTGTCAGTAAAGAAAATAGCCTTCATCAGGGCAAGAATCTTTGCTGAAGCGTTGGCAGCAATCGTGGTTTCTACCTTGTTCGAAGTTTTCTTTTGTGTTCTCTACCATCCTTCAAGATTTAAAGACGATAGTCTTTCTTGGGCTACTTAAACCCTGAAATGTCTGTCTGTCTGTCTGTCCGTCTGTCTGTCTGTCTGTCTGTCCGTCTGTCCGTCTGTCTGCCTGTCTGTCTGTCTGTCTGTCTGTCTGTCTGTCTGTCTGTCTGTGCCTCGATTCAGCCTCCCGTCCAAAGCAAAGTAGATATTGCGCAATAGTCTTATATATGCCTCGAGAATCGCGATCGCAGCGTCGCCTGCCGCCGCTTCTCCGCGGCATTCACGCGATTTGCGCTGCGTGGCTGATAGGAGATCGTGCAGTGTTTTGGTTCTGTTTCGCTTCTTTTCGCATATTCGCGTCATATTAAACTTTTTATGTTGACGTTCATAAGTGAAGAGTACGTTTAGATCTCTTAAAGGGACACTGAAGTGATTTGTAAACAATGCGGGATTACGAGCGCAAACTGTAGTCCGGAGTCCCTGGGCTCTGTTTCGACCACTCTGTGCGCGTTTACGCGAATTTATTTAGTAGAAAAATCAATTCGAAAATGCTGTCCTCCTTTCTTTACGCTCGCCCATTTTATGTGGCGTTTTCGTGTGACGTCAGCAGGAGAGGAGCCGACAATTGGCTGCGCTACTGCACGGCTCGCCGACCTTCCGCAACCGAGTCAGTCGGCCCAACGTTTAGTCCGCCGGCCGCCGACGGGTCGTCGCAATTCGCTCGATCAGTTGAAACTAAGCCACAACACGTTTGGGAATGGAAGAATGCGCCTTTCTTTACTTCGTTAGTTTGTACTCTGTATCTAGCTCCAAGTCAAGGTCGCTTCACACAAGCGCACATGCGACGCTTCGCTGACTGGTACGCCAGTAGGAAAATATAAGGCCTCTTGAAGGGGGAGAAGAGTGAACGAAGTCAATATAGTTACTAAGGAAATAAAACCAACTGATATTTTTACCGTACAGCGTAAAACTAGTGTGCGGGAAGCACTTTTTTGCGCTGGGCGAGCAAGCAGAGCGGTCAGCAGCACGACTACGCATCTGCGAACGCTTTCCCGTCTACGAAATGCAATTTCTAGACGTGAGCTATTGAGGAAACTCGGGGGACGCTTACTGCACGAGCGCAATACAACAAATAGTCACCTAAGCTGCTTGAAATACTAAAACGAAATAAAAGTGTAAACTGGTTATACATTATATACTTTATATTTTCCATCGCCGCCAGCGGCCCTCCGTGGCCTAGCCGTCTGGAGCGCTAGGTATGTCAGCCCAAGTGTTTTGCCAGACACAAGTTCGAATCGCCGCGGGTACGTGCTTTTTTTTTTATGAGTTAACTTTTTCATTTTTCGCCGATGTTTTCTATACTGAGTTCACCTTTTTTTGGGCCGCAACGTTCATTGCTCCACGAACTAGTCCACAGAACTCGCGCAGGCTGGCACTGGCGCGCTAGCGAGTTCTCGTTGGCGTGCTGTTTCCATAAGCACCGACTGCTTGCGGGCAGTGGGCACAGCCCAGAATCAACAGACCCTTGGCCTGGTGCGAACACGCTTTTTACGATACAGGCATGAGCGAGGCAAGCTCCAAATATGGGGGAAAAGCGCATGCATTTGAGCGTCTGCGGGGACGCGGAGGGCGTTCATGCACTGCGTAGGCCTCAGATAGTGAATGCTACGATTCCAAGCCGTCCTGGGAGGCTTATCTTATGCATTTTACAGCCGACAACATGGCAGAAGCGCGGTACTACGATAACTGGGATATTGAGAATGCCCATCCAACGACGCCATCTAATGTCAAACATGTTGTTTTACAGACCGAAACCGAAACCGAAACTTGTTTGATTGCTAACCTTGGGCATCGTCCAATCACGACGCCCCCTCCTCCCAACGTCACAGCTTAGTTTGTGCGGCCGCCGCAAACGGCGCATGGTAGTTTTTCTTCTTTCGCGCTTTGTAAAATAATTACCGATTTGTCAACCGGATAAACGATGAAAAGTGTGCTAATTTGAGCCAGTCTACACAGTGCAAGCAAAAACGGGAGCTTGACAAATTCACTTCAGTGTCCCTTTAAAAAGCAGCTGTCTCTTCGTGGAGCACTCGAGCGCCAACGAAAAGTACCCGAGGACGCGTTTCTGCGGGCTTCGTCGCCGCTGTCCCGGGCGTTCGCACGGCAGGAGCATATCAACACTGTCACCTCCAAATACATCAGGCACAAGTGAATTCTAATGTCGCCTCGTTTAGACATACTGGCACAGTGACAGGTTGGTTTCATTTTGCAGCGCGTACAAGAAATGCGATTTCGTTTCGAATATACGTAGCAGAAAAACATGTTTCGGGGATGTGATTACCCAATCCCGAACAATAACATAGGCCTTTTATAAGAATATAAACCATACGAAATTGTTAATTATATTACATAGCTTGAATGGAAAGCGCTTAAACTTTGACTGGTAAACAAGGACGAGAAAAACTACAACACAGGGCGGCGATTCGTTAAATATGTACCCACTCACGCCTTATAGCAACAACCAAGGAAAATTATTGAAACTACGAAAAAATAAACACTGTGCAAGTCTGGAAGAAGCAGAATAGCTCTGACGGGAATTAAAAAACCCGGTGCAGCTTCTTATATGCTAAAGACGTTCGCGGAGTCTCACCAGACCAACTAGACGCGAAATCCCCTGCATATTTCGAGAGACAAGGGTGGGGAGGGAGAGGGGGGAAAACGCTGTGTGGACAAATGCTGTGGACAAAAAAAAACGCTGGGAGGGAGGGGGACAAATGAGGAACGAAATCAAGCAATGAACGTTTTAGTAATCACAAACCAATCTCGCGTTTTTCAACTTCAAAGAACAGCTGATCGTTCTGTGGACGCATTTTTGGAAGTATACAGAGTACGCAGTTCACAAGCGATTAAATGTGGCGTTAGAAGAGTGGGGTATCTGATAATTCCCTCTGATTTCAGTTTGTGCTTTATTCTTCAGGCTCCTTGTGCCATGTGATGATATTTGGAAGAAGCGTTTAGTCGCTGGTGCGGATTATATTATAAGCTCATCTCCGCGCTGCTCGCGGAGGATATATGTAGCAGATGAAAGTTTACGGGCGCTCACCTCACGACAAGACGACTCTTTGTCGTGGGCTGATTCTTGATAGTAATTCTACATTATTTGTCGTACTTTCTATGAATTTTCGCGAAATTAAGACTCACTGGCTTGTAAGTGGTGGTGATCAATATATGATGTATAATATCGGAAAACGTAACTTGCGTGCTGTCAGGTATGAGGGTTCCGCTAGATTCTGTAAGCGCACAAAGCCGATTTACATCCTAGAGTATACCCGCAGCATGAACATCTGAGGAAACGCTGGTTACGGAGACACTGTTATTAAATTTCAGGGCTTCCATGCATACGCCGGTTCCGCGAAGCTGGCCTGTGAAACACACCTGGCGCCTATGCAGGCCGAATGTACCTCACTAAGATAGTGTGAGAAACATTTACTCTCGTAAACACGCCCCATTTTCGAACAGAGTGACTGCTCCACATAAACATTTTCAACGCCACCAAACGTGAAATCTCAGTCATGAACGTGCCGCAAAAGTCCGGCGACGATGGGAGCGGGACGGAGACTCCCGCGGCTGCTTTCGAAACGCGCCGCTACGGGGATTTCAGTGGCGTCCCTACAGGCAGCACTCGAGGCGTATAATCACAGCCAAAGGTAAACGTCTAAGCCCGGTTTATATGTAATACTTGTCAAGTTTGTTGAACAAGAACAAGACATTACACAAATATAAGACAGGAAATTAGTACACAAAGAAAATTTACAGTGTTCTATTTTAAAAATTTTATGGATGCTTGGTTTTTAGAGAGCAAATGATATTCTACATCTACTGCAAAAAACCGCCGCCTGCTGTTGAGCGCGCCACTTCCAGGCAGCATATGAAAATTCACGCAACAACAGCAAAAATAGATGATCATGATGTCCTGAAAGATTTTGGCACGCACGCACAAGGGGGGATTGGCCAGGGCTAAATCGGTTGTTCCCCTAGCTATGTTCCCCGTTATTCTTGGAACGCACGTAGAGCGCGGCTACGCGGTTCTAGAAACCTTGAAGTCGGCCGCCTCGATTCAAGCGCGTCACTGCCGTACTGCAGCGCTGGCATCAAGGAACCACGCCGGTAGGAGTAGAACGCGGTAAATTCGAATCGCCTTAAGCAAACGCTTGGGGTGTTTACATTGGGGTGAGCGCGACGGTAAAGGAACAGCATGAGAGTTGAGCGAGAAAGCAAAAGGGGGTGTAATGGACCTCGAGGTCCTCCGGCAAGCCGTCGAGAGAGAGCGGAGAGCGCACGTCTGGTGATAATGAGGGCTTTAATCGAGCTGCTCCGCGTGGAGCGCGAGCGCGTGCCACCGCTCGTTCCTATCTGGTGAAGATGATGATGATCAGCGTCGTCTGTTATGTAGGAAGAGGAAGAAGTTCCTGCGTTCTCCCCCGCCCACAGATGACGTTAGTTGGCTTCCAAGGGGTATAAGAGTTGAACGGGCCGATCGCCTGTCTTTCCACAAGGCAAGTGTAAGTTGCAGGAACGGACTTTGCCATCACGCGTGCGATGAAGTTCTTGAATCCATGCAAGAGTCCACATCTGCCTTGGACGTTGCTTTTCGCTGACGAGAACCACGTTTCCTTCCTTCAATGAATCGACCCCCTTGACCTGGTTGACGGAAACGTTTTTGAGCTCACTCAAATATTCCTTAGACCAGCGGGTCCAAAACGCTCTTAGGTCATCTTCTCTCTTCCGCCAAAGGATTCGCAGCTGGTCAGCCGATTTGTTGGATTTCTCCACGGCTTCGTACGGTGGCAATGCCGTAAACCTCCTCCCCACATAAAAGCTTGACGGAGATAGTGAGCACGGTTCGTTTACGTCGTTAAATATGTAGGTCAGGGGCTAGAGTTCAATACAGCCTCCACTTCGGTTAAAAGTGTCTCCAACTCTGTATAACACACTAGGCGCCTGCCCAACATTTTCTTTAAGCACATCTTGATAGATCGGATCAGTCTCTTAGAAACCACACCACCAAACAGAACTTGGGCAGATAAATTTGCAGTGTATTCTAAACGTGGTAAAAAATGGAAGGACATCGGGGTGTCTGATAGCTTTCCATAACCTTTGAAGCTCTTTCGAAGCCCGCACAAAAGTTCGTGCGTTGTCGCTGTAGAGAGTTTTACACAACCCCCGTCGGGACACGAACCTCCGCAAGGCGCAGATGAAGTTTTCTGTTGCTAGGTCTCCCACGAGCTCTAAATGAACAGCCCTTGTTACGGCACAAGTGAAGAGAACAGAAGTGAACAGAAGTGAACAGCGGAGGTGTCTCTTGCACTATGGGCTTGGACTGCAGCCGTTCACAGACGAAACATCGTCCGATAGTCTTTTTTACTAGTTGTCGGGCGCGTGGAATACAGAACCTCTCGCGAACTTGGGTCAGGGTATCTCGTACTCCTCCATGTAGGACTTGCACATGGGCGTGCTGGATCATGAGACGTGTAAAGTGCGTGACCGTCGGTAGGAGTATGGGGACCTGGGCTCCGTATTTACCACTGGTGACCACCCTTATTCGAACTGGCAACAAACCGTCGTCATCGACTAAGGGTCGAAACTATTTGATTTTACTGTTCGACGGAAGAGGCTTCTTGGTTGCGATGCATTTCGCCTCGACATCAAAATGAAGCTGCTGTTCCACGCGAATGAGGTAATGCTCCGCATGCTGTACTTCTTCGGTGGTCAGAGGCCCGGTCACTTTATCCTCTTGTTTCAGGTTCTTCACGTAACGAAGTACCCATGCTGTGACGCGGAGTAACTTGGACAACGCGCTGAAGCGTTCAGTGTCGATCACCTTTGGCACTAAAATAGTCGTATTCACGGCGTGAGCACCGGTCGTTGCCACCTTCTCGAATTATTATTTCCGGCCACAGATCTGGGTCAGTGAGCCAGTCTGGACCACGCCACCACAGGTGCCATCGCTTTAGCAGGTCAGCCGAAATGCCTCTTGTCAGTAGGTCGGCTGGGTTTTCCCTTCCTGGACAGAAGCGCCAACGTGTGTAACCCGTCAGATTCCGGATCTCTTGCACCCTCTTCCGCATGAATGTTTTCCATGTCGACGGATCTTATCTAATCCAGCAGAGGACAATCTGCGAGTCTGACCAAAACGTAACTTCTTCCATTTCGAGCTCGCAGTTCTTCGTAATGTAGCTGTAGATGCGTGCCGCTATTAACGCCTACATCAATTCAAGTCGTGCAAGCGTAACCGTTTTTAGTGGTGCAACTGTCGTCTTTGCAAAGAGAAGGACTGTCCCAGCACTGCCGCTGGCAGAGTGGATGGTTAGGTTGACCACGGCTCCATAAGCCGACTCGCTTGCGTCTGCAAAGACGTGAAGGTTGGATGTCCGGTTCTGGCCATCCCTTCCGGCGCCTAAAAATCTTGGGATGACTACATCGTGCAGTAGGGCTACGTCTTCGGCCCACTTGAGCCTTATGCTTCGCCGTCGATATGGTAGGGGGTCTTCCCATTCAAGGTTTTCTCGCCAGATGTCTTGCAGCAGGAACTTGGCATTGATAAAGAAGGACGTTAGAAAACCCAGTGGGTCATACACCGTTGCGATAGCTTGAAGAGCGAATCGTTTTGTCACTTCGTTTTGCTGTATGAAGTGCAAAAGGCTGTTGTTCTTGAAGGAGAACGTTTCCGTTTCAGGGTCCCATGACATCTCTACAACTTTCGTAGTCCCTGACGGAGGACAAAGCACCTTTTCCTGGGAAGTTATTTTGTCTGCAAAAGAAGCAGCAACATGCGGATAGTTGCTCACCCACTTCCGGATATTCATGGACGCAGCACGAAAAATCTCAGCGATCTCCTCATGCATTTTGATGGCTTCTGTACTGTTACCAGCTAAAATGAGAAGGTCATTCATGTACATGGATTCCTGAAGGAGACGGGCTGTCGAAGGATATTTCTCTTCGCATCGCCGAAGATGGTGCTTCAGTGCAGCTGTCAACAAAAAAGGACTTGAAGTGGCCCCGAAAGGAATTCGAGTCATTCTCCAGATTTCCTGCTCTGGTAGCGGTCGACCCGCTTGAGGCAATGTTTTAAACCAGGGAAATCTCAGAGCATCTCTGTCTTCTTCACGTAGGAGAATCTGGAGAAATGCTTTCTCGACGTCAGCGGTCATTGCTACCTTGTACCTTCGGAAACGCAGTAGAAGTGTCACGACATCGGGGTTCAGGTTCGGGCCTGCTTCCAAGTTCTCGTTAAGCGACTTCGCACCATTTTCATGGGATGATGCGTCAAACACGATTCGCACTTTCGTCCTAAACGGTCTTCGCGGATCACTGCTCGGAGGGGCATATAATACAACCGCCCGCGAGGGACGTTTTCCGTCGGTGGTACCCTTTCAGCAGATCCTTCTTCCAGGTACGTTCGAATGGTAGCGTAATACCTCTGCACGAGGTTGGCATTTTTTCCTAGTTTTTTCATTACGATATGGAGGCGCTTCGCTGCCACAGCAAGGTTATCGCCAAGTCAATCCTTGGTTTCCACTGAAGCGCGACCTCATACCGTTCGTTTTTCTTTTTGATTGTTTCCTCAAACTTGGGAATGAGCAGATCGTTTTCGGAACTTCGTTCGTCCTCGCACTTAACGCCGATGCTATCAGTCCCAGAAACGGTTACGGACTTCCGAGACCTCGTTGGCGTCCACGGACGCTCGTAGCACGACAACGTTAGCACAGTGCGTGACATTGGCTCCTAACGGCAGCGGGCCTTGAACTGTCCAGCCTAGCAACGTTTCCACTGCCTTGAGCTTCGTCGTCACTGGCTTCACGTTGCCGGTTACCAGATCCCAGTAGTGGTCCGAGCCAATCAGGATCGTTATTTTGGTTTCTTCGAAACCTCGTGCGAAGAGTGCCCGTGTGTCTAAAGTCATTGCTTTCCTCGTCTTGATGACTTGGTCATCTGGCACGGGGATATGCTCGTTGCATATAGCATCTATTTCAAGTACCTCGATGTGCACGGGCCTTTCTGTGGTTTCGGGAACAATGAGGAGACGTACTTTTCTCATTGTTTTTGTCGTTTTCTGGCATCCAATGATACCCACAGTTAGTCTCCTCTTCCAGGAATTCGCAGCCTAGTTTCTGTGACGCATCGGCAGTAATAAAACTGCGTTGGCTGCCGCCGTCAAAGAGGATCCGGTAGCGTCCCCATGACGCAGAGCCTTTGACTGTCGCAGTAAAAGTCTGAAGCAGGACCATGGGGCCAGTTTGACGAGAAACCAGGCTAACGGGAGTAGAGGTCACTTCGTTTCTGCTCGAGGCGTCTGGCGCGCACATGGTAGTTCCATGCCTTCTGGGCCACTTGTCGCACCGCAGTCGGCATCGGCAGTCTTTCGCCATGTGCCATTTCTTGAGGCACCGGAAGCATCGACCTTCCTTGATGAGCAGCTGCTTTTTCGGTTTTAAGCTCCATTCGTCGCTGTCGCAAACCTCGCAATGATGCTTCACGGACTGGCACAACAAGCACCGTGAGGGTTGTTCGCCGAGTTTTGTAGAGCCGATACGGTGTGTAAGTTTCGGAGCCTCTGTTGTCTAGGTGGCTCTTGTGGTGTCACGGCGACGTCCGGCGTTGTCACAGCTGTTTGACGCTCCACAGCTTCTCGACACCGAACTTGATAGTCGAAAAAGTCGAGAAGCTGCTCGAGCTCTTGTTCAGCCGTCTCGTACTGTTGCCAGCTACGGCTTTTGTCGAGCTGGATGTCGTTGAAGTACACGTCGGTGACTTGAAGAGTCCGTGGTACTTCAAGACCATGCCGGGCGGTAGCGTTCTAAAGAGAACCTCCCGTAGCATCAAGCAGTAATTAGCGGGACTGCTTCCAAGGGCCTTCAGACTTCGTACATGCACCTTCAACGGTCATGCACATTCAACTTCAACGTAGAGACGCTGAAGTTGCTGTGTGTTGTTCGACGATGAAACCGGTTTCAGGTCAAGAAGGCTTCTAGGATAGTCTTGGACGATTATTCTTTCGTCTCCGAAGCGCTTCTTCAGGATGTCGACTGCGTCCTTGTAGCACTCCTCGCTGGCCTGAAGGCCACAGAGGGCTGACGCGGCTGCTCCGGTCACGAGGGTGTTCAAATAGTTAAATTTGTCCGCAGTGCTCAGTTCGCTGTTGTGCACAGGCGATGAAAACTGCATCCAGAAACGCTGCCAGTTCTTCCGGTTCCCGTCAAACTTGATTAAGTCAAGCTGAGGCAGCTTATACTTGCTGGTGGCCGGAGTCGGGCAGCTCATCGGTCGTGTGGGCAGTCTGGATGCAAGGGCGTTCTGCAGCTCGAAACGCAGGGTCGCTGTCGTGTTCACGACCTTATCGCCGTATCTCCCAGCGTCCGACGTCTCATTGTCCAGCAGGTCGTCTGGCGTCTCGTCAAAAATACGCCCGTCGAGCTTACTTATCTTCTGCTGGAGCACTTCGATTCGTTCAAGCAGAACGGTCACCTCGGACGCCGAAAGTCCAGGCTGCCCTAGCATCGCTGCTTCCGCTTCGGTAATTACGCCGTCCAGCTGAGAGCGGAGGCTCTAGAGACGTCGGAGTAGCCGTTCCATGGCGGTCAGCTGGCGGCTGGGGATTCTGGGGCCAAGGTCGCCGGCGCCGCGTCCGTTCAAAGGGCTTGCGTGGCTCCGGGCGTCGATGAGGTAGCCCTTGGCGCGAGATCCCGGGTTTCGGCACCATGTAATGGACCTCGAGGTCGTCCGGCTGCAAAGCCGTCGAGAGAGAGCGGAGAGCGCACGTCTAGTGATAATGAGGGCTTTAATCGAACTGCTCCGCGTGGAGCGCGAGCGCGTGCCACCACTCGGTCCCTGCTGGTGAAGATGATGATCAGCGTCGTCTGTTATGTAGGAAGAGGAAGAAGTTCCTACAGGGGGCATTTCCTTCGCAAATGTCTACAAAGACTAATATCGTTGAAGGACATTTGCAACAAAAGGAGCAGATATACGCATCCAATTTTAATTGCTCCCTATATATATATATATATATATATATATATATATATATATATATATATATATATATATATATATATAAATATAGATGGAACTATATAGTTGTAACGTTAAGGGACAAAAAAGAGAGCGGAGTGGAGCGTGCTATGCACATATTAGTTGAAACTAAGAAATGGACGTGGGCAGGGCATGTAATGCGAAGGCAAGAAAGATAACCGTTCGTCAGGGTAACGGAGTTGATTCCTAGAGAAGGCAAGCGTAGCAGGGGGCGGCAGAAAGTTAAATGGCCCGTCGAGATCAAGAAGTTTCCAGGGATAAATTGGGCACTGTTAGCACACGACGGGGGTACTTAAGGAAGAGGCCTAAGCGTAGGTGGGCTGGTGAGGATTTATATATATATATATATATATATATATAGCAAGTCCATCTCTAAATGTCCACAAATTGCTTTCACTTTATTTGTGTCTTATTCATTGCCTACATATTTGGTAACTGTTCAATGTACAATAAATGTTTATGCACAGCTGTTCTTTGCATGTCGTTGTTCCTAGCGCCGTCAATACGGCTTTTTTCTGCCGTCATGACAAGCTACTCTAAGTCTGCCTACTTCGGCTTGCTGGTTTCCCCTCTGATAAATTTGTCGCCTTAATTTCAGCTCAACAAGACCTACTGCCTCGACGGCTTCGAAATAGTTTTTATCCTGAGTATATAGTCACAAGTTCCGTGAGGTGCCGTAAGTAAATCAGTTCTGCTATCCTCGATTATTGCAAATATGTTACCAGTAAAGCTGCGATTAGTACGAAGAACAATTTCAAAAATCTGTTTAGTTCCATATTACGCTTTGGTAGCATTGTTCACTTGTCTTCTGTGGCTTAGGTATAGAAGAAATTGAGAGGAAGACTTACTTCTATTTTCAAATGGCTGCAATACCTTCAAACGCGATATCACTTTGAGGTTGTAAAGGGCCGAATCCTACCAGCATACAAGCAGATTGAACAACCATAAGTGTAATCTCACCTTACTGGCACAGAAATAGATTTTCAAAAACAAAAATGTTAATACAGATGTCTAAAGCATCGGCGTTTTACGTCTGGTTCCTCCCGTTAAGAAGCAGCCTTATGCAAAAATGTACTTACACGGCTGTCGATTCTAAAAGGTTTCATTTCTCGCTGCAATGAGTGTACTTCTGCTTATTAGGTATTTCTCTGAAACCATTCAGAAAGCTTTTAAATTTGTCTTGACGTCCAGTGGAAAACTTGCGCCAGTGCTCTCACGATCGGTATTCATTTATCAGAGTCGAACAGATTTACGGGAAATCCCCCCGGTGGAGTAAGTTTATTTCTCTTTCTAAGAGAAATAAACCATTTTTTTTATTTCTGTCAGAGTATAGTGCTCTTTCTGAGCATGTTCTAGGGGCTGAAAGAATCCTCCCTAGTTAGTAATTCTAGTATAAATAGGCCCAATAAGTAATCTTAGGTGACTGGTAGGCACCCCTGCTGGCGTCTTTGTCCGCCATACAAATAAACGTGGCAGGCAAAAGCACCGTACCCATAGGCCAGCGTCGGTATCGGCATCCGTATAGAAGTGCCCGCCAGCCTGAACCCCCAATTCGCGCGTATCAACAACTAGAGTATTCATATGCAGAATCGATCCGCCGTGCTTGCTGACAATGTAAAATAATACTATAAGGGGAAAATGAGGTTACTTATTTCCAGCAAGGTGGGCTACTGCCACGAAGTCCCCCACCCCCCCACCCCCCAAAAGAACGCCGACACTGATGCCAAAGTTGTGAAATCTATTAAAAATGTCGCAAAAAGTTATCACTATGCTTTAAAAAGTGATGAAAAAACTAGACTCTGAACAAAAATGAACTAGATTGTGTCTATTAAATTATAGCCGCTGAGATGTGTCTCAGTACAAAAATTTCCATGGAAAGTTTTAACCGACTCAATCTCTGTCTGCCAAACCATGTATAGCACCAGGTTTACACGGGCCGGTGCGTCACTATAATCACCATGTATTGTCGCGTAACAAAAACGCG
The DNA here is from genome assembly GCF_048455015.1 of Haemaphysalis longicornis. Classification (NCBI taxonomy): domain Eukaryota; kingdom Metazoa; phylum Arthropoda; class Arachnida; order Ixodida; family Ixodidae; genus Haemaphysalis; species Haemaphysalis longicornis. Next base: position 34,690,707 of record NW_027526385.1, on the reverse strand, counting down.
CTGTTCTGATTATGTGTTTCTTGAAAGCGGCTGCATGAATAGGGGAGCTGACGCCTTGGGGGGATAGCTCTAGCAGAATGTTCTAAAAGCGAGCGCCAGCTCTCGCAGGGGTGATGAACCCAGAATGCGCGCAACGCTTCTTCCTTGTCCAATTTGAACCGCCGTGTTCCGCTCAAGACGTTAACGGACTGTGCCATTTTGTTAGCATCCCCTCTTGGTAGAGGTGTTAATAAATGCATGACAATATATATACCTAATAAACATATATATATATATATATATATATATATATATATATATAGCACTGAAATCAATAAAACTACGGGATTCTCTATCAGAATAGTCGCATAATTTCCCGTTCATGTCCTAAGACGCAGATGTGTCGACGTTCTCTGCGGGTTTTTAACAGCTGAGCTGTTGTAGGTCCACCCTTTTAGAAAGCCTGTTGTATGTCGTGCATCACGCAGGGGCAGGAGCACATTACCAGGCGAACCGATAGAGGCCGCAATGGTCTCGCCGCCGCAGCCTCGCAGAAACCGGTTAACAGACCCATCCATAGAGGGCGAAATATTGTCCCATATGCGGCCTCCTGTCGATCCCGTCAAGTAAACGATTGGGTAGAGGCCGCCAGTGCTGATACTTAGCTGCAGATTCATTGGGCGAACCGTAGAGCTTGCGTGGTGACGGAGCTGCATTTCTCTAATCAGCGCCGTTGTCTAATGATAGCCGAGACCAAAGGACCACTACTCCGCTGTTTCAGAAGCTTTCACACTGGGTGATACTGGGTTTTATTTTTTGTTTGAGGTGACAAAGGAAAGCACGCAATATAAGAATATCAATAAAGTATCCGAGAAGTGTTCGCAATTGAAAATTTGAGGACCTTACGGGGTTTCTTCTTGAGTTGTCTGTAAATTGTTTCAATAATCATTGCAAGTAAAGCCTACAATGTGTACACTGTGATAATATTTGGTGGTTTTACCATTTGTTTAGTAGCAAGCATTCTCTACTCATGGTATTTCATGGCCATTTTGAATGGATATTTTATGATACCTCTAGGATGCTCTACTGTTTTCTGGCGAAACTATTCTTACTCGAGCTAGAGTCACGCCCAATTCGAGTATTGCACATCGAAAACAGCTACACTACAAGGGCCTCAGCATGGGGCATCCTCCGACCGCATCGAAGCTGTACAAACCCTTGCCCTATATCTCCCTCCTTTCCCCACCATGCAGACAGTTTTCCCGCCTCGAGGCGAAATTCTTCTAACACCCACGCTATCCTGTGAGTATTATATGGATACTTGCGTACCAATTAGTTGACAGTATAGGATAAAAACAAAAAAAAATCCCTGCAATCTACGTATCTGCCGTGACCCTGCACTTGTATTCCGTGATAGGCTTTACTTAGGTACTTGTGCGTTGATTTATAAGTCGTTTATTTATTTATTCCTATAATTTCTTTCAGCCAGTGTTTGGTTTGCCGTCGTCGGTTTAATGGTTTGGCCTGGTGATGTCTTGCTTACCAGTATGGTCGGTCCAACTCCGTCTAATTGTGTTTCTACGACAGGACTACTCGTTTGACTTTGAAGGAGAAGTAGGTGCCGGAAATGGCAGAAAATGCGCGCAAAAAGCGAGGGGAGAAGGAGGGAGATCAGGAAGTCATCGGGAAAGGTTTTCTTTTAATCCAACAAAGAGGCGGGTTGGATGGAGAGGAAATTGCAGAAATAGAGGACAGGGTAAGTGAAGAAACCTAATTTCGCAAAATATATCTGAAACCCCCGGATGGCCGGTAGTTGGCACACTTGGAGACATAATTGAATGGTGCTTGCCAAAATAGTTCTTTTGTTTGCATTGAGGATAGGCTAACAGATAATTGTTCTACCATTACGGCGTCACCGTTGGTGATGTCAGATTACCACCGGTACTCGTGAACTGAAACGTGGCACAACGTAGAAGTTAGAATGTAACAACAGAAATATTAAGCGGTACCATTTACACTATTCCGACATATTTGTCTCACTGTTGTAGCAAGCACACCCCACACCATGGAATTTTCGGAAGATCGCGTAATATTCCGAATTGCGGTTTAGAATGCCCTCTTCGACCTCTAGTATTTAGCTCCTAGGACACAAATAGCGCAAGCACTATCTGGTCAAAATCCAACAAGGTAAATATATGGTCTAATTGTTAAACTTCAAGAATAGCAAAAACAGCGCAAAGGACTGGAAAGGGTAAAAAAAATGACGAAGCGCTGACTAACAACCAATAGCTTTATTTCTGTGAGTGGTTTATAAAAGCATGAAGAAAGGGGGAGAGGTGGGAACACAAACAAACAAAAGTTTGCATACTTTTCAGGGCGAGGGGTTCAGACAGATATCTTCATTTTATAGGATGGTCAATGACGGAGCGCTCACACACATGTCCCCGCGTTCATAAATTCGGTGCGCCTCGCGAATTTCGCTAGTGGTTTGGTACCAGTATATTTTGAAGATTTGACACTTTTTTAACAGAGGTTTGCATTCGCATCCTGCATCCGCCACCGAACACAGGTTTGTAAGCGATGGTATGTAGGACAAACCCGGCGATGATCTCCTGCGTGAACATGCGAATACACTAAAAGGCGTTCCTAACAGTTTTCCTTGCGCTCACTGCAAAACATGTTGATGCATACCACGGTTCGAGAATTGTCAAATCATCAAAAGATTGAGGGACCAACGTATTCGCGGAATTTGCGAGGTGCACCGCATCTACGAATGCGGTGACACGCGTGTAAGCGCACCGTCATTGGCCCGACTATAAAAATAAATATGATGTTTGTCTGATCCGTTCGCCCAGTAAAGTTTGCAATCTTTTTATTTGTTTGTGATTCGACTTCCACCGTTTCTTCATGGCTTTATAATGCGTTCACGGAAATAAAGCATTTGGTAGTTAGCGCTTCGTAAGGTTGTTCGTGCTTGTACCACCTTTTGTGCTGTTTTTGCTATTCTTGGTTAACCTGTAGTTTGGTATGACCAATCCTGTTTGTTTTCACATTTTTGCTGTTCAATGCTCCTAATCTACACCTTCGCTATGAGGTGCGCCGTAGTGGAGCGCTACGAGTTACCTTGACCACCTGGGTATCTTTACCGCGTGACTAAATCTTCATGCCCGGTCGTTTTTCCTTTTACCTCCACCTGAAAAGCGTCCAGAGCGGCCGGTATTTGAACCCGCGTCCTTAAGCTCAGCGGCATGATGCAGTACCCGCTGAGTCACCATGGCCGTGCATATAACCAAATACGGGTGACAAACATCGGCTGTTATCTACCGTAAAACGTGTGCCCGTTCTTGGACATGTCGGGTATTTGAGGCCCACCTGCTTCCACTCAGCAGGAATTTTGAGAAATTCAGAGCAGACATTGTGTGTTGGCACCAATCTCAGGTCGCTGTACTCGCGTAGGTTTTTTTGGGGCAGCACCTGTACGCACCTACTGCTACATGGAGGTCACCGGCTCAGACGAAGTCCGGAACGCGGCCGCGGTGTGCAAGCTGTTCTCGATGACTCTCCTCCACCTGAACAGCACGCCCACAGACCGCCTGTGTGCCCTGATGACAGTCTTTGGAATAAACGAGCAGAGCCTCTCAGTGGCCGAGCCGTAAGTACTGCACCAGAACTGTGGAATATGTTGGTGCTACATAAAATGACCCCAAATGCGATGGAGGCTTTTAGTAGTCATGTTTTGAAAACTTCTCTGAACAGTGCGGTGGGACACATTTATGCAATATGTTAATGATGGGAATGTGGGACACCGTATAACTGTTGTGTTCGACCATGTTAACTTCCAACTTCCGTTAAGTGTCCCGATGCGCCAACAGAACTAGCCAGTCACTACGCGATTTTTGTAATGATACTTTGGGGGAGGTCCTCAACACTTTAAACAATCAAAAAATCACGCTAGGTAGGCTTATACGAGCCGAAGCTACACCTGGGCCGTGACCGCAAGGATCCGCAAAGTGCGCACAAAGTTGGCTACGCGGGCGTTGTTGTTTCTCGCCCTCGCCAGAAAAAGAGCCACCGGTGCTGAAATGAAACCATCGTTCTTGGAGGCAGCGGATCTTTTATCCTCTCAGCCATCGCGAGAGGTGTTTAGATAATTTCAGCAGGTACAACGACATGGGCCATCTACACTCTGTCTTCACCACTGGAAATTATCCATGAGTGGCTTCTAGAAATTAAGTACCCCCCCCCCTTCATACACCAATACCGTCTCCTTTAGCACCAACTACATTGGATGGAAACAAAGCGTGCTTCATAAAAGCTAGTGAGTGACAGTTGCCGATGGGTGTGGTGCAAAGTTGATATATAACGTCTTGTTTGTCGTGGCCTCTCTTTTTTCGGGCAAATATATACTCTGCTATTTGCCTTTCGAGTGCAACTTAATATGGGGTGCTATTCCAAAAGGCCCGAGTCTGACGTCTGTACCAAACTCAGCCACGGCGGAGATGTGCTGTTAAAGGAGGCTAAATATGATATTTCCAGACGGAGTTCAAGCGCTTTAAAACTGCGATTTATGCTATTTGCTGAATATTGAGGGGACGTAACCGGTACAGCGCAGCGCACCCCAAGGATGCGCGGCTAGGGTGCGGCGCATCTTTCAGTGCGTTCTCTCATTCCAGTATTGCACCAATGGCTACCGTGGGCAAGCAAATCAAACTGCTCAATTCTATTGCACTTTTAATTTATTTATCTGTATTTTACTGTAACATTCATTTATTCCTATTCCAGGCGTTCATATGCTTTTTGTTTCAAATTTTTCGTCCTAAGGAGCGATATCTTCCGTCGGTGGCAAAAAATGTCATCACGTGACTATAGCCGACTGGCAAGAAGCTAAAGCGAGTGATGGAAGCGCGCCAGATTCAAAAGTTGCTGCTCGTATTACACTATCGAAACACTCCGGTTTTGTACGCAAACTTTCATCGGGGCACTCAAGTCTGCGTACGCACTTATCACGGGAAACCCTTGCGATACGTATTAGCAACTTGTTTTTCTGATACATTGCACTTGTGCCTTATACCTCGATTTTTTTTCTTTTGGCGCTGATTACTTTGGCCGGCATCTTTTCTGTTATAACGTGTTTGCGTCAGTTGCTTCCCTTTTATTTGTTACTTCATCGTGTGAATCACATACCCAAGAAGATGAGAACACGCCGCCGCCTCCCTAGAATGGGGGTTCTGCAAAAGTGTTGTGCACCTGCCCTACACCCGTTACATCACGTTCATGCGTGACGCGGCCCTCACAATTCTACGACTATTACTTTTCAAATGCACTGTTATGAGTTTTGCGAACTGCGCACATTAGCTTCTTAAAACCCCTATTTGCGGACCAATCACACAAGTGGCCATGTGTTACGAAGGAAGGCATTGCAACGATACAACTTTTCATATCTGTTTGCTTTATTTCCTTTTGATCTTCACCGTTCACGTTCGACGAAGCTCTCCATAGTCGTTTTAAGGGTCGAAGCACATTAGGCCCAGGTTGTCTGTCCGGAGTCCGGCAGCCGCCGTCCGTGCTCATGGTACAGCACCGTGTAAATCGAAACATCTGTGAACAAAAGGTTCAAAAGAACAAAATAAAATGCTCACAGATGGTTAGAGAGACAGAGGTAGAGGGAGAGAGGGAGAGAGCGAGAGGGAAAGCGAGAGAGAGTGTGCTCCTGGAGAGCCGTGTTGCGCATGCGCGAGGAGCATTGAATTGGATTGGATTGAATTAAATTTCGATTTGGATTGAATTGGATTCAATTGAAGTGGATTGGATTAGAATAGATTGAATTGTATTGGATTGGAGTATATTGGATTGAAAATCGTTTTAGCAGCAGTAAAGACTCTCACGGGTGATTTACTGTAAGAACGATCCCCAGAGCTTCGCTCACTCGTCATGATTCACTTCGTGGAGTGGCGTAATTTTTTCTTTCGTTGAGTCCAATCGCCTCACACCCTCTCTTCCGTCGCACCCTCCAAACTCCCGATTGTGGTGTCTCAGGCGTCATACGGTGACTTTATTCCAAAGTATCGCCTTTAGTCGCTTTTCACGCTCTGCTTCTAGCCATAAGACGGTGACGCTGAACGAAACCCCTTGAAAAGTGTAGAAATCACCTCTGAGAATAGAAACGCGCTATTTAATGTATACGTACAGCCATGAGCTAAAGTATACGGACCACGGGAGCGGTGTCCAAAACTAATCGCTGCCCTGTCTGGTTGCGCGGAGCCTGCTGTAGAGACTGCGCACAGCGCTTTGGCGGACTAGCAGTACAGCACACATGCCGCTATCACTCGCTTCTTCGTGATTGCTTCACACTCCGATGAATGCGCGCCAGAGTAAAATCGCTGCCCCTTTTCTGTCTGCTGGTCGAGTCACATACTGTGGAAACGGCATGCTCGCGCAATCGGCGGTAACGCTGCTCCACAGGCAGAGTTGGCGCGCAGGTGATTTTTTTGTAGTTGAAGTTTTTTATCGCTCCTTCCCCGCGTCATATATTAAAGCAGAAAACAATCACTGTGCAGTCGAATAAAATAAGACAAAACATCATCTTTCTCATACTAGCGAACACACAGAAGGACAAAGGTAATAGAGACGACGAAACACACGCTAGCGCGTGTTTCGTCGTCTCTATTACTTTTGTCCCTGTGTGTGTTCGCTAGTATGATGAATTCCTTAGTTAGTAACCAACTCGCCCAACTTACCGCCTTAGACGTAATCTTTGCCAGGCTTGAGAATATTCGGGAAATTCTAGAGCCCTGAGAATGTAAGCGAACTCAAAAAATTATTCATGCTAACCTTCCATGCTCAGGTTTTTGCAAATACTGTTGTGTTTAGGTATATACTGCGTTCCTTTGTGAACCGTTGTTTACTGTATGTGGCATATGTGCCATCTTCGCGATTTTGTCATGTTCAATGCATTCATACATACATTTAGTGTTCAAAAACACCCTTGCGATGAGATATTTTTGAACCGCCGTTTGAAAAGCCCAGCGACTATCGAAACGCATGCAATATACATTCCTAAATCAGATTTATGTGCACTTGAAAACAGTACTGACAGTTCTCGCGCACTTCTGTGGCAGGAGTTGAAATTGAATGATTTGATCCAAATGGGGATCGGTCAGTCGATGATTCAAGATAAAAAGATTAATAGCTTATGGTCGACGGCATGTGGCAAACGGTGGAAATGTTCTTGTGGCAAATGTGGCAAAAGGGTGGAAATGTTCTTCAGTGTGCTTATGAAAACTTCGCCTCCGTGGTGAACCAGTGCACCGACCGGCAGCTACAGTTTAACAAAACCTGTTCCTCACTAAGTTAGTTCATACATTGAGAAAAAGGAAAACGTGGCGTTAAACAGTCGTAAGCAAAGACATGATATGTGCGCCCGCAAGCACCCTTATCTGTCGTATTTTGTCTTCGTCGAAGTACATTTGGTTTTCCTTTTTTGTCAGCCACAGTTTTTGCTGTGGCATATTACCCGCTCTGTCGTACGTTCCTTCGACTCCTGCATGCCAACGTCAGGTATGATCACCCACGGCATGCTCCTTCACCAAGCGCGCAGTTGCCACGACTGACGGCTACCACAGAACAGGGAACATTTCGGCTACCTCGTAGCTCGTAGACGTGTCAATGGAAAGTAAAGAAAGCAACTCCAAGAAACCGCTGAGGAATCTAAGTGTCATGGCAGGCCTAAGTCAGAAGCGGGGCTCTTCCCATAATCCCCCACGACGACATGGATTCTCAGGTGCAATTTCCTGTCTAGGATACTTTCTGAGAAACTCCATGTTCTATAATAGCGCCCCTGATCGTGTTTATTTTCCCCTTTCCCCAGGTCCCTCCATTTGCAGGTGCCAACCTGGGACCAGTGTCAAGCGAGCACCCAAGACCCAAATGCAACTCAACCGCCTCCGAAGTGTGACACCTGTGATCGGTCGTTCGTCTGTGAAGGTAGGCTGAAGGGGCGCCTCTTTAACAACAGCCACCTCAGACTAGTGCAACTGGGTACAACGCATTGTGAAAGGAACGAGGTATAGAGATGTTACAATATTACGGTTAATTTGTGAAGTTAATGAATTTTCTAAAAATAACTTGAATAACGAAATTATTCTTCTGTCCACTCGAATAGAATCTGTCTTACTAAATCAACCGCGACAATATCCCTCCTCTAACTTCGATTACACTTTACTCCATGATAGGGCAAGGAAACTGTGACCCTGTGTATTCGGTATCTTATTTAGTTGATTCTAGTTCTACGTTTGTAGTTTTTTCCGCTAATTTACAATTCTCTGTTACTTGCGAGATACTGAAGTATTGTTGTTTCTCGTTTCAGCCGGATACTACCACCCAAATAAAACCGAATGCAGTAAGTGCTAGAACAAGACCAAGCAAATCTAACACAATCTTCTCTGTCAGTCCCGCTGCCATTTTTAGCACCACACGGGTGCTTTAGCCAGCTGCATTGAATATTACGCAAACCAAAACCAGCAGGGTTTGTGGCACACGAATTAGTCATTTGAGTCATCGATACCCTTTGTAGACACCTTGTAAATTGAATATAAAAAAAACAGAAAATCGCCGTTACCAGCTTTCTACCTTGTTGCCCATCCCTGGGCTAGAAGGATTACCAGACATCACGTTCTGTATGAACATGATTCGTTCACATGCGCTTTCAAGTTGTGCTTTCCACGAGTTTTCTGGTTCTAAGAAAGTTCGCAAGTAGCAATTTTATTCTGTTCTAGCGGTTATGTATGGTGAAAAATTGGCAAACTGATTAACCAATGCAGTTCATGATCTTGCGCTAGGCAATTTGTTTGCCGGTAAAAGCTACATCGTGACGTAATGTGCATCAGCAATGTGCACGCGCGAGCTCTTCCTTTCACGCCCACTCTTACTCGAAATGGTTTAAGTGTTCGGTCTGGTAAAATTGATTTTAAATCGTCCAGACAAATAAAGTTTGTCTATAATGTTTTAAACACAATTTGGCCCGGTAGTACGAAGGGTACAATTTAGGTTAAGACAACTCTAAAACGGGTTATAACATGTTCCATTGTAGAAAAGGCACACTTGATTTTACTGTGCACGTTTCTCCTGCCTGATAACTGCAGAGTATGCATTACCTCGCTTTTCTCTCATATTTTTTTATAGCCTTTGCCTGTACCGAGAAGCCCAGAGTGCCCCATCGCAATGGGCCACCCCTTGCCTGACAGTCCATTCAAAACATTGCGACCAATCGAGGGTACAATGCGCACTAGCACTGAATAATGCACCCACTGTTATTCTGAAAAAACACCCACGATCGACGGATATTCAATATACACACGTCGGCTCGTAACAGTTTATTGAAGGTTACAATCCTAATCCTTGAAGACAACATACTCCATACAATTCTGCAAACTTGAAAAATAAATTCACTTAATCATTCGCAAAACAAAACCAGGTGCTTGTAGTCTTCTGCTCCTTAAAGTTTTAGTCTTACGAGAGCATCGTCGTGCGAAAAATCGCCAGTGCCCACGAAATAAATAGAGAATACATGTTTACGTCGTGGATGGAAATGATGATCTTCTATTCTTTGCCTTGTGTACCTCAGAATGTGGGACACGCGTGATTCAAAGTATTCAATGTCAATTCTGTTTTATTCAAGGAGTCTATGCGTAATTACGCGGTGAGACGCGCATACCGAGAGAGCGTCCGCAAAAACTGGAACGGGATGACGGGAACAGCTAAATTTAGGTGTCCAGAAACGAAGGAAAGTAACACTTTCTAGTGGCAAGCTTAAGGCTAATGAGCCTCGGTGTGTGCTAATATTATTTGCTGGAAACTTTTCAAGGTATAGGGGATATCGAATTCGGTGGGACGAAAATACAGTAACTACACGGAAATAAAGAAATTATAATAGTTCCTCTTAAGACTTCCCAGAAAACTGGACTGGTATACTTGCCTCCCTTAAGTAAATCTAAAGGGTCTCCGCATTTTGAACAACGCCGGTGAGGTGAGAGGGACAACACGAGTGAGGTGATATGTCTTGTCCTAGTTTTTATGCACGCGCCATGGACGATGTCGTTGCTGATTCACGCGATTTTTTTTGTTTTTATCTTCTATGGATGACGAGCAATAAAAGCTATTAATAAGAACTAAATGTTCTTCGAGTCTTGGAGCAAGACATGTTAACGCAGGTGCTAGGTTTGGTGGTTCTTGACACCGCGTGCATTCCAGAGAAGAGTTTTGAGACCGCCATATTGTGGATGGCGCAGTTCGCACGATTTCACCAACACAGTAAAATATTTTTTGTAGGGTTTACCACGCCGACTGTAATGAGGCGATGAGGCGCTCCGTAGTGGATGGCTTCGGACTAACTTTGACCACCCGGAGATATTTAACGTGCGCCCAAATCTCGAACAGAGCAGCATTTTTAGATGCAGAGCATCTCTTGCTCGGGGCTATGTATGTTGTCCTTCCGGCGTCCGGCCGCACCTCTCCTCCTCTCCACGCCAGCTGTGATAACGTCACTCTCTCCCCTCCGGTCTACACCATCTGTGTGCGCTGCTCCTTCCTTCCCCCTCTCCACGACAGCTGTGATAACGTCACTCTCTCCCCTTCCCAACAGCTGTGCGCACTTCTCCTTCTCTGCCCTCCTCCTCGCCACTTCAGATAAACCAGGTCCACGCCGCTGCTCCCTTCGGTTGCTGCTTCGGTCTGCGCCATCCGATGAGCTGACAATGGACGCCAACGATTCTGGTAGTGAGCCGCCGCGGTGGCTCAGTGGCTAAAGCGTTGCGCTGCTAAGCACGAGGTCGCTGGTTCGATTGCCGGCAGCGGTGGCGGCTTTTTTGATGGAGGCAAAAAGCAAAAAAATTACGCCATCTTCCTACGTGGTAACCCTGAGGAGACGCAAAGCATCTCGAGTTTGCACGGTTTTGCATATCTTCAGGGTTCCAACGTGGGAAGGTGGTATTATTTTGCTTTTCGCCTCTATCAGAAATGCGGCCGCCGCAAAAACTGAGCGAAGAATTGCGTTCGGCTTATTGGGCGTACGGTCAAATTTTGATCCAAATGCAATTGTTTTTTATTATTGTACCTTATTTTATATGTCATGTGTGTAACTACTCTAGGCACACCAGTCATTCCCGGAAAACTCACGGGTTTGAACCACTGCTTTGAAGCTTTATTGCTATTAACAAGCCTTTCTTTAATTCTGTAAATCAAACGTATACACATAGTCCGATACTATGAACATATTCTTAAATTTCAACTGGAATATTTAACCATTCATTTCGCCAAAAGTGTTAGTTTTGCGGAATGAAGATAGGCATATGCAAGGCAGCTGTGGTTACACAGTAAAAGATCGTTAATTGGAGCTCGGTTAATTCGAACTCACACATTTGTCCCAGCAAACTCTATATATTTCAATTTCTGGGCAAAAACTAAGGTGAGGCTGACACTAAAGGCGAACGTGGCCTGACAGAGGCCTCAGCCACCCGATTTACAGAGTACATAACAACACGTCTGTTCACAAATTTAAGCATGATAGCACAATCGTTATAGAGAAATAGCACAAAGCAAAGTCACTAATGCACTTATTATGTATTATACAAAGCATAGGTCTCGAATTCACAAAGGAATCACGATGTACACATAAACGCAGTAATTCGTACGCATGAACTTTCATCCTTACACTACTATGTCACAATTACGTATTAATATATTTGTTTCTAATTGTTTTTAATTTCTACCTTTAGGGGAACATGTAGACATATACTTCGAGCCCTTAATTATATATCAGTATTGCGAGCGTTTTGTTTAAGTAACACTTTTTTTACCTGTTTTTTTTAACGTAAGTTCACTGGCGTCGAAGATTAATTTTTCTCCTAATTTATGTAATATTTCAGTTGACTGGTACGGGAAAGATTGCTCACAATAGTTCCTTCTTACTTTTGGAGTGTGCCGTATTGTATGCCTGAGATCGTAGCCAGAAGATTTATTGTTAACTTCATTGTGGCTCTTTTGCTTGTAAATGGTGTGCAGAACCTTCATGTAAGAGATTTGGTCAGCTCGAAGCATTGAATATTCAGTAAAAATATTGACTTGTCCTCAAATCTGCGCAACAACCACGATAATCTAACTATATGCGGAAAACTCTTTTTTGCAATACAATGAGCCAGTTATAATTAGTTTTAGCTGTGGTCCCCCACACCAAAATCCCGTAGCAAAGTTTCGAATAAATGACAGCATTTCATCAGTTTTGTTTCAACCATAGTGGTATCAAATGGCCGATTCTATATATGAGACCTATACTTTTAGAGAGTTCGGAGTAAAGGTGAGCAATATGCGTATTCCACGAAAGTTGTTCTTGAAACCTAAGAACTTCTGTTTAGTCTCTCGGTTGAACTTGGTTCCGTTGAATGTAATGTGGATTTCTTTCTCGAAATTTTTATTGTACGGCCTAAATATCATATAAGTTGTGTTTGTGGCATTAGGTAGCAATTTATTATCTAATAACATATTTGATAATTCTTCCGAGTAAACATTTACCATTGAGTTAAGTATAATTATATTATCACATGTGAAGAAAACATTAGTGTCATCCGCATACATTACAAGTTCTTGCGGACCTTCTATATTTATGATGTCATATACATAAACTATAAACAGTGACGGGCCTAACTTGGAGCCTTGCCGGACACCTTGTTTTAGATCTAATATGTCTGATGCAATGGAGTTCAGCTGAACAAACTTCTTTCGTTGAGTCAAATAGCTTTTAAAAAGGTTATCTGCCACGCCACGTATTCCATACCTCTGCAATTTATTTTGCAAAATATTATGATATATTGAATCAAATGCTTTTTTAAGGTCTAAAAACAGTTTAATTGTGAACTGCCTGTTTTCAATGTTTGCTATTATTTTATTTTTAATATACAATAATGCTTGATCTGTTGATTTAGATTTTTGGAAACCATATTGATACTTGGAAACTACATTGTGTTTAAAAAGAAAGTCGATAGTTCTAAATGCAGAGCATTTCTTTACCTGACGATGTCACCCGTTCTAGGCGTCCGTAGTAGTCCATATCGCTCGCAGGTGCGCCCTCTCCCCCGCTCCTCCTCGCCTACTCTCCGCTCGCATCGCGCGCTCTCTCCGCGGTAGGTTCGCGCCCAACAGGTGGGGGCGCGCGCGTCGCGGGATCAACAACATCTGTGGCGTGATCGTGACATCAGCATCGCGCGCGCGTGGCGCGATCGTGGCGTGATAAAGGCGGTTGTCGGCGAGACTGAAACGCACTCATCACCGCGCTCTCTCGTCAGCAGTTGCCACAAGTGCAACAACATTAACGTAACGCAAACTACTTAACGAACGTCGTGCGCCCCCGGAAGTGCTCTGCATTTGATCATGCTCCTCGCGAGGGGGATGTTTCTGCACGTCTTCTCTCCCCCCCTCGCGCCTTCCCCCTTGGCAATGAGACTTTTTTTATAGATTACTCCCTCAAATACCTTGGAAAAAACTGTCAGGACAGATATTGGTCTGTAATTTGATATATTGTCGTGTGCTCCCCCTTGATGAATCGGCATCACTCTAGCAACTTTAAGATCCTCAGAAAAAACACAGGTGGACAGACATAGACTGATAATGTACGCTGACGCCTCACTTAGTTCTAGTGCCACGCTCTAATTCACACTCGATAAAAACCTGTCAACTCCTGCGCTGCATAATTAGTTTTTTGTCCTATAAGGTCCCGTACTTCAGTATCGTTCGTAGGTTCAAAAAGATAGAGCTGGAGAATCGTGGAATGCCAGTCGCGCCGCGGCCACCGTTATCAGTGTGTGTTGGGTGCGCACCAGCATCAATAAAATTTCAACTACGATCTCCAGGTTTCCATTGCTCCTGGCAGAAGTCGGTCCAGAGTGGTTACAATGTGCTGAAAAGACAAACCGAACCAAATTTACTAGGGATGCAACACAATGAAACTGAAACGCAATAGCATTGTTGGCGCGCTACGCTCCTGCAACAGCTTCTTTAGCATATACGGAGAGGGCCGCGCCAGCGCCGCAAGTGCCCCGGCGCATGCCATTATTATTTACATAACATTATTTATGAAATCCCCTGCCACCAACATGTAGTAGCGCCTAATTCGCAATAACAAGTCAAGAGGTGGCTTCTTTGTGTTGTGCCGTGCAGTGTGGCGCGATTTCCATTTATTCTCGGGACCGCCCGCTAATTCCAACTCCGTTTAATTAGAACAATTTTATGGTCCCCTTCGAGTTCGAATTAACGTGCTTTTACTGTATTACGCCGAGTGGCGAATCAGCTGGTTAATGGTAATCCTGTCTGCAATGAATAATACTTATGCATCCTGTAGTCCACGCTTTTTCAGTATCATCTGGCCAGCGAATCTGTTTTTTTAATAGTGGCAGCAAATGAATAGGTTGTTATTCTGATGTACACGCATTGAAATCACTGAATCTGAGTGCAGAAACGCCGTCGAAGAAAGGCAAAGTAAGTGTGGAAAACAGGTGGTAGGAAGTTTAGTGGTGTTCAGATTACGAACGGCTTCCGAATGGATAAGAAAGGATACACAGAGTAAGCATCCCACAGCAAAAAGGAGCCACGCAGTCGGCGTCCAATGAGAGTAAGACCGCAAAATTCAGTGCTCAATTGACTACAAACATTGGTTGACATCAATTAGGGCATTCAGTGCTTCCCTATCCGTCTCAGCATAATAAATATTAGATGATTTGTCTCCGCCCCGTAGGCGAGTTCCGGTAAGAGATACAGATCATCTACTACGGGGCAGAAACTCGGAGGCTCATAAGAGGGTTCAACTTAAATTGAGGACGACTGAGCGAGCAATGAAACGGAACATGATAAATGTATTTTTTTTTCAATTCAATTAATCGACAAGAAGAGAGCGGAGTGTGTCAGGGAACAAACGCGTGGTAGGGATATATTAGTAGAAATTAGGAAGACGAATTGGACGTGGGCAGGGCATGTATTGCGAAGGCAAGATAACCGTTGGTCATTAATGGTAACAGAGTGGATCCCTGGAGAAGGCAAGCGTGGCAGGGGGTGGCAGACAGTTAGGTAGGCAGATGAGATCAACAAGTTTGCCGGGATAAATTTGTCCCAGTTAGCACAGGACCGGCATATTTGAAGAATAATGGGAGATGCTTTTGCTTTGCAGTGGACGCAGACAGGCTGGTGATGGACTGTTATGGCTGGATTTCTCTATAGCTTCCGGAAATTCTTGTGATGAACTGGGCGTTATTATAGAGCGCAATACTCCTAGCGATAACTACCGACTGAAACTGATGCCCTGTTATGTTTTTCATTCTTACAGTAACAATAGACCTAGGCCCTGTGGAAGCCGAGTACTGCTACCTAGACGAGTTTGTCACCGCAGCAGAAAGCAGCGCCCTGTGCCAGAGCCGATCGTCACACCTCTTCGACGTCAACGACCGAGTCTCCACTCCCTATGTGCAGAGAGACCTGATGTCGTCATTTGCACACAAAGATCTGGAATTTTGGGTTTACGGGGAAAAAAACGATTTCAGGTGCGTTTTCTTTATGTGACGTCAAACAAAGCTTTGTGACATGTGTCAACTGTTTCCGTGCAAACGAGTCTACCACATAAAATCAAAATTCTGCTGCATGGTACTCTGCCCATGATTTTTATCAGCATAATAATTTTCATTGCCGCCGTTCGATACTATTCTTTACCAGCTGGCTTTAGTAAAATGCAAAGCACCTATAGTTACATTATTTTTATTCCAAATTTTATTCTCATATTTTTTTTCGAACGTGTTAATTTGTTCACGCCACTAGTAACGCCCATATGCCGAGTTGAGAATTTTTTGCTGGCATTATTTACATATCTGCATGCGCGCAAGTGGCTGTTCTCTGTGCGGGATGCAACATTTGTTCCTTCAGTTTATTACTACGAGGAAGATCAGTAAATTGATTAGTCATCACGCGTGCAAGGAAAAGGCGTAATATTCAAAATATGGTTAATGCCACTGTGCCGATGATTGTCAGCATAATAATTTTCACTGTCGCCATTCAATACTATTTTTTACCCGGTCGCTTTCGGAAAACGCGGAGTACCTCAATTTCCTTTATTTTCATTCCAAAGTTTTGTGGGCAGACATATTTTCGAGTGTGTTAATCCGTCCGGGCCAATAGTAACGCCATAATGCCGAGATGACCATATTTTGTTGCTATGATTTACATATCTGTATTCGTGCAAGTTGGCGGTTCTCTGTGCTGCCTACAACATATATCCCTTCAGTTTTTTAGTACGAGAAACGTCAGTCAATTAATTAGTCATCTAGCGTTGTCAAGGATGAAAAACTACTCGTGCATAAAGCCTCAGTCTGAGCCTATCAGTGTGGTTTCTCACTTAAGATAAAGCTGCGTGTATTTTCGAGAAGGCTGTGTGCTTGTGTCTGAATCATAGGTTTTTGGTGGTATGCAGTGTGTAGTTAAGGATTGTCTGACAGAGTATAACCAATTTTTTTTTGCTTCCCCAGTCAACTGCCAGGAGTAATCACGTTCGACATAGACGAGGTAGACTGGAGCACGACTTGCGTTACAGCCTGGTATGGGCATGCTGTGCCATGGTACTTCAAGCGGAACTGCAGCGATCAGATACATGTCACCTGCGAGATAAGGGGATCAAGAGAAAGTAAGCGTTAATATTGCCATGTGCACAATTACCAGTGTCATCGATAGAAGGTGATAGATTGCCAATTCCGTGTCTTTACACGAAATTGTAGAGGTTTTCCCCCAGTTAGCTGTCTCGCTAAGAGGAACGCCCTAGAGAACGGAACCTTTCGGAATTGGTGTTCTTGACGCTCTCAGATCTCATGGAAGGAACTGTATTTTTGTGAGGGTGTGACACGTAGGGGTCCCTATTTCTGATTAAAAATAAGCGTTTCATTCCACCCAACCCCTGCGCTTATGAACAGCCCTACGGACCCGCTGTTTCTTGTAACGTTTTTTGCTTGAAGCTGGGTGTTTCTTGAAGAAAGCGTCAACCTTCCCTAACAGTGATATAAACCGAATGAAATAAATGCTACGACATTATTGCGCTTCCATTGTGACCCTTTGTTTCTCTCAAAACTACTTCATCGGAACGGCAGAACGAGCCTGCTTAAAAGATAGTGGACCCCTGACGGTGTTTTGTCTCTTACAAAGCGTTGGGAAAGGGGGTATCTGCATGTACCATTTCTTGTTTCTCAGATTTCACGCACAATAGCCAGCAACAGTTATACAGATAATCCGTTGTAAATTGTGAAAAACGTTCTCCGTGTTTTGAAAGACGATAAGTGGAACGGTCATAGAAGCATTACTGCATCCTTGCCCATCACTGTTGTGCTGCCTTATTAGAAGTTCGACTTAAAGGGACACTGAAGTGAATTTGTCAAGCTCCCGTTTTTGCTTGCACTGTGTAGACTGGCTCAAATTAGTACACTTTTCATCGTTTATCCGGTTGACAAATCGGTAATTATTTTACAAAGCGCGAAAGAAGAAAAACTACCATGCGCAGTTTGCGGCGGCCGCACAAACTAAGCTGTGACGTTAGGAGGAGGGGGCGCCGTGATTGGACGATGCCCAAGGTTAGCAATCAAACAAGTTTCGGTTTTGGTTTCGGTCTCTAAAACAACATGTTTGACATTCGATGGTGTCGTTGGATGGGCATTCTCAATATCCCAGTTATCGTAGTACCACGCTTCTGCCATGTTGTCGGCTGTGAAATGCCTAAGATAAGCCTCCCAGGACGGCTTGGAATCGTAGCATTCACTATCTGAGGCCTGCGCAGTGCATGAACGCCCTCCGCGTCCCCGCAGACGCTCAAATGCATGCGCTTTTCCCCCATATTTGGAGCTTGCCTCGCTCATGCTTGTATCGTAAAAAACGTGTTCGCACCAGGCCAAGGGTCTGTTGATTCTGGGCTGTGCCCACTGCCCGCAAGCAGTCGGTGCTTATGGCAACAGCACGCCAACGAGAACTCGCTAGCGCGCCAGTGCCAGCCTGCGCGAGTTTTGTGGACTAGTTCGTGGAGCAATGAACGTTGCAGCCCAAAAAAAGGTGAACTCAGCATAGAAAACATCGGCGAAAAACGAAAAAGTTAACTCATAAAAAAAAAAGCATGTACCCGCGGCGATTCGAACTTGCGACTGGCAAAACACTTGGGTTGACATACCCAGCGCTCCAGACGACTAGGCCACGGAGGGCTTTTTTTTCTTTATTAACTAGGCCACGGAGGGCCGCTGGCGGTGACGGAAAATATAAGGTATATAATGTATAACCAGTTTACACTTTTATTTCGTTTTAGTATTTCAAGCAGCTTAGGTGACTATTTGTTGTATTGCGCTCGTGCAGTAAGCGTCCCCCAAGTTTCCACAATAGCTCACGTCTAGCAATTGCATTTCGTAGACGGGAAAGCGTTCGCAGATGCGTAGTCGTGCTGCTGACCGCTCTGCTTGTTCGCGCAGCGCAAAAACGTGCTTCCCGCACCCTAGTTTTACGCTGTACGGTAAAAATATTAGTTGATTTTATTTCCTTAGTACCTATTTTGACTTCGCTGACTCTTCTACCCCTTCAAGTGGCCTTATATTTTCCTACTGGCGTACCAGTCAGCGAAGCGTCGCATGGGCGCTTGTGCAGCGCTTGAGTGAAGCGACCTTGACTTGGAGATAGATACCGAGTACAAACTAACGAAGTAAAGAAAGGAGCATTCTTCCATTCCCAAACGTGTTGTGGCTTAGTTTCAACTGTCGAGCTAATTACGACGACCCGTCGGCGGCCGGCGGACTAAACGGTGGGCCGACTGACTCGGTCGCGGAAGGTCGGCGAGCCGTGCAGTAGCACAGCCAGTTGTCAGCTCCTCTCCTGCTGACGTCACACGAAAACGCCACAGAAAATGGGCGAGCGTAAAGAGAGGAGGACAGCATTTTCGAATTGATTTTTCTACTAAATAAATTCGCGTAAACGTGCACAGAGTGGTCGAAACATGGCCCAGGGACTCCGGACTACAGTTTGCGCTCGTAATCCCGCATTATTTACAAATCACTTCAGTGTCCCTTTAAATAACGAATATTGGTGGTTACTGGCATAAGGACGGCAATGTAGGGAAGGCCGTGTAGTGCTAACGACCTTCTCTGAAGAACATTGCATTTGCAAAGCACGTTGCGTAACCTGGAAAGCAAACGTACGTAATATGCATTTTGCCAGTCGCATTTGAAAGTTCTTAAGCCAAAAACCCGTGAGGCATCAAGAAGTTAGTTAGATACAAACACCTTAAGGTACATCACTTAAGACACGCCCAAATCAGCAATGGGAAATGAAATTACTGAATAATAAGCGCACATTTGAAGATTTTCATACGTTTAGGTATATTTACGAAAATATTTCAAGTTTGGCTAAGACGCGAATGTATGCAAACTGATCAAGTTCTTCGACTCCTGTTGGCCATCATCAAATTGACGTGCTCATTCAGTTTTCTCGATATCACAGGTGGACTTACGCTTGGTGGACGGGGCGTTTGCGACGCATGTAATTTAATTATGCACATTGTTGAGTCACTCACTGTAACTCAAGACGGACTCTAGAGCCGACGGTGTATTGCATATAACTCACGACGTTATCTTTTTACACCAACGATGTGATATTGCCGCGAACCATGTACGGGTTTGTTTATTTTTTGTTTGTTTTTAATGCCCTGCCGCGCCCGGCTCTGTTATCTGTGTCCCTTGCGAAGCGCGTGTTTCATTCTTTATTTTTATGCCGCGCGGGCTATCTCATTCAGATAAGCAGAGTGTTTCGCCCTAACGCCGCTAGTCCAGAATACTCTTCTGTGATCTACAATGCTCTGGATGCGAATCGACGGTTCCATAAACTCTCGCGCCGAAAGATAAAAGCCTGCACAGCAGACGCCGCGGCATTCGATTCTGCGACGCTCGCCCACGCACGTACGTCACTTTGTTGACCGCTGCTTCGCCGCCTCTGTATTCTTTTCAGTTGTTAGGGGAGCACAAGTTCGCTCCAATAAACTTGTTTCTTTTCCAAAGAACTGCGTCGTCCTTGGCTTCGTGACATCTGGTGGAGGTGCGGGGTACGCACCCTTCATGCCCACTACAACCTCTGGAAGCCGCCAAGCCAGTCCAACAAGAGCCAGCCTCCGCCTGCAAGATTTACCACCCAAGGTCGGTCTACTACCGGAAAAAGCGAAGAAGAAAGACGTCGCAACCAGCACCATGGCCAACCAAGCCAATCCTCCCGTCGTTATGCAGCAGCCACGGGAACAGCCATCATTCCGAGGAGCGCGTCCGGACTGGAGCGCGTCCGGAAATTCAACAGGTGGGACGACGCAGAAACGTTCCGGCATGTTTTCTTTTACTTGCAAGATTCGGCTCGCACTTGGTTCGAGAACCACGAGAGCTCCATGACAAACTTGGCTCAGTTCAAAAGCGAGTTCACTAAGACCTTCACTACCGTCGTGCGGAAAGAAAGAGCCGCCCTTTTTTTTGGAAACGCGCACGCAACACCCCAACGAAGGAGTCGTGATCTTCGTTGAGGAGATGAAGCAGCTATTTCGCCGCGCGGACCCCGAAATGACGGAAGAAAAGAAGTTGCGCTTCTTAATGCGTGGAGGGAAGGAGGAAATGTTTGCTGGACTTGTCCGAAATCCGCCCAAAACCGTCGCCGAATACGTGACCGAAGCCAGCACCATTCAGAAAGCCCTCGAAATGCGTACTAAGCAGTAGGACCGCAACTTCGTTGGCGCGGCCAATGCGAACGACTTTGGCAGCACGCGGATCCCGGCTGACAGCCTACGCGAGACTATCCGCGCAATAGTGAGAGAGGAACTGCGGAAAATTCTCCCAACGCCGCCGCAGCCCCAAGTCTCTTCCCTCACCGACGTGATTAGAGAAGAAGTGCAACAAGCGTTGGGAACTTCTAAGCCTACCGAGGTACCCCGAGAGCCACAAGCTATGACATACTCCGCGGCTGTTCGTCGACCCCACCCTGCTCCAACACGCCGTCAAGAGGCCCCACCGTACCGCCGCCCACTGCTCCCGTGACGTAATTCTCGGAATGGACTTTTTGACGGACAACGGCGCCATAATCGATCTGCAGACGAAGTCGATAACTTTTTCCTCCGACCACTCCATGACGCCGGAATCGAACCCCGAACGCCGTGCAGCTGTAAGGATCGCCGATGATCACGTCACCCTGCCACCCCACGCAAGCTTGATGATCACCGTCTACTGTGAAGGTGCTGCTCCCCATGTCGACGCTATCGTGGAGAGTGACCAAAGGTTGCTTCTTGACCGCGGTGTGTCTGTCGCAAGAGGCATTGCCCGGTTTATGCAGCGCAAATCCCACGTTTTGTCACCAATTTCACCGAGGAGTACCAGCATTTAAATAAGGGCGCTGCAATTGCGTTCGTCGAAGAAACGCAACAAGCAAGTGACGTGATAACAGTCGCCGACTTTGAACGCGCATCCGACGATACCTTCAAGCTTCCGCACCCCTTCGACGTGAATCCCTACCGCAAGAAGAAAGGAACAAATTATTGGCTTTGCTGCGTCGCTACAGCGAGTGTTTTTCGTCAAACTCAAAGTTACGTCAAACACTTCTGGCGAAGCGCCGGATAATAACCGAGGATGGAGCCCGACGTACCCGAAAGTCGCCATACCGCGTCTCTTCACACGAGCGGGAAGCCATCCGGACTCAAGTCAACCACATGCTCAACGACGACATTATACAGCCATCGAAAAGTCCGTGGGCTGCGCCGGTCGTACTCGTGAAGAAAAAAGACCGCACACTGAGGTTCTGCCTTGACTACCGGCGATTGAACAAGATCACCAAAAAGGACGTGTACCCCCTGCCACGAATCGACGACGCCCTCGACCTCCTCTGCCATGCGAGGTACTTCTCATCGATGGCTCTGAAGACAGGCTACTGGCAAATTGAAGTGGACGAGAGAGATCGAGAGAAGACTGCATTCATAACCGCGGACGGCCTATACGAGTTCAAGTTGATGCCGTTTGGGCTATGCACGGCACGAGGAACGTTCCAAAGAGTCATGGACACTGTGCTAGCCGGCCTGAAGTGGCAAACCTGCCTCGTATACCTCGACGACGTTGTGGTATTCTCCCGGACTTTCGACGAACACCTCGCAAGGTTGCAATCGGTACTCGAGGCCATCGGTACGTCGGGGTTAACGCTGAAGCCTGAAAAGTGCTGCTTCGCGTACGAGGAACTGAAGTTTTTGGGCCATGTCGTCAACGCCGCGGGAGTCCTGCCTGACCCGGCGAAAACTTCAGTCATAGCGAACTTCCCAAGGCCGAAAGATAGAAGGGCAGTCGCAGATTTCTTGGACTGTGCGCATACTTCCGGCGCTTCGTCGCAAACTTCGCACGCATTGCAGAGATGCTCGCGCGCTTGACGAAAGATAGCACCCCTTTCATCTGGGAAGACGACCAAGAAAAAACGTTCTGTGAGCTGCAAAGCCTGCAACACCTGCAACACCTGCCTGCAAAGCCTGCAACACCTGCAAAGCCCACCCGTGCTCGCTCATTTCGACGAAAACGCCGAAACGGAAATACACACGGACGCCAGTGATATAGGCTTGGGTGCCGTCCTTGTCCAAAAACAAAGCGGGTGCGAAAACGTAATCGCCTATGCCAGCCGTGGTCTGTCGAAGCAGAAGAAAAAAATTCCCGCGCCTTCCCGCTAGGGGAACACGAGTAAATGCAGAGCATTGGGGGTCGTTAACGCCGCGTAAAGTCGCGTTAGGGTGGGTAGTTGGGTCGTAGTTGCGTTGGTGTTGGTTTGGGGTAGAGAAAGGAGAGTAAAGTCGCGTTAGGGTGGAGCGAGCGTCAACCAAGGAAGGAAGGAGCAACGCAGTGACTGGAGCACGAGCGACCGCTAGCCGCTTTATATTTGCAGCGCGCGCAGTAGAGGGAGAGCAGTACGGGGGGGGAGAGCGCGCATGCACAAGCAGCGCGCGCCCTTCCACGCCCCACCGCGCTGCTATCACGCACCTGTTACGCCGAGACCGCGACGGAGCGAACGGGCTGACTACGACGCAAACGCGCGCCAGCTGCTGTTGAGAGAGAGGAGGGAAGCAGGAGAGGCGCACCTGCTGCGGACGCGGAGCTGTGGACGCCGTCCGACGCAGGAAGAGGCGAGGCTAAGAAATGCTCTGCATTTAAAACTACTCTGCCTCCGAAAAGAGTGCCTGGCTATTATATGGGCTATTTCAAAATTTCGCCCATACGTGTATGGCAGACCGTTCAAGGTTGTAACAGACCACCTTACGCTGTGTTGGCTCGCCAATTTGAAGGACCCCTCTGGCCGTCTTGGGCGGTGGAGTTTGCGCCTGCAAGAGTTCGACGTTACAATCGTCTACAAATCCGGCAGGAAACACTCCGACGCCGACTGCCTGTCCCGCGCCCCTGTCGACCCACCACCACAAGACTCCGATGACGACAGCGCGTTCTTCGGTGTTGTTACGGAGAGCGACCTAGCCGCCCACCAGCGTGCCGACCCGGACTTGCGCGTAATGATCGACTACCTCGAAGGACGAAACGTCGCCGTGCCTAGAGCGTTCAAGCGGAACTTACCAGCATTCAGCCTCAAAAACTCCGTACTCGTGAAGAAGAATTTCAGCCCCGGAACAAGAACGAATTATCTACTTGTCATCCCCGCAGACCTTCGGGACGAAAGTTTGGAAGCGTCCCACGACGACCCGTCTTCCGGACATCTCGGCACAGCTCGCACTATTGCAAAAATTAAGGCGAAGTACTTCTGGCCCCGCCTTACATCCGACGTCACCCACTACGTTCGGAGTTGCCATGACTGCCAGCGACGAAAAACGCCGCCGACAAGACCTACCGGGCTTTGCAACCGATCCCCGTCCCGTCGAGGCCCTTTCAACAGATTGGAATGGACCTTCTAGGCCCGTTCCCGACGTCACGATCGGAGAACAAGTGGATTGTCGTAGCGACAGACTACATGACGCGCTACGCAGAGACCGCCGCTCTACCGAGGGGGACTGCACAAGAAGTGGCAAAGTTCTTTATAAGCCAAGTTGTGCTGCGACATGGAGCCCCGGAAGTCCTAATCACAGACCGCAGAACGGCATTTATTGCGGAGCTGATGCAAGGAGTATTACGCTACAGCAACACGGATCACTGAAGAACGACGGCGTACCACCCCCAAACGAACGGACTAACGGAACGTCTGAACAAGACGACAGCGGATATGCTGTCCATGTACGTCGATGTTGAACATAAGACTTGGGACGAAGTCCTCCCGTATGTCACGTTTGCGTACAATACAGCGACGTAGGAAACTACGCAGATGACACCGTTCGAGATTGTCTACGGAAGACGGCCGACTACAATGCTCGACGCCATGCTTCCGCATGTAGAAGACGACGACCTCAACGCCGACGTCCAAGGATACCTTCAACGTGCGGAGGATGCCCGCCAGCTCGCTCTAGTTCGTATAACGGACCAGCAGCTGGTGGATGCCGGCCGCTACAACCTCCGACGCCGAGACGCCGAGTACCAACCAGGGGATCGTGTGTGGGTTTGGACTCCCATTTGACGACGCGGACTCAGTGAGAAGCTTCTGCGACGGTATTTCGGACCCTACCAGATTCTACGACGTGTTGGCCAATTAACCTACGAAGTGATTCCCAGTGGTGATTCCGGCACATCACGACGACGCACGCGACCCGAAGTCGTCCACGTGGTTTGCTTCAAACCGTACTTCGCAAGATGACGAACTTTTTAAATGCGAATGCATTTATTAGCCGAGGGTTGTCTTGCTCCGTTGGCCGGCGCTGGGCACGAGTTCGCGGGTTCGATTCCCGGCCGCGGCGGCCGCTTTTCTGATGGAGGCGAAAAGCAAAAACGCCCGTGTGTACGAGATTTCGGCGCATGTTAAAGATCCCCAGGTGGTCAAAATTAATCCGGAGCCCTCCACTACGGCGCGCCTCATCGCCTGCGTTGCGTCGGCGCGTTAAACCCTACAATCAATCAATCCGTTGGCCGGCGTGCGCCTGCATTCCTCATGCGCGAGCGCACGTGTGCGTGCGCCTCGTAGTTCTGCCTTCGTCGTCGTCGTCGTCGTAAATGCGAATGCATTTCTTAGTCGGGGGTTGTTGTGCTCCGTCGGCGTGCGCCCGCAGGTGTTATCTCTCCGCGCTCCTCCTCGCCCCTAGCAACAGCTGTGGCGCGCCTAGCAACCGGAGCAGGTGGTAGCTCGGGCTGGAGTAGCGGAGGGCAAGGGGAGAGGAGGAGCGCGCTCGGGCGTGTGAGGGCGCTCGCATCGCGGAGCTCGGGCGGAGTAGCGGAGAGTGAGGGCGCTGGCATCGCGGAGCTCGGCGGGAGAGAGAGCTGGAGCGCGGGGCGGGCGTGTTGCGGGGGTCTATCTCTCCTCTCCGCGTACCCTCTCTCCGCTCGCTGCGCTCGGAAAATATATATAAATGCAGTGGAGCGCACGCCTCTCTCCGTTACTGCTTGCAGCAGCGCACTCATCGGTGCACCCAATGCATTCGCATTTCCGCACGATCCTCTTCGGGGAGGTGGGGGGAGTTTTTTTGTTGTTTTTTTGTTGTTGGTGTTTGTTCGGACTGTCGTTTTATTATAGCATCGGGTTGATGCACTCTTAGAGGGGGGGTAATGCCGCGCACCATGTACGGGTTTGTTTATTTATTGTTTGTTTTTAATGCCCTGCCGCGCCCGGCTCTGTTATCTGTGTCCCATGCGAAGCGCGTGTTCCATTCTTTATGTTTATGCCGCACGGGCTATCTCATTCAGATAAGCAGAGTGTTTCCCCCTAACGCCGCTAGCCCAGAATAATCTTCTGTGATCTACAATGTTCTGGATGCGAATCGACGGTTCCAGAAACTCTCGCGCCGAAAGATAAAAGCCTGCACAGCAGACGCCGCGGCATTCGATTCTGCGACGCTCGCCGACGCACGTACGTCACTTTGTTGACCGCTGCTTCGCCGCCTCTGCATTCTTTTCAGTTGTTAGGGGAGCACAAGTTCACTGCAATAAACTTGTTTCTTTTCCAAACAACTGCGTCGTCCTTGGCTTCGTGACAATATAAACCTCCGATCAGCAATTTCTCGGCATTTTAAAATCAAGCATTTGATGAATCCTTCTAAAATCTGCAAGACCTGCTTTCAAGCATAACCTTCCTCTTCACCCAACGTTATGCTTCCCTCTCTTGCCCTCCAGTTTGCCTTTTTTCTTCGCGATCAACATGGGCAGCGCTCTCCCTGAAGGCACGGCTAACAAGGTGTCAAGTTGCAAAGTTGATACTAGAACGGCAACCGCATACTTTGTAGTTTGGCGAAGGGATCGGTAGCCCGTTCATTTCATAATTTATGGTTTTTCTCCAAGAAATCTGCGACGTCTATTTGGATTCACAGAACTTTGTTGGTCCCTAACATTTCACAGCAACTGTTTTCCAGATTTCGGTAAAATAGTTGGAGTGTAAGAACACATTCATTGCTTGAGTTGTTTACTAATGGGTTAGTAAAATTTCAGCCCGCTTCACCATTTTTTTCTTCATAGAAGGTTGTTGACGAGGCCACTCTTGCGCTACCGGACAGAAATGTTCCGTGCGTCTTAATTTATAAAAATGAAAAGAAAACAATCTCGCAAGTGTGCGCTATTTCCCCTAAAACGATAAAAATTATGATTTATTCCTTCAAACATTGCCGTATTATCCGGAAAGGTTTGTTTAGTGTATCAGCGTGCAATCGCGTTCTGCATAAAAACGGTGCTCAAGGATCATTCGGAACATGGAAGAATTCGTTTCAACCAGTGAAAACCTGTGAGAAGTCTACCAATGTGTTTGAATGTAATTACTTCTACAATGTCCACACCTTTCGCAAAAAAATCGCATGGTAATGCTTCGTCTCACCATTCCTAAATATTCCCAATTAAGAACTTCTAAAGAGTCCAAACCTTTCACCAAAGAATTCCGTGGTAATGCTTGGGCCTACCATTCCTGAATATTCCCAATTTCTTTGATTTTTCTCCAAGAACGTTCTACACGAGAATACGAATTTACATTGCAAAGTCAGTTTAAAAAAAAATTATGTCTTGTCCACTCTGTGAAGCGAAAGGACGAGCGGAGCTGGGCGCAGTCCAAAAACTACACGAAACCAGGCACGTTTATTTGTAATAAGCGATTTTTAACATACTTCAAAGCTAATTAAATAAAATATCCTTGGAAGAACCACAGGTTTACTCAAGTGGACAATAATGATGCTGTTTGTTTCTCTCCCACGTCTCAGCCACCTTCTTGTATGTGTAACACAACAAAACAAGCGCTCGACAAGTGAGGACAGCAGTTACGTCACATCGGGCCATGAGGCGTTCACGTTGATCTCCCATCAGAGCAAAAGGACATATCATCGCACACCGCGTGAGGCCTGGCTGCACGCGCAGGCATACTTGAAACGTGCGGTTAATATTGTTCTACGAAATATTGTGTCGTACCCTTTTAGGTAACGCATTACGGTTGGTTCAGCTTACGAAACCGGGTTCACACACCTAAAATACGAGCACTACAGGATCAGGCCGTTTGTGCATCACTGACGGGTATTCGCTCCTAATAAAAAAATTCCCCCGCATTTCCCGAGGGGGAGAATGTGAAAGTGCGAATGCACGGTTGTCGGCCCGCTTGCGGCGCTTGCGCTCGGCCCCCGCAGCCCACCGCCTCGCCGCCTTCTCTTCCATCTCTTCCATCGGGTTTGTAGTATCACGTGTACACCACGCAGTTATCAAGCCGCTATAACGCCGCTGAGTCGCCAACGCACGCCGCTGACGACGTAGTTTGAATGCGTTAAAGATATAAGGCGCGTTACTGACAATACCAGCGTCGCATCCGTGGCTTATTCGGTAGAGCGTCGGGCTGCGGCCCGCAAAGTCCTCGGATCGAAACCTGGCGCCGGATGCTGTTTCTTCTTTAAAGAGCACTGCGGACGCCGCCGACGCCGCCGCCGCCGCCGACCCCGGCGGTGGATGGTTCGGGGTCGCTTATAAAGTGCATTCGCACTTAAAAACTGCAACGAAAGCTCCTTTAGAAGGCCTAATTTGTTGTGTATTTTCTGCTACATTACTTCCAGGTGCGGAATATCCGTACGGTGAATGCGGTAAGTAGAAGGTTCGTCGGTTGATAATAGTCTTATCTTGTACACCTCCCAAATTTTTTTACGGGTCTAGGCCCACTTGTCACAAGTCCACTCGTCATAGGCCGACTCGTCCCAGGTAAACTGGTCAGGAATGCCAACTCGTCACAGGGCATTTCGTACGAGGAATTCTTGTATCACCGGAATATTTGTCACACGAAAAACTCGCAGTACGAGGTTGTTTTCTAAAGCGATGTTTCCGCCTGCTATATATACGTCGCCCATTTCAAAAAGATGTAGGCGAGCGAGTGTTCTTTCAAAGTTTTTAACGCAGGAAGTTAGGTAAATATGCCGCCATACCGAGGTATATTAAAATGATAATAGCATGCAAATTTGTATTACATGGCACGCAAAAAAAGTAAACAAATAGTTATAAATGACGCAGTGAACAGGTTGTACATAAAATAAAAAAAATGTTTATTCCACTCGCTTTGTACTGTTGTACTATTTGTACTATTGCACTGTTGCCTAGTTGTGTAGACAACTAGACAACAGTGACTTGAACGGGAGTTCAACGCTGGGTTGCGACGTTGTTCACTTCATCAGTACCGGAAGCGGATGTTGCGGGCAATATTCCGAATCGTATTGACTGCGGCTCAGCCGTCGTGATCAGCCAAAATTCTTGCGATGCGATCGTTGAGATCTTAGTATTTGCGAGCGAGCTGTGGGGGGTGCCGTCCGACGATGACTACCACCACCGTTAAAAGCGACAATGGAACAAGTTAACAAAAGGCCCCGCAAGATTTTTTCGCTTGGGCTGGCACGAATATGTATTCAGAGCAGTGAAATAAACATAATTATTTTTTAAAAAACAATTGCCCGCCACGGTGGCGCAGCTGGATATGACGTTGTGCTGTTGAGCCCAAGGTGGCGCGTTTGGTTCCCGGCCGCGGCGGACGCTTTTCTGATGGAGGCGAAAAGCGAAAACGTCCATGTGTTCGAGATTTCGACGCACGCATATTAAAGATCCGCCGGTGGTCAAAATGATTTCGGAGCCCTCCACTACGGCACGCCTCGTCACTTGTGTAGCGTCGGCGTGTTAAAAACCCCCACAATCAATCAAATCAGCAAATAAACAATTCCAAACCTAAAGAAATGCCTGGTGGTGTGTCCTTCAGTGTTTACATAGACAGAAATCCTCCAGCTTAGCTATGGTTCAAACCTTGCGGGAGTTAGTGCAAGCTTCGCCATTTTTTTATTCACAGACTGAAAGTGGGGTGCGGGTTGTATGCAAGGGCAGATTATACGCGCAAAAATACGGACGTACACCACCTCAACACCGCTGACGATCAGCACTTGAAGAAGTGCAAATTGCGCTGACCTCTCCCCTCACCCCTCCCCCTTACCCAGCAAAAGAAAAAAAAAACAGCTCTTTATGCACACCTGCTGGTCACGCAGACCTCCGAACGCCCTCCTAAACAGCCGTAATCAATTTACCATTGTAGAAACTAGCCTCAGACCGGCTTTAATCGCCAATTTCCGGTCAGGGCTTCTAGGCTCTTGTTCACACGGCCGCGGTGTAACAAAATCCATACGACGAGAAGGCACCTCGCACGAGAGGTCCTATCTCGAGATGGCACTGTACGAAAAGGCCGGTGTGACGAGTTGGCCTATGACGAGTTTTCCGGTGACGAGTGGACTTGTGACGAGGGGGCTCGTTCCCATTTTTTATCGATATCAGGGGAGCGTCGACCCGCGGAGCTCAGTGCGTCGACCGTTCGGTCGGTTAGTGCCGCGTGATGGAGTGATACGGCAAACTGAGCGAAAGTAGCCGCATGCGCACTGTGCAAAGGCCGCTGCTGCCGCCGTCTGCTAACCCGTTGCCGCCCCCGATTTTCGTTATTCACCTACCACACTGTCTGCCGTACTGGAAATTTTTCTTCAAGACTTTGCACGTGGCGCCAACTTAAAAAAAAGTAATCAGAGTTGCCCAATGCAAGGTTCGTTCAGCGCAAGGCTCGTTCGGCAACGCTGATTACTCTTTGTAGTTTGGGCCACGTGCCTGGTCTTGAGAAAATTTCGAGTATGGTAGGCAGTGTGGTATGCGAATAACAAAAATCGGGGGCGGCCGTGTGCTCTTGAAACAGCCTAGATAACGACGGCAGCAGCGGCCTTTGTTTAGTGCGAATGTGGGTACCCTCGCCAAGTTTGCCGTATCACTTCATCACGCGGCGCTGATCGACCGAATGGTCGACGCTCCCGTGAAATTGGTAAAAAAATGGGCGGGTAGTCTGCTGCCCTAGCGTTTATTTTTTGCGACGCAGCACATGTTTCTAGGCTTCCGTAAGAGCAGTTGAGTCTGGAAAGAACGTAACTCATATGAATAAAAAAACTTATAGAGTTGATGTCGGAATTTAGGTGACAAAGAAAGGGCGAAAAGAATGGTGCAGGTGCATTGCTTCCACGCATAAATATTACGAGAGAACGTAAGGACGAAGCTTAATGTGTTCGTGACAGTTTGCCGTTGCTTGATATTTCCCAGCCTGCGTCCGTCTAGCAATATCTACTGGTGATTCGTTTCAGCCTTTTACTTGTGATTAAGAGCCCACGCAGACAGCTGAGCCAATGTGCCATCAATGCTGAGCCCGAGGGTGCATGCGCTACGAAGCAGCCAGGAAATGCTGGCGTAGTCGCGCGCTTTTCTTCCCCTGAAGCACTTGGTCAAGCGGCCCCGCCGGCGCTTCAATAGCGAGGGAAAGCAACTGTTTCAACCTCGCCTACTAAGGGGGTATCGCAGCGGTGGCTGGGAGCGAGCCCAGCGATAAAAGGGAAAAGAGAACTTCGACCTCCTGCTGTGAAGGTCTCCTGCGACCTGATTACAGACAGAGCTTGAAAAATGTAGCATATTAGCGCTTTCGCTTTAAACAAGACTAGAGATGTTTTCAGATTATTTCCAGCGGAACTATCTACGCTCTTTTCACTCCTCTGATTTTTAATATTGGATTACCCTCAGCGCTGCTTCATCAAACTTCAGAAGCAACAAGATTAAAATATGCACTTGCTGTACAATCGGGGAACTCAACTGCAGGCGTGCGCGCAGGCAATGAGATCACAATGGCGTGAAATGGGAGCGGTTCATCACAAAAGTAACCAATATTAATTTCTAGTTCTGTTCTACAGCTAATGATAACCGTTCAAATCGGCTTGAAAGAGCAACTATTGTGTGTGTCTTGTAAAAAGTGTTTCCTAGTTTCTTGTCGCGTGGTGAGCTCAGATGTTGGGTTCACCGTGAACAAAGGAGAACCTACCAGACACACAGAGCCAAAAAAATTCCCACTTGGAAACATAGTTGGCATTTTGAA
The DNA here is from genome assembly GCF_048455015.1 of Haemaphysalis longicornis. Lineage (NCBI taxonomy): Eukaryota > Metazoa > Arthropoda > Arachnida > Ixodida > Ixodidae > Haemaphysalis > Haemaphysalis longicornis. Next base: position 34,659,171 of record NW_027526385.1, on the reverse strand, counting down.
GAAAAAGATCAAGCATCGATTTTAAGGGCACAAAACTCATATAATATTGCTCATACAGTTACCCAAAAAGATACTAAAATTGTTCACAGAATATTACCCGGTGTTGTAAGAATAATTTGCAATGACTATTTGGGAGACCGGCTATGACAGTTTGTTTCAGCCATTCTTATTCTTGGTCAAAACTGGGGCTCGGCGAAAACGGCTGTATTTTTTTTTTCTTGCATTACGCTGATGCATACTTTTAATACTAAGCTTCGAAACTTTGCAGGCAAAAATGGCGAATTTTACGCAAGCTGTCTGCAAACATTAGTAACTGTGTCTTAGTGGCTGAAACCAGAGCCTATGTTACTGCTTGAATCAATAGCTACTTCGGCTATTTTTAAACACGACATCTCTTTCCGATAAACTAGGCTGTCGATCTACCCCCACTCAGAATGCGCTTTTTATTTGCCAATTTTGAAACATGATACGAAAACTGTCAGTTCATTTATTGCCACTGCCATCAAACATTTTGCTGTTTTTGCTCGCTTTCTGACACATGTGCGTTGCCTACAATTATACGTTGTATCGGATAAGTACGCTTAGTGGTGGTTCCATTATTTTTTTTGCAGATATCATTCTGTCTCGGGAAACTTGGAGATACTTTTGTATCCCCGGCCCAAGGAAATACAACCATTCTGCAGGGAAAGACTTCTGTGATCGGCAAAACATGACGACATTAAGTCTCAGCAACATTCCACTGTCTTTCAAGTTCAGGGGCATGAAACACTTCCTGATGGACAGTTATGACACCTTGATTGTCTGGGAAGCAGGCTTCAGCAAATACGGGTAAGCATTTGCATTTTTTGCGTTTCAAGAAGTCTCAAAAGCTGGCTTTAGCAACAATTGAGAACCAATTTTTTGAGTTCGATAATTGTTCAGAAAGCGACAGCATCACAGTTATCTCCTTGGCGGAAGCCACGACTTCTTACCTTGTCTACTGCGCGCGATCAAGCATTTCTAACGTGACGTCTGTTGCTTGCCTCACCCGCTCTACAGCGCTAATTCGATCCTCGTGCGCTCACCGATAATCCATACTCCAGAAGTGGCACCGGGCTGCGAGCCGTACTTGCCCAAGTGAAGCCATCATTTGACCAGTGCGTAGTTCCATATGCAAACCGTACGATTGCAAACGCCGAATCTACTTACTCCGTCACGGAGAACAAGCGTCTGGCTATGCTGTGGCCTGTTGCCAAGTTCCGTCGCTACCTTTAAGAAGTGCATTCGATGTCGTTACACTCCACCACGCCCTTTGCTGGCTAACATCAATGAATTGTCCTGCTCGCCTTGCCTGCTGGGCCCTACGCCTCCTGGAATATGACATCCCCGTCATGTATCGGTGTGGTTGAAAATACAACGATGCGGATGCACTGTCTCGTTCAATTGTGGGCACGGATACAGCAGTGCTTACGGCCGTTGACTACACCGCGACATGCCAAACATTTGAAGACATGGCAGGGCAGTAGCAGAAGGATCTGTCGATATCCTCACTCTGTGAATTAATTTCTAATCCTAATCTACGTACTGCTGCTCGAGCATAGCGACGTCAGGTTGTGAACTCTGCTGTCCGTGATAGACTACTCTATAGCCGAAATTATCGTCCAGAAGAAAGCAAGTGGTTGCTCGTGATGCCTCGTCACTTGTGAACGACCAGTTGTGATAGCTTCACGCGGATGTGCAATGTGCGCATGCAGGATTGCTGAACACGTGCGTACGAATGGGACAACGTTATTTTTGGTGACGAAAGAAGTCCTTCATGATAAAGTTTATTGGGGTATGCGAAGACTTTCAGCGTCGAAAGCCCCCTCCTTAGCAGCGAACTGGTTACTTGCAGCCCTGAACCGGTCCAGCACGCCCTTTCTACCGGATCGCCATTGACCAACATTGGCCGCTGCTAGCTTCTGTTGCCGACAACCGTTGAGGTGTAGTTCCTATCGACCATCATACGCGCTTCGCTGAGACCGCTGCGTTACCGGCTTCCATTAAGAGCGAAGTTGTTTCATTCCTTCCACATTGCTTCAGTATCCGTCACGGACCACCACGTGAACTTCAAGTCAGAGAGCGCCTGTCTTTTTGTTCGAAGTGATAGCTCTCCTGAAGGAATGCAACGTCACTCACCGCACCACAACAGTTAAACCTCGATGTAACACACCTCTATGTAACGAATTACTTGATTCAAAGAAGTTTTTCAATTTACCCTCACCGCCGCCACGGAAGCCCATGTATTTGTGCCCTAAATGTAACGAAAGCGTTACCGCGGTGAACCTGGATGTAACAAACGAACTTAGCTGATCAGTCATGGTTTTGTGCACTTTTACTGATAAGTTGGCCGGAGAAATGCACTAATTTACCGAATACTAGTACTAAGAAGCCAGCAGGTATAAAAAAGCCTAGAATCCTAAAAAAAAATTAGTCATGATGATGACGAATTTTGACCATCTCATGGGTAACGTAGCACCAACTTTAGGTTTTGGTAGTGTAGCGTGACACCAGTTGGCAAGAGTAACTACATTTGAATGGGGTGAACTCCAATTTTGGAAAGTCAAGCTTTGAGCGGCTAGCCTTGCTTCTCGGCGGTAGTCGCGCGCCTTCACTTCTATCTGTGGCGTCGATTCGCAGGCGATACGATCTGCTGCCGCCAAATATAAAGTTTTCTATCTTCAGATGCCGGCGCCGCCAGGTACAATGTCCTTGCTAGTTTCCTCTGAATAATTTTGATTTGGAAAAAGAGCACCAAGTTTGCGAAAATACGCCTTTCTAGCATACGTTTTGTTTTTGAAGCGCGATTTAAAACAAAAATTGTGGCAAGCGTAATAGTTATGTTTGTGAACACGGGGGTAAGTGACGTCGCTTCTTTCGAGCGCTGTGTAGCACCTAAGCTCGTGCGAAAGCAAGAGACCAAATGAAGCAATTTTTCCCTGTGAAAGAAATTATTGAAAAATAATTTATTTTTACTGATGTCTACCATTGTTAGTTCTTTCTGCTTCATTGAAACAAGCTATAAGTTGACTCCTGCATGTAACAAAAACCTAGATTCAACTTTGTTATATCCAGGTTAAACTGCACTGCTACTAGCCGCAGACCAATTGGCTGACGAAGAAGGTTAACCGCACCCTTGGAGATATAATCGCCAAGTACATCTCTTTCGACCACCGCGCCACAGTCCACTTCGGGACTGTCTCCCTTTTTTCTCCTCAATGGTCGTGAACCATACTGCCCGCTGGACAGAATTCCCCCATATCAAACCGACGTTTCTAAGTACACGACCGTTTCTCAGCTCTGCACTCACGCGGAAGGATGCCACCAGCTTTCCGGCAGTTTTAATTCTAAAGACCAGTCCTACCAAAAGTATCGTCTTGATGGTGACCACCAAGAAGTGACTTTTTCTCTATGCTCGCTGGTATGGCTTTGGATACTGTCAACCACTGCTGGTATCTTCATCAAGCGTCTATCCAACTACAATGGCCAATACCACGTAGTCAAACGCATGTCACCTATTATTACGTTGTCAAGCCACTAACCCCGTCCTCACACCGGCGTCGTCGTTGCCGCGAGACTGTTCCCATGCAACGTCTCAAGCGATATTATGACACTGTGGTTACGGCGTGTCCCAAGCACCTTAGAAAAAACGTACCTTAAGGACCAGGAAACAAAAGTACCTTAACATAAATACCCCAGAAAGTGGAGGAGAATATAGCCGTGGCTGTAGCTTAGGGGTCATCCTACCAGACCGGTATTATGGAGGTCGTGGGATCGGATTCCACCCGGCGGGCATTTTTTTAACACTTTCTTTCATTCGTTCCCAATTCGTCATCTCTTGCTATGACCTTACGGATTCCTCTCATGGCAGTCCGAGGTTTTCTTTACTGCCAACCCTTATTCTGTCTAAATTCACCGAGCCCCTCATTTCCTATTTCCGATTCGCTTCATGCATAGCGAGGGCCCCTGTTCTGGCAGCCTTGGTGCGAAAAGTAGCTTAAGAGGGTTCAACGCTGGTCGACCACTCTCGACATGCCATAGACACTGGAGTCACGGCTCGGGGGTGTAAAATAAGGTCCCCTTCACCCCGAGTAGTTGGAGTGGCGCTGGCTACCACCCCCAAGTGCAGGAAACAAAAAATACCCTAAAATAAATACCCGAGAAAGTGGTGGAGAAACAGCCCCGCCGGTAGCGTAGTGGTTATCGCACCAGACCGGTATTCTGGAGGTCGGGGGTTCGGATCCCACCCGGGGGCATTTTTTGACCACTTTCTTTCTGACTCAAAAAATTTATCTCTTTCTATGACGTAACGCATTCCGCCCTGTGCTTTCCGAGGTTTTCTTGACTGCCAACCCTTATTCTGTCTTAATTAACTGAGCCCCTCATTTCCCATTTCTGATTCGCTACATGCATAGTGAGGGCCTCTGTTCTGGCAGTCTTGCTACCAAAGGTAGCTTAAGAGAGTTCAACGCTGGTCGACCACTCTCAACATGTCGTAGACACTCGAGTCACAGCCTGGGAGTGTAAAAGAAGGTCCCCTTCACCCCGAGTAGTCCGAGTGGCGCTGGCTACCACCCCCAAGTGCAGGAAACAAACAAAAAATACCTTACCATAAATACCCGAGAAAGTGGTGTGGAAACAGCCCCAAAGGTTGTGTTGTGATTATCGCACCAGACTGGTATTCTGGAGGTCGTGGGTTCCAGTCCCACCCGGCGGGCATTTTTTCACCACTTTCTTTATGGCTCAAGAAATTCTTCATCTCTTTCTATGACCTAAGGAATTCCCCCCTTTGCTTTCCGAGGTTTCTTGACTGCCAACACTTATTTTGTCTTAATCAACTGAGCCATTCATTTCCCATTTCAGATTCGCTGCATCCATAGCGAGGGCCTCCGTTCTGGCAGTCTTGTCGCCAAAGGTAGCTAAAGAGGGTTCAATGCTGGTCGACCATTCTCGACATGTCGTACACACTCGAGTCACGGCCCGGGGGTAAAAAATTTCTTTTGCAGTGCGCAGCCAGAAGTGGCGAATACCGGAGAGGCCGAGCGGAACGCGTTCCGCTCCCCGCTAGCAGACGACGCTCGCTTTCCTAGCGCAACTCGCAACCGCAGCGCCGCGGTGGCGAGAGTCGCGGCCGGCCGCCTTATGTCCAGGGCCGCGGCGGGGAGATACGGAACTGAAACTAAAGCGTGGCAAACTGTTCGCATGGCGACGCAGTGAAACATCCCCCTCGCGAGGGGCACGATCAAATGCAGAGCATTTTCGGGGGCGCACGACGTTAAGTAGTTTGCGTTACGTTAATGTTGTTGCACTTGTGGCAACTGCTGACGAGAGAGCGCTCGTCAGCAGTAAAATTGGCAGCCTCGGCGCACGTTGAGTCCGAGAGCGGGGAGAGAGTGTCCTTGAAACGTGCCTGGGCGCGCTATGGAATGTTGATCGCGCCGATAGCGAAACGTCTGAGCCGGGCATGTCGAGGCGAGTGATGCGGACTACTACGGACGCCTAGAACGTGTGACATCATGAGTTAAAGAAAGGCTCTGCATTTAAAAAAAGGTCCCCTTCACTCCGACTTGTCCAAGTGGCGCTGGCTACCACCCCCAAGTGCAGGAAACAAAAAAATGCCTTAACATAAATACCCTAGAAAGTGGTGGGGAAACAGCCGCGCCGGTAGCGTAGTGGTTATCGCATCAGACCGGTATTCTGGAGATTGTGGGTTCGGATCCCAACCGGTGGGCATTTTTTCACCACTTTCTTTCTGACTCAAAAAAATCTTCATCTCTTTCTATGACCTGAACCATTCCCCCCTTTGCTTTCCGAAGTTTTCTTGACTGCCAACCCTTATTCTGTATTAATTCACTGAGCTCCTCATTTCGAATTTCTCATTCGCTACAGACATAGCGAGGGCTTCTGTTCTGGCAGTCTTGGTGCCAAAGATAGCTTAAGAGGGTTCAACGCTGGTCGACCACTCTCGACATGTCCTAGAAACTCGAGTCATGGCCCGGGGGTGTAAATAAAGGTCCCCTTCACCCCGAGTAGTCCGAGTGGCGTTAGCTACCACCCCAAGTGCAGGAAACAAAAAATACCTTAACATAAATACCCGTGAAAGTGGTGGGGAAATATCCCCGCCGGTAGGGTAGTGGTTATCGCACCAGACCGGTGTTCTGGAGGTCGTGGGTTCTGATCCCACCCGGCGGGCATTTTTCACCACTTTCTTTCTGACTCAAAAAATTCTTCATCTCTTTCTCTGGCCTAACGCATTCCCCACGGTGCTTTCCTAGGTTTTCTTGACTGCCAACACTTATTCTGTCTTAAATAACTGAGCCCCATATATATATATATATATATATATATATCAGTGTGTCGAACCGAAAAAAATACCGGTTCGGTTACGGTTCGGGTACGGGTGAAATAATTTCGTTCCGGTTCAGTTCCGGTTCGACAAAATCACGTACCAAACCGGTTAGCGAACCGGTTCGGGAGCTTGAACCGGTTCGCGAACCGGTTCGATGAGTTGAATTATTACTGAAATTAGAAAAAAACATTTACTAGTATAAAACGACCGTCAAGTCGAAACACAAACAAAAATTCAAAACACACATTCTGCTGTTCCCCAGGGGCAGTGGCGCAATTGCAAAGCAAACTTTAAACAATCACGAGATATTAGAAAAACAGATGAAGTGGCGACGATTTACCACCTTCTTTCTCGCTAAGACTTTATGTTGTCCCAGCGACTATTCATAAAGCCACCGCCAAGAGATATGACGGTGGGTTATATTTTCTGTCCTTTCCTTTTTTGTTGAAATCGCAATCGTCGCTATGAAATCACCCATCACGCCAACCTTGAAGCCTTAAATTTAGTCCTGCGTACTGGCGCGTTCAAATACCAGCGCTTAATATTAATGGCGCACATTTTTTATATTTGTAACAAAACAGAAAAATCCTACAACAGGCACATAAATACTACCAATGAATTAGAATATTTGGTCACCCTGAATAATTTGTTAGCTGTCACCTTATCGAATGTGTTAGCCACACTTTTGTTAAAAGTAAGCTTTAGCTAACGCTCAGTCACTGCATTATTGCTCTGACCACTGCAATTCCTTTTGCGATACCGAAAGTGTGCATTACAATCAGTATGTCATCGTACCGCCTGAACCCCTACCATCGTTCCGTGTGCTATATTGCGGAATCTTATAACAGATAATGCGGTTACAAAATGAAAGGGAAATTTGACTCGCGGAACATGAGATGGGACTTTTTGGGTAGACGCTTTTTAATTCGTCCACAGCAGTACTCCCCTCCGGAACCAGTCGCAGTAGAAGCAATGTAGCGAGTTGGGCAAACGGCTTAGCAAACAGCTTAGCCACTGAGCAGCTCCTGCGGTCACACTTGTCAAGTATTAATAATTTGCAGGTGTGGGACCTTTTAAACAAATTATGAAATGCAAAAAGTTTCCACACATTGGGTGTGAGCTTTCGCTGTTGCGCAGTGGAGCACTCCTGCAGCCTGATTGCTCCAATGAAGTCGCAACTAGGGAAGGGCAAAGTCGTTTTATATCCCCTGCAAGCTGCCGAGAATGACATTTCGTTTGGTCAGCTTGCACTACGCTCGCGCCTCCAGCAGCAACAGACCAATGCTACATTGGTGCTCATTCATTTCCCCTGTTGTTACATAGAGCGTGATAGTGTTCAATTGTCTGGAGGGGAAAGTGCGCGAGCAAGTACGAAGTTGATGGTACGTGAAAGAAAAAAAGGTCTGAATTGCATTGACTGTGCAATATCAACAACAGAGGGTCGAACCGTTTCGGCATGAACCGGTAACCGTTATTTCTTTTTTCGGTTCAGTTCCGGTTCGGGTTCAGCGTGCTCAAAAAATAACGGTTCGGGTTCGGGTTCAGTTCCGGCAAAAATATCGGTTCGGTTCCGGTTTTCGGTTCGGTTCGGTTCCGGTTCGACACCCTGATATATATATATATATATATATATATATATATATATATAGTCTGCAAAGATAAAACTCACACTGACCTCGAAAAAATAAGGTTAGTAGAGACAGCGACACACGAGAAAGACGCAGAAAATAGAAATAAGTTTACGGACGTTTCAGGAAGAGGACTTCCTTTCTTCAGAGTACAGAAATGAAGGGAGAGTTTGTACAAATGGATCATGGTTGGTGGGTAGGGAAAGAATGAAAAGAGAGCGGAAAAAAATTATAAAAAGTTCGAATTCAGAAAATAACTGAAAGAGCTGCTCGTTCTCTTATCCCCTTAAGCCCAGTAGCAGGTAGATTCTACCTCCTCCCTAAGATTCATAAAAATAACTCAGGTCGCCCCATTGTTTCTGGCATTGGTACTGTCACCGAGAACCTCTCGCGCTATGTGGACTCCCTAATTCGCGACATTGCCCTCAGCTTTCCGGCGTTCATTAAGGATACAAATGATTTTCTCTCGGATATTCTGAATATAGAAATTCCTAACAACTGTTTACTTGTTACCCTGGATGTCGTGTCGCTATACACTAACATCCCGCATGCGAATGGGATCACCGCTGTATCATGTGCGTATGAGCGGTCGGTGGGTGACAAACCTATCGATTTTCTCACCCTTGAAACTTCCCTTCACCTTATCCTTGAACTTAACAATTTTGAGTTTGATGGTGCTAATTACATGCAAGTCAGCGGAACGTGAATGGGCACCAAAATTGGGCCTAACTACGCGAATATCTTTATGGGATGTCTAGAGTCAAACTTCCTCGGAACCCAAAATTTGAAGCCACTGTACTACAAAAGGTATATAGATGATATATTCATGATATGGCAGCATGGTGAAATGGAACTTCTTGCGTTTATTGGGGCTTTTAACCTTGCACATTCTACTATCTCCCTCTCTCATTCCTACTCTACGCACAGCATAAATGTCCTGGATGTTACTGTCACAGTTTCTCAGGGGAGGCTTCAGACTAACCTCTATAGGAAACCTACGGACACGCCCCAGTATTTCCACTTCCACAGCAGCCATGTCAGGCACTGCAAGACTACAATACCTTATAGCCAATCTCACCGTTTTAGGCGAATCTGCACAAGCCAGGCGGATTTCGATTCGAACTGCAGAGACATTAAAACCGCGCTCTTGAATCAAAAATACCCAGAGCAGGTGATCGACGACGCGATTACATGAGCTAACCAGTTGAACCGCACCAAATTCTCGCGATAAAAGCTCCCAAACCCAATCAACAAACAAACCTCGTTTTGACCCAATCGGCCTCTTCTCCGAAAGTTGCATCCATATTAAGCAAACATCACAATATCCTTGCTCAAAGTGAACGCCTAAAGAGAATATTTCCCGAGCCACCACGCGTTGTCTATAGACGCAGCAAAAATTTCGGCGACGTTCTCACTAAATCCAGCATCAGCCGACCACAGACTACTGCTTGCATGCCCTGTAACAAACCACGGTGTAAGGTATGCCCACAAATGATCACCACACAGCACGCCGCCAGCACAGCTTCAAACTATTATGTGAATGTAAAAGGGAACTTTAACTGTGATTCCTCCAACGTCGTATACCTGCTGTAATGTACCCTCTGCGACAAGCATTACATCGGCCAGACTGAAACACCCTTTCGTTTGAGGTTTAGCAATCACCGTTCTTATGCAAAAACCTTCCCTTCTTTGCCTCTATCAAAGCATGTTAACACTCCTGGTCATTCTTTTGAACAACTGAAGGCCACAATTCTTGAATCTAGTTTTAAAACGCATCACGATCGCGAGGTTCGTGAGTCCTACCTCATTTATAAGTTTAAGTCAGCGTCGTTTCGCATCAATAAAAGTTATCGGAAATTAACGTGTCTTTCCTCCGATTAAAATTTCGGCTTCATTTCTCAGGCTAGTGCTGCGCCTGTTCATTTCTTTCCCTCTACAATATTCTCCTATCAGTTGGTGAGCTCCCATAGATGGGTATAGTTTTTTAACACAATGGCTTCATTAAACCAAATCTTACAAATAAGTCTGGACATTGTGATCTGAGTAGAAGGCTGCAGTACCATTGTTAGCTTTGATATTCTCACCTTGTAATCAATTTGTGTACCCGAGCGTGTGTGATTGCTTTCGTGTCCTCTTTCTTTGTAATTGTTGTTTTCTAATATTCGTTGCTGACCACCTCGACATTCCCTGAACTGGTACCATGCGCCGGCCAGATGCATACTACCTGCTGCCGCGTCATATGCGTGCACCTGCCTGTTTTCTTTCTTCTCATGACTTGTTTGACCTTGTCCTTTTTTTCCTTCCCCGCTTATTGTATACCAATGTACACTCAATTCCTGTCGAAACTGCCTGTCCTACTGCTTTTGGGCGCCACCCTTGCCTCCCACCAACAGAAGCCAAGTGTCTCATGTTTCAATGACCTTACCCTGATTCTTAGAACGGGTGTGTATGGGCAGATGTTCGCCTTTCGTGTGCATGGGCATATCTTCTTTGGACCTTCTTCGTTCCGCGTGACTTATGTTTTTGCCCTTGTCGAACATGTGCATGGGCATATCTTGGTTTTACCCCTCTTTCACCCCTGTTGCCACGAGGGAGGGGGGAATTACGTTGTTAATTTTTCTGTTTGGTTCTTCTCTCTTTCTTTCCCATGTGCTTACCGCGTGACTGTGTGTTCTTATTATCCTTTTTATAATTTGTTTGCGCTCTCTCTTCATTCTTTTCCTACCCACCAACCATGATCCAATTGTACAAACTCTCCCTTCTTTTACCTTGCCCTCGCCCTTGCTACATTTTTTGTATATATAACTCTGAAACGACCCTATTCTGTACTCTGAAGAAAGGAAGTCCTCTTCCTGAAACATCAGTAAACCTATTTCTATTGTCTATGTCTTTCTCGTGTGTCTTTGTCTCTACTAACCTATATATATATATATATACAGAAAGATAGGTCAGCAGTCTACAACGCCAAAGGAGGCATAGGGGTGTGGTTAGGCTCTTTTCTTTTTCACTACAGTTATAGAAGTGAACATTTTTTGTAAATATACAGAAGAAAGAAAGAAAAACACGCGCCCAGAGTGGGGACCGAACCCACGCCTTTCGATTACATGTCGAATGCCTTACCAATTCGGCTATCTGGGCGACTGTGTTCTTCTTCACTTTCTGGGCTATTTATTCACTTTCTGGGCTATTCCCATCAGCCTTCTTTGGCAGTCTACAACGCCAAAGAAGGCTTATGGGAATGGTTAGACTCTTTGTTACCGTTAGTGACGTTAGTTATTTTTTTAATTAACTACGTGAGAAAGAAAGAAAGAAAAACACGCGCCCAGAGTTGGGACCGAAAACACGCCTTTCACTCTGGCCACGTGTTTTTCTTTCTTTCTCACGTAGTTAATTAAAAAAATAATGTAACGTCACTATGCCTTCTTTGGCGTTGTAGACGGCCGGCATTTCTTTCAATATTTCCTAACGAGCCCCTCATTTCCAAAACCTATATATATATATATATATATATATATATATATATATATATATATATATATATATATATATATATCATCATCATCACAAGCCTGTCTACGCCCACTGCAGGGCAAAGACCTCTCCCATTATTCTCCAATTACCTCGGTCCTGTGCCAACTGTGACCAATTTATCCCCGCAAACTTCTTGATCTCATCTGCCCATCTAACTTTCTGCCGCCCCCTGCAGCGCTTGCCTTCTCTAGGGATCCACTCTGTTACCCTTAAAGACCAGCGGTTATCTTGCCTTCGCATTACATGCCCTGCCCACGTCCATTTCTTCTTCTTAATTTCCACTAATATGCCTTTAACACCAGTTTGCTCCCTGACCCACTCCGCTCTCTTCTTGTCCCTTAATGTTACACCTATCATTTTCCGCTCCATTGCCCGCTGAGTCGTTCTCAATTTAAGTTGAACCCTCTTAGTCAGCCTCTAAGTTTCTTCCCCGTAGGTGAGTACCGGTAAGATGCAGCTGTCATACACTTTCTTCTTCAACGACAATGGTAGGCTGCTATTCATTATCTCAGAATGTCTGCCATATGCACACCACCCCATTCTGATCCTTCTAATTATCTCTGCCTCATGGTTGGGATCTGGGGTCACAACTTGGCCTAAGTATATATATTCGCTTACCACTTCCACTGCCTCGCCATCTATCTCAAACTGCTGTGCTGTCGCGAGGTTATTGATCATTACTTTAGTTTTCTGCATATTAATTTTCAGGCCCACATTTCTACTCTGTTCGCCCAGTGCGGAAAGCATGCTTTGCAATTCGTCCCCCGAGTTACTTAGCAAGGCAACGTCATCAGCAAATCTTAGGTTACTGAGGTATTCTCCATTAACCCTTACTCCCACCTGTTCCCAATCCAACGTTCTGACTACTTCTTGTAAGCATGCTGAGAATAACATTGGAGATATTGTGTCTCCTTGTCTGACACCCTTCCTTATAGGTATTTTACTGCTCTCCTTATGGAGAATGATGGTAGCTGTAGACCCATTATAGATATCCTCTAGTATTCTTACATAATGCTCATCTACCCCCTGGTTCCGTAATGCCTGAGTGACTGTTAGGGTTTCGACCGAGTCAAATGCTTTCTCATAATCTATGAAGGCTATATATAGGGGTTGAGTATACTCAGCGCACTTCTCTATCACCTGATTGATCGTGTGAATATGGTCCATTGTTGAATAACCTTTATGGAACCCTGCTTGTTCTTTAGGTTGACTGAAATCTAAGGTTAAAGAGATTCGGTTAGCGATTACCTTGGTAAATACCTTGTAGACGACTCACAGTAAGCTGATCGGCGTGTAATTTTTCAAGTCCTTCATGTCGCCTTTCTTATGGATTAGGATCATGTTCGCGTTCTTCCAAGATTCCGGTACCATTGCGGTCATTAGGCATTGCGTATACAGGTTTGCAAGTTTTTCAAGTACAATTTCTCCGCCATCCTTCAAGAGATCTGCTGTTATCTGATCCTCACCAGGTGCTTTGCCCCCTTTCATTTCTTTCAAAGCCTTCCTTACTTCTTCGGTCGTTACTGGTGGGATGTCTATCTGCTCTGAACTACTGTCTCGTTCGGCATTATCCTGTATGTCCCGGCTACTGTACAGATCCCTATAGAACTCCTCGGCCACTGTGACAATTTTATCCCTATTTGTGATGACATTGCCTTGCTTATCCTTAAGTGCATACATCTGATTTTTTGCCCACGCCAAGACGTCTCTTTACTGCTTTCAGGCTACCTCCGTTCTTTGCAGCGTATTCGATCCTCTTCATATTATACTTCCGTATGTCAGCTGTCTTGCGCTTATTGATTAACTTCGAGAGCTCTGCTCGTTCTATTCTGTCAGCTGCGGTAGAGATTCTCATGGTTTGCCGTTTCCTGATTAGATCTTTCGTCTCCTGTGAAAGTTTACCAGTATCCTGTCTAGCCATAGTGCCCCCTACTTCTACTGCACACTCCGTGAGAATGCGTGTAAGGTTGTCGCTGGCTTCCTGTGTCGTAAGCTCGGCTTCCTCGTTAAGGGCGAATATCGGTTCTGCAGCGCGATCCTGCATTCTTCTACTTTACGTCTTACTGTTTGCTCATTTATCGGCTTCGTTCGTACTAGCTTGTTGCGGTCCCTCCTCAACTCTAGCCTAATTCGAGATCTTGCCATACGGTGGTCACTACAGCTTACCCTTCCGAGCACTTCCACATCCTGCACGACGCCAAGGTTATCGCATAATATGAAGTCTATTTCATTTTTGTGCCCCCCATTCGGGCTCCTCCAGGTCCACTTGCGACTCTCCCGTTTACAGAAGAAGGTATTCATTATGCGTAGGTTATTCCGTTCTGCAAACTCAACTAGTAGGTCCCCCCTGCTATTTCTACAGCCCAGACCATAGTTCCCAACTGCCTTGTCTCCAGCCTGATTCTTGCCTACTTTAGCATTGAAGTCCCCCATAACTACAGTATACTGCGTTTTTACTTTAGCCATTGCCGATTCCACATCTTCATAGAAGCGTTCCACTACTTGGTCGTCGTGGCTGGATGTGGGCGCGTATCCCTGCACCACCTTGAGCTTGTACCTCTTATTGAGCCTAATTACAAGACCTGCTGCCCTTTCGTTAATGCTATAGTATTCGTCTATGTTGCCAGCTATGCTTTTATTGACTAGAAATCGCACTCCCAGTTCTCTTCTGTCCTCTAGTCCACGGTAGCATAGGACGTGTCCATTTTTCAACACCGTAAAGGCTTCGCCTGCCCTCCTAACCTCTATATATCTATCTATATCTATATCTATACATATATATATATATATATATATATATATATATATATATATAACAGAAAAAAATTTTGGCTGTCAAGAAAATCTCGGACAGCAAAGCGGAAAATGTGGTAGGTTATTGAAACAGATAAAGAATTAAGAAGAACCTAAAGAAAATGGATAAAAAAACGCCCGCCGCGTGGGATCTGATCCCAAGACCTCCAGAATGCCAGTCTTGTCTTGTGGATGACCACAACGCTACTGGTGGAGCTATTATTCCGGCCACTTTCTGGGGTATTTATGTTGAGGTAATTTTCTTTCCGGCGCTTTGGTGTGGTAGCCAGCGCCACTAGGACTAATCGGGGTGAAGGGGACCTTCTTTTCAACCCCCGGCTGCGACTGGAGTGTCTACGTCATGTCGAGAGTGGTCGACCAGCGTTGACTTCTCTTAAGCTCCCTATTGCATCGAGACTGCCACAACAGAGGCCCTCGCTGTGCACGTAGCTAATCAGAATAGGGAATGAGGGGCTCATTGAAATAAGACAGAAATAATGGTTGGCATCCAAGAAAACCCCACAAACCAAAGGGGAGGATGCGGTAGGTCATTGAAACATATGAAAAATTTTGAAAGACAAAAAGAAAGTGCTGGAAAAAAAGACGGTCCCCTTCACCCCAAGTAGTCCTAGTGTCGCTGGCTACCACCCCCAAATGCAGAAAAGAAAAAAAATACCTTAACATAAATACCCCAAAATCTGACCGGAAAACCGCCCCGCCAATAGCGTCGTGGTCATCGCATATTCTGGACGCGTATTCGGTACCAGACGCACATTCTGGAGGTGTCGGGCTCGGATCCCACCAGGGGGGATATCCTTCACCACTTTTTTTTCTGTTTCCAAAAATTCTTCAGTTTCAATAACCTAGCGCATAATACCCTTTCCTTTCCGAGATTTGTTTGACTGCCAACCCTTCTTTCTTTCTCAATTCAATAAGCCCCACTTTTCCGATTCTGATTCGCTACGTGCATAGCGAGGGCCTCTCTTCTCGCTGTACTCTGAAGAAATGGAGTCCTCTTCCTGAAACGTCAGTAAACTTTTATGTTTATTTTTAATGTCCTTCTCGTGTGTCGCTGTCTCTACTAACCTTTTTTTTCTCGCGCTCTGTGTGAGTTTTTGTTTCCAGACTATATATATATATATATCTATACATATATATATATATATATTTAGCGAATCAGAATAGGAAATGAGGGACTCGTAGAAATAACACAGAAATAAGGGTTGGCAGTCAAGAAAACCTCGGAAAGCAAAGGGGAGGTTGTGGTAGGTCATTGAAACAGATAAAGTATTTGGAAAGAACGAAAGAAAGCGGAGAAAAAAAGCCAGCCAGTGGAGATCCGAACCAACGACCTCCAGAAATATATATATATATATGGCCTGGGACTTATTTTTAATTAACTTATGGGGCCTGGATACCCGGGAAGGACGAAGTCGTGGCCACGAAGGTTGTGGAACTGGAACCAACCAATTTGAGAACGACGGCATCGGTCCTAAGGTGGATGGGATCTCGGTAAAGATTCCACGTCATCGGACCATGGGTCTTTTGAAGGAGACCAACGATGCCGACGGCGGACAGCCACAAACAGCAGAGTCATGGTGGAGCTTCCGAAAGGCGACCTACGGAATGAAGAGACGAGAGCGCGACGGCTACGCGTCTTTACCTCTATCGATTGCCCTTGGTTGGTCCAGACAGTGATTCCACGAACAGTAAGGTGTGTTGCAACTTATCGCAGAACGAAAGAGAAACTATTTCAGCAACACGAGCGCAGTTGCACTCGGTCTAGGATGCTGGTATAAGAACTACTGGCAAAAAGGGCCAAAGAAGGGATAGTCGCTCGAGAACTCTGCCGCCACGCAACGGAAAGCCTAAACTTCACCGTAAGTACCACAGATGTGCTTTGTATGTTGCAGACTTTTCTGCGCGACTTACGAAGAAAAAAGTCATGCTAAGATGGTTAAATTGAACAGTTTATCGACAACGACTGCTTGAATGAGGAAATCACAGCCAAGATTGAATGTGAAGACATGTTAATTGACACTATGAGCCGCATACACCATCGATTAAAGACCAACAAGGCTTACACCAAAGAACAGGTGAGCTTAAAACATTGAATGGATCAGCAATCTTCAAAGTGTTTTTTGGCCTAATAAAGCGTGCACGATCCATCCCATTTTAATAAGCCGCTGAAGAAGCTAACTCGCCAGAACCTGCGCTGCTATCACATTTTCGACCGGAAGCAAACGAGACCCTACGTCTTGTTCGTTGTATACGCTGGAAATCCAAACTAAACATGACTTGTTTTCAAGGCCACTTGAACAGTCCTCGGAGAGGAACGGGAGCTACACAGTCTGTTCATTAATTCTTGTAACATTTTTAGACGCACCTTACAGGTTATTCAGTCGAACACGGATATATCCAACTCCAAGGAGACCACGAAATAGTTCGATACATATGAAAAATTTGATATAAAAAATATGGGCTCTGAGACCTCACCTATGGCGGACAATCACTTACCGATCGTCGCATTCATGAATGACAACTAGTTCTGCACTCACGACGCAACAGGACGCTTTATTTCCGTGAAAAAAAAATCGATGATCTTGGCCAGCTTCTTCGTCCTGGAAATGAAATTAAAGACGCTGGTCTCGATCTTCTCGAGGCTGCACAACTAGAAAATTCCAGCAGTACGCTGCGCCTTCGCACACCATGCACAACATGCTAGCAAAAGAAGAACAGCGCGCACGTACCACAAAAACTTTGAAGGTAACAATTCCAAGGCTCTCTGAACGGACTGCAACAAAGCGCTCGCGATGGTCATCTCCGAGAGAAACAGTGATCTCCGAAAGGTGCGGGACAACTCGCCCAACAGCAGCAACAGCAGGAAAATGCAAAAGAAGGAGGAGGCCACCAGCGCCTTCGTTCCCTCTTACCTCTCCCAAGACGGCATCGGGGGAAGACAGACCCAGAGAGAGAGAAAACAAAACTCTTTTTTGGCAAGCCGGGGAACGTACGCAGCCGCAAAAAAAAATGACGTGCGCATTCGGGGCATCCTTACCTCGCACTGTCACATTTTCCGAGCGTTCGGGCGTGTGTGCCTAGAGAGATTTAGCATACCGGGCTCCGTGCGCTAACACTACGGCGGCCGGTAGCGGTGCCCGACTGGGCAAGCGCAAATTTGTTCCGGTAGGGGGTGAGTAGTTCCGCGAGCCAGTCTTCGCCATGCCCGCCCATTCCTCCACATCCTTCTCAACCTAAAGCGGGGGTGCAGCGACCGCCGAAGAGCACCTTCCAGCTCGCGCGGCGTTCGATATACCCAATGTCGCGAAAAATGCGGTTCGATATAGACGTACCAATTCCTATACTTTTACACAGAATTTTCAAGGAGATAATTTGAGTTCGATATAAACAATAATTCGATATACCCGTGTTCGATATATCCGTGTTCGACTGTATTGTATAACAATACGAGTGCTTTCCTTGGGGAAATTGAAAGGTGACATGGGAAGCAAGTATTTGTAGTGAACGGACAGAGATTGGCCAACAATCCGAAGACCACCACTGCACGTAAGGGACGTCGCAGTTTGATGAAATAAGGTCACAGCGGTCGTTTTGAAATGCGGAGCATTTCTTAGGCTCGCCTTGTCCTGCGTCGTTGATGGCGGAGCCGTCCACACGCTCACTGCGCATGCGCAACCCTCCTCCTTACACCCACAGCTCCGCGATACTACACTATAAAACAAGAAATAGTTAGCGGCGCCCGGTTTCGATCCCACGACTCTCTGGCCGCAACGGGAGGTACGCGGTGCTCTTCCCACTACGCTACAAATCCGGGACACGAGCAAGTGCTACGAATGCGCCTTATGTCCTTGACTCATTCAAACTACGTCAAGAAGCTACTGATACAATGAAGGCACGCGAAGCTGAACGTCAACGGAAACGACGAACTGAAAACTTTAGAGGGGGATGCTGAATTTCCCGTGGGAAAGCTGGGGCGGGAAGCGCCACGCGCCTTGCAGCTCAACCAGCCCCGTTGCAGCGCCTCTGATGCTGATTGTGGCAGGATGCCCCTAGGGATTGACCAACCGAAGAATCCATCACGACATAGGTTCTCGTTCAACCACCGTCGTTATCTTCCCGTAGGGGAACCGCCGAAGAAGAACAAGAGCGAGAAGACAAGGCTGCGAAGAGGAGGGCGTGTACATTGCTCTCAGCCGGTGCACCAATGTCAACAACCTTTACCTCACCAAAGCAGACGGAGACTACCGATTCTACCACAGAGACAACATCGACAAGAACATGATGGACAAGTTTCGGCGCCTCGAGAACCACCGCCTACTCACCGTAACACAACAGCACTTGCGTGCCTTTGCATAAATAAAAGAAATATAATAATGATCACAATACCTTCACCTGTCCTTCCTGTGTCCCAAATTCATAAAACAGTAAATACGAATAATAAAGACGAAACCCTCCCCACGTCCAAACGGTAACCACAAACTACCCAATTACGCAACGTTCACGCAATACAACCACCCCTACGCGACGCATTTACTCGAGTTCCCCCCGTGGGAAGATGCGGGCGGGCGCCTTTTCTGGAAGAGCACGGATGCATCCCTTGCGGACACTAACTGCCGATGAACGTAGCTCTCGCAAGAAGCGAAAGGCCTCAAGGAACTGTTTTCAGGCCACGGACGAATTGGCATTGGAGTTGAAGCCCGTACAAGATTGGCTGTGAATTTTAAATTGGATACGCCGACAACAGCGGTACTGTCGGTGTGCGCCGCGAGTATGGCACCCTCGTGGTAGTCTGGTCATCGGACTGACTCAGCGAACTAGAAAGGAAGGAATTTAACTCAGTGGAATTTAGAGGAGTGTAGTTATTGATCATTGGGTTCTAAACCTACATGGTCTATTCACTTGCGAATCAATGCTCAGATGACCTGCGTAGTTACGGTACTCAAAGGATCAATTAAGATGCAAAGCATCTATTAGTCGAGGCTCCGTCGTCCGGGGTCTGGCGTCCACACCTCTCCTCCGCTCTCTCTCACCTCCTCTCCACACCACCTGTGCGATAGCGCGCGCGCTGCTCCTTCTCTCTTCCTCTCCAAAACACCTGTGCACGCTGCTCCACCTCCCTCCTGCTCATCTCGACTTCAGATAACCAGGTCTGCGCCGCTGCTCCCGTCAGTTGCTGCTTTCCGTCAAGACAACGCTGCGCCGTCCGATGAGCTCACAATGGACGCCAACGATTCTGGCAGTGAACTGGCTCTCACGCCTTCAACCAGCATCAACCAGTCCACTTCCATAACCGCGCGCACCTCTGAAGACAAGGCTTCGCAGAGGAGAGCTCGTGACGCAGAACGTAAACGCCAACGTCGCGCAGGGGATCCCGCGCTTCGAGAACGCGAAGCCGCTTCGAAACGCCAGCGTCGAGCAGTGGATCCGGATGCCGTTATTCAATACGACAACGCTTCGAAATGTCGCCGACGAGCAGAGGATTCCTCGCTTCGAGAACATGAATCCGTTTCGAAACGACAACGTCGAGCAATGCAAACTTCGTGCAAAGCCGCGCAAACTCGTGCAAACTCGAGATGCTTTGCATCTCCTCAGGGTTCCCACGTGAGAAGATGGTGTAATTTTTTCTGGGGGGGGGGACCTAGAGGATGTGGCATTTTCTTGCGCTGGACACTGCAGCAATGATCAGAAGGAAGAAGAGCACGTTGCATGGGCGGACACAAAAGTGCGAGAAGGAAGATGAGGAGCTCATTGGAGGCCATGTTCGTAGTGGCAAGGGATTTATTCCAATATAAATAGAGGTTTTCTTTCTTTTCCACTGCCTTTGCACTCCTTTCGTCAACACGTCGAGCCTCACCGGTGCCTATTAAGCCACGACGTCACTGCGGAACACATGATATAGAGGCTCCTGTACAGGGGCGTCTTCCAGGCTTGCGCGTGAGAAAGGAGAAGGGCCACCAGCTCTGCTGGTTCACCATCTCTTTCACCACCACTTGGGCAAGGTGCGCAAATCTTTAGAAATGAGTGATTTTAAGAAGGTACATGCACAGAGAACACGACCTCTTTGGAATTTTCTCTGGCAATATAATCTAATTTTACACGGCTATTTAGTCGAAGTATGACGACTTTTTAAAAACCTGTTCCCACGATCGTCCCGTGTAGTGAAAATATGTTCGCGTGATGCTACGTTGTAATTCCCTCTTGTGATATATGACCGCTAATACACATTTCACAACTTAATATTTAACAAATGACATAGTTCATCTTCATAATATTCCTTGGTTAGTGGGTTATTCGGCCTGTACTACACCACTGCCCCCTCCCTCTATTAACACACTCTACTCGGTGCAACGAGTTTCCCTCTCAAGACTAATTTCCGTCGACCCTCGTAGGTAGTCACAGTTGTTTGTGAAGTACATATCTGTCCATGTTTATATTCGTTATTTTATATCAGTTAACAATCAATTTATTTTGCAGGGAACATCCCGACGGTTTTTGCTGGGGTGTGGAAATAGCAGCCCCAGTTCTCGTATTTCGTAACTCGGACTGCTCTTTAGAACGTGGAGTTATTTGTAAGTATGTAGACTGGGCCGTGTCCCCACCCGAATTAATTATGCATCTTGACACGTTCATGTGCGTACGGTCCTTCTTCCAAATAACCCGTATTGTTTGGTAATTGTTCATACTACAATCCCAATTTGGTGATATCGACAGAGGGTATGAATGTTGAGAATGATGTCAAGCAGCCAGTCAGCTGCGGTTTGGCACCTTTTGTTCTTGGTCTTTTGGGTTTCCGTTTGAAGAAAACTGTGCATGCAATGACAAAAAATATCACAGAAAAGGCGAAGAACCCCATCTATACAGGGGAATAACATTGGTCACTCTGCGATCACTTAGTTGGACGCGATGTGCACAAGGGTGTTAGAGTTGAGTGTTAGTAAACTGGTACCATTATTAATTATTTGCGTTAAAAAGTATACAAAGGAACGGTTATATGCACAAAAAAGGATAATGGTCCTTTCCATCTTATAACACGGAAGTGTTTTAATCGTGGATACACGGAAGTGTATCCACGATATTCCGCCCTTAACGAGGAAGCCGAGCTTACGACACAGGAAGCCAGCGACACCCTTACATGCATTCTCACGGAGTGTGCAGTAGACGTCGGGGGCACTATGGCTAGACAGGATACTGGTAAACTTTCACAGGAGACGAAAGATCTAATCAGGAAATGGCAAACCATGAGAATCTCTACCACAGCTGACAGAATAGAACTAGCAGAGCTCTCGAAGTTAATCAATAACCGCAAGACAGCTGACATACGGAAGTATAATATGGAGAGGATCGAATACGCTGTAAAGAACGGAGCTAGCCTGAAAGCAGTAAAGAGACGTCTTGGCGTGGGGAAAAATCAGGTGTATGCACTTAAGGATAAGCAAGGCAATGTCATCACAAATAGGGATAAAATAGTCACAGTGGCCGACGAGTTCTATAGGGATCTGTACAGTAGCCGGGACATACAGGATAATGCCAAACGAGACAGTAGTTCAGAGGAGATAGACATCCCACCAGTAACGACCGAAGAAGTAAGGAAGGCTTTGAAAGAAATGAAAGGGGGCAAAGCACCTGGTGAGGATCAGATAACAGCAGACCTCTTGAAGGATGGCGGAGAAATTGTACTTGAAAAACTGTCAAACCTGTATACGCAATGCCTAATGACCGCAATGGTACCGGAATCTTGGAAGAACGCGAACATCATCCTAATCCATAAGAAAGGCGACATGAAGGACTTGAAAAACTACAGGCCGATCAGCTTACTGTCAGTCATCTACAAGGTATTTACCAAGGTAATCGCTAACCGAATCTCTGCAACCTTAGATTTCAGTCAACCTAAAGAACAAGCAGGGTTCCGTAAAGGTTATTCAACAATGGACCATATTCACACGATCAATCAGGTGATAGAGAAGTGCGCTGAGTATACTCAACCCCTATATATAGCCTTCATAGATTATGAGAAAGAATTTGACTCGGTCGAAACCCTAGCAGTCATTCAGGCATTACGGAACCAGGGGGTAGATGAGCATTATGTAAGAATACTAGAGGATATCTATAATGGGTCTACAGCTACCATCATCCTCCATAAGGAGAGCAGTAAAATACCTATAAGGAAGGGTGTCAGACAAGGAGACACAATCTCTCCAATGTTATTCACAGCATGCTTACAAGAAGTAGTCAGAACGTTGGATTGGGAACTGGTGGGAGTAAGGGTTAATTGAGAATACCTCAGTAACCTCAGATTTGCTGATGACGTTGCCTTGCTAAGTAACTCGGGGGACGAATTGCAAAGCATGCTTTCCGCACTGGGTGAACAGAGTAGAACCATGGGCCTGAAAATTAATATGTAGAAAACTAAAGTAATGATCAATAACCTCGGGACAGCACAGCAGTTTGAGATAGATGGCGAGGCAGTGGAAGTGGTAAGCGAATATATATACTTAGGCCAAGTTGTGACCCCAGATCCCAACCATGAGGCAGAGATAATTAGAAGGATCAGAATGGGGTGGGGTGCATATGGCAGACATTATCAGATAATGAATAGCAGCCTACCATTGTCGTTGAAGAAGAAAGTGTATGACAGCTGCATCTTACCGGTACTCACCTACGGGGCAGAAACTTGGAGGCTCACTAAGAGGGTTCAACTTAAATTGAGAACGACTCAGCGGGCAATGGAGCGGAAAATAATAGGTGTAACATTAAGGGACAAGAAGAGAGCGGAGTGGGTCAGGGAGCAAACTGGTGTTAAAGACATATTAGTAGAAATTAAGAAGAAGAAATGGACTTGGGCAGGGCATGTAATGCGAAGGCAAGATAACCGCTGGTCATTAAGGGTAACAGAGTGGATCCCTAGAGAAGGCAAGCGCTGCAGGGGGCGGCAGAAAGTTAGATGGGCAGATGAGAACAAGAAGTTTGCGGGGATAAATTGGTCACAGTTGGCGAGATGCCTTTGCCCTGCAGTGGACGTAGACAGGCTGGTGATGATGATATATATATATATATATATATATATATATATATATATATATATATATATATATATATATATACACGGAAGTGACTGCAGTTCCACGATGCATGCTGCCTCTAAAGGGTGCACCTCTGCACACAGGGTCTTCCTGCGGGGAAGCAAGCTTTAGTACACTAAAGAGTACGTTATACTTAGGGTTCTTCGTTTTAAGGCTTTATATTGTAACACATAATTGTTTTATGCCACGATACCCCGACATATCACTAACGTCATATCCCTCACAAAAATGACGCCAGTGAACCTTTGCCGAAGTGTCGCGCCAGCAGGACGTCGCTCGCCAAGCACACCCACAAGACAAACCCCGACTCCTAAATTATGCTCAGCTGCAGGTATAACTACTCATTTCACTTTCGTGTTTTACTCATTCTTATGACAGAGGAATCAACCAGACTTTTTTCTAGAGGCATACACGGAAATCAAGGTTATTATGTCTGCACATTGTTATATATTGAGAACTTTTACAAATTGATAGATAATTTAACCT
Organism: Haemaphysalis longicornis; assembly: GCF_048455015.1. Lineage (NCBI taxonomy): Eukaryota > Metazoa > Arthropoda > Arachnida > Ixodida > Ixodidae > Haemaphysalis > Haemaphysalis longicornis. The sequence continues at coordinate 34,635,265 of NW_027526385.1, read as the reverse complement.
AGTTGAGCGGTTTTCTAAGACTATTTGGGGTAGTTTGCTTCACTGTGAAATGGGCGGAACAGTAACGCGAAGAAAACTGCGATATAAACATCGTACAGTGCATTTTTTCGGTTCATTCTTGCAAAGATGGCCCGAGTTAAGGGCCCCGAATTATGGCTGCATAAACCTAATGAGGCCCAGACATGCGCTTAGAAAAGGGTAAATCGGACATCAGCTGTAGTTAATTCTAAAGTTCCTCGTAAAAATAGCACCCCACAGTTTGCATTTTTGTGGCATAATATTGTAAGTCTAAACTATGGGTTTCGTGATCGAGATGCCCGGGTATTTGTAATGAGACACAAACAATGCTGCGCTGTTTCTGGGGCCATAGTTTAGATGATGATGATGATGCTTGAATTTTAATGGCGCAAGGCCAACTGAGGGCAAAGAGCACCAAACAAAAGTCATTTCATGAGGGCGACATGAAGGTAAAAGTAGAGGTTTTCAGTAAAAATAAAGTGAAGCACTACGTAATAAAGATGACTGGTGTGAAGGGCCAGGTTGTCACTATGCATGCTAAGAAATGAGATGTAAAACTTTATGTCGGTACGAAACTCAAATACGCATTTGACTGAAATTATCGGCTCGTCTCCTAAGAAGTATGCCAGGTGTTGTGGAATATGTCGTGTGCATAGTTGTGGGGAGTGTTTGGCGTCGTGGTATACCAAGCTCCTTGCAATCAATGATTAGGTGGCTTACGTGTAGGCCCTCTCCACACTCGCTGCACATGGGCCTTGGGGATCCAGTGAGCCGGTGGGAGTGTGTTACATGTGTGTGGCCTATCTGTAACCTTGCCAAAGCAACTTCTGTGTGTCTGTTGTATGAATCGGTTGTGTATCGTCCCAACTGTGGTTTTACAATGTGAAGTTTGTTGTCTGTCTGTTCACTCCATTGTTTTTGCCATGTTTTACGCAGTTGTTGTTTTATGTGTGGTTTCAAGTCGGTGTAGGGTACTGTTGTGATGTGAGCCGTGTTTGTGAGCGCAGCAGCGGCCCTTTCATCTGCCGTCTCATTTCCAATAATCCCGGAGTGGCCTGGGACCCTACAAAGAGTCACCTCAAGGTTTACACCACATGCCGACATAACTGTCCTCAGAACAAGAGTGATAACGTAATTTCTGCATTAGTTTCGGGATTATAACGTCCGAACATTGCTTAGTGAATTAGTGTAAATGACGAATTTTGGAAGAAGACATTTCACTATGGGATTCACAGCAAAAAAGACTCCATAAGCCTCGGCTATGAAGATGATACAAGTTCGATTCATCAATTCAGAAACTTTAAAACTGGGTCCGTGCGCAGCACGTGGCACGGCAGAGGCAGTTTTGGAGGCATTGCTATAATATTCTGTACACTGGTACTTCTCCTGCACTGACAGAAAGTGCTGCAGAATCACAGTTCTGGGTACCCTATTTCTGTCGAATTGAATGAAAGACAAGTAACATGACACAGGGAGAAGGTTCCATGGCAGTATAAACTCAATGCATGATGATTTGAAGCTGTTTAAAAAGTATATGTTATGTAAAGCCGCCTCCTCTCTCACTCTTTGTCAGAAGGGAACATAAATAGAATGGCAATTTAAAATGAAATGTGATGAGGTTGTATCCAGAAAAACAGTTTTAAAAGGATGGTTATCGATTGGTGATTTTAGAAGCATATAAAAGATCAACGTAAGTTCGCTGGTGCTCGAGGCACGATTTGTCACATTACACTTTCAGGCTTTGGACCGGAATGGTACGGAAAGCGCCACACGAGAGGCGAAGCCCCAAGTGTACCGCCAGGTCGAGCATTTTTTAGCGCTGTTTTTGTGGCCGACCCATAGACAACACTTCCGTATTCCAAGTGAGAGCGGTATACCAAAGCGGTACAGAGGCGCACCAGGAGCTGTTTGTCTGTACCCCATAATTGGCGAGGTAGGAATTTGATAATATTAATTGATTTTAGACATTTTTTCTTGAGCTGTTATATGGGAGATGAATGTGGGTTTTTAGTCCATCACCACACCCAAAAACGTCTGTTCTTTTTTAAGAGTAATTGGGTCACCATTGAGAGTTATTTCAGGATCGGGCCTTACTCCGCATCTCTTTCAGAATACGACACTGGTACTTTTCGCGGGATTAAGTTTAAAACCAATTGCGTCTGCCCAGCGAGAAAGTTTGTTTACCCCAAGCTGGACCTCACGCTCACAAATGGATATATTACAAGATTTAAAAAATATTTCTACATCATCCACGTGCACTAAACAGGAGATCGATGGAGGCAATGCTTTCTGAAGCGAGTTAATCTTGACAATGAAGAGGGTGCAGCTTTAACCTTCGCCCAGAGGCACGCAATTTTTTTGAATGTGAACTCTTTACAGTGCCGACCCAACTCTGACAAGAAACGCTCGATTGGACAAGTAACTATCAAGAGTGTTCAACATGTTACCTGTTATGCCTTAAGATTTTAAGTCAGAAAGAATGCCGTAATGCCATGCCGTGTCATAGGCTTTTTTTATGCCAAAAAATACGGTCATGCAGTACTGTTTCTGTATAAAGGCATCTTTGGTGCGTGATTCTAATACAACTAGTTGATCATTTGTAGATCGCCCAGCCCCAAACCCTGCCTGGCAGCTCTCGAGAGAACCATTGTACTCAAGAAAGTACACGAGCCTCCGGTTAATAATCTTCTCGAGAAGCTTACGCACGCAGCTAGTAAGGCCAATGGGCCTATAGCTGGCAGGACAGGAAGGGTCCTTTCCTTCCTTCAGGAAAGCCACTACTACGGCCTCCCTCCAAGAGCGTGGAATATGCCCCGAAAGCCATATTTCATTGTATAGGTGTAGGAGGGTTCAAGAGTGTCTGGGTGTAGGGTTTCTATCATTGTGTATGTAATCCTATCTGCACCTCGAGCTGAAGGTTTACATGTGGTATGGGCAGCCTTCAGCTCATGAATTAAAAAAGCAGAATTGTTTGAAGTGTGTGACTTGTTGCTATCACACAGGGACTAATTTCGCAATACATTTTGTGTTTCATGAAACTGTTTGTGTAGTGTGCTGAACTGGACACGTGTTGGAAGTGTGTTGCAAGTGTGTCGGCAGGGTCTTCGAGTGTGTCCCCTCTCATGGTAAACAGAAGCAGGCTGTCTTTTTGTTGTCCTTTGAGCTTACGTATATGGTTCAGTCTCTGTGTGCGTCCCTGTACAGATTAATGGATGCCAGGAAGGCGTGACAACTCTCTCGTTTTGCCTCACGGGGTACACGTTTTCCAAACTCCTTGCTCCGTTTGAACAAAAGGAGGTTACCAAACGTGGCGTACCGACGAAGGATACCCCACGCTTGCTATGGGCACTCGTGCCCGCCTACAGTCCTCATTCCCCCACGGCCTCCTCTTGTTGCGCGGGTACCAGTGGCGTGGGGAATTGACTTTTCGGCGGCGTCGAGAATGCGCCCCGTAAAGAGTTTGGAAGCTTCTTGAATGTGTAGGTGTAGCATAGTTATGTAATATAGTTTCGATGTCTCTGTAAATGTATTCCAGTTCGCCCTTGCTTCATTGAACCGGTTATGGGAAGATGGACTGCATGGGCCTTTACCTATATATCTAGTGAGGTAGCGAAGTAGTCACTACCATGTAAGGCAGTGCAAACACCCCACTCGAGAAGAGGAAAGAGAACTGCAGGGCCAATAGCCAAGACAAGATACGAGTGTGTGTTCTGCCGAATAATAGCGTATGTGGGCTTATTTTTAAATGCAGAGCATTTCTTTAACTCACGATGTCACCCCTTCTAGTTGTCCATCGTAGTCCGCACCCCTCCCCCTACACTTTATAAAAAAATACTTACCGGCGCCTGGTTTCGATCCCACGACCCTGCGGGCAGAACGCAAGGTACATGGTGCTCTACCCACTGCGCCACAAAGCGGACACAGAAAGGAGGGCTACGAACGCGCCTTATATCCTTGACTCATTCAAACTACGTCAAGAAGCTGCTGATACAACGCATTCACTACCTGTGGGCGGAACGCGAGGTACATGGTGCTCTTCCCACTGCGACACAATAATAATACCCACCTGCTAATAAATGATGTCATACCCACCTGCTAATAAATGATGTCACGTGACCACGTAATTACGTCTCCTCATTTAATTACAATACAAAACCAACAGCCACAAGTGCAACAACATTAACGTAACGCAAACTACTTAACGACGTGCGCCCCCGGGAATGCTCTGCATTTGATCGTGCCCCTCGCGAGGGGGATGTTTAGTTTCCTGCCGCGGCAAGAACCAGGCGGCCTCCTGCGCAGTTTGTGGCGCATACCCACTTGGGGGATTGGCCAGGATCGTTTCACTTACTACATGCCGGTTACGGCAGGGTTTACTCGAACGTCCACAGCAATTGCAGTATGTCCAGTGCAGCTTTTTTTGTTGAACAGGCATGCTCCTGAAGTTGTAAGAAATTTCCCTATCAGGCGACATCGGGCATCCGTGCGAGAAAAGCCCCAAAGAGGTACTTAAAGGTCGCCAGGAGGATATATACGTAGGGCTGCTGGTCAACGAGCGCCTCAAAGTCAGAGCTCGAAAGTGCAAAATCAGGAAGAATGTAAATAGAGCATACCGTTATCCACCTAATAAATATTTTTGTACCTATCGCTACAACCTCAAGGACGGTGTTAAAGGTGACAGGGTGGCATGCTAAGGATTTGCGGGCGATTATGGCCACACCACCAGAAGAGTGTGTGCAGCCGACCCTGTCTTTTCTATATACCAGGTACCTATTCAAGAAATTTCTGTTCGTGGAATTCAGGTGTGTTTCCTAAACACACATTACACTTGGCTGATTGGCATGGAGAATCTCATACACGTCGTCAAGATTATTCAGAAGGCCTCAGCAGTTCCATTGAACTATGTTTTCTGTTGCCATAATTTAGTGTGAGAGCTACTGGAGTGTGTGTGTTTATGTGTCGTCTTTCGGGGCTGTGACTCTTGGATTGGGCTTTTTGGGCCTATCTGTAGGCTTGGACGTCGGAGGCCGCTCCTTGCGCTGCGTTGCAGGCAAGAACGGCACGATGTCTATCTCGTCGTCCGATGTCCTGGGTGAGCCCGTGGAACCGGGCCCCCGGACTTGGCCCCACTTCGGGGGCTCTTCGTTTGAGCCGCCACCGCCGCTGGTATCGAGGCCACCAGAAGTGGCACGGGTGGTGCGGTGGCGGTGGGAGCCGGTACGGGGCCCGTGGTGTCCATCTCATCCTTGCAGCATCCAGAATACCGTACACGTCGTCAAGACTATTCAGACGGCCTCTGCAGTTCTATTGAAGAGTATTTTCTTTTCCCATTATGATGTGTTAGAGCTACTGGAGTGTGACAATTTACGTAAGGTCTTTCAGTGCTTGCCCGCTTGGGAGGGCTTCTTACCTTCTCCGGAGGTTTAGAGGGAGCGACCCGCTCCTTCCGCTGCGAAGGAGGCAGAAAAGGTCCAACAACTATCATCATCAGATTTGGAAGGGGTATCCGGCGGACTGGACCCCCCGACTTAGCACCCGTTCCCTTGCCCTTTGTTCGAGCTGCGACAACCGAGGGCGTCAGTAGCACGCCGGGGGGCACAGGCGGTGCAGGGGGAATGGAAACTACTGCGGTGTCTTCCGTCTCCATCTCCTCCGTGCCATCGCGTGTGCTTCGCGCCGATAGAGAGGAAACAGGGGACGCAGCAGCATATCCACGTACGTGGTTGCCACCACAACCAGTGCTGACTGAGCAGGTGGTGTGGTGACGGTTTGGCCGCTGGAGGGAACCCGATGGAAGGCGGGGGTGGTCCGTCTCGCGGTACTGGCTCCCCGCTGAAACCAGATGCCGCTCCGCCCCACCCGGCGAGCTCCGTCGGCGTATCTCCTTAGGGGGAAAGAGGCGAACCTCCTTCGCGCCTCCGGGAAGGTGATGTTTTCCATGACTTTGAGGTTGATGTTTTTTTTCGGGGTTTTAATGTCTCGCAGGCTCGCGAATAAGCGCCGTGCGGTCCTCGGAAGTTCACGGAAAGCAATTGATTCGAGGGACAGTTATCAGCGGGATGACCTTGTTGCCCGCACTTGGTGCATGTTAGTTAGCCCCAACATGAGTTGGTGACATGCGGGAACCTCTGGCACTTTTAACCACGCCGCGGATTCTGGATGTACGCTCGGACGGAGCACCGAATTAATCCTGCATTGATATGGCCCAGAACGTTTGAACGGTCGAATGTGAGGGTGATGTTCCTGGTAGGTATTTCCTTATTATCTCGTCTCATGCTTATCCGCCTGACTGCCGTCCCACCGAGATTTCTCAGACCTTCTAGAAGATCGGCTTGTGTCTCGTTTGCCAGATCTGGTTTCGAGATCACGCCCTGCAAGCTGTTGCGGCTGCAGTGAAGCGTGACCTTGATGCCTAGATTGGCAATACAAGTCTGGCTCAGGACATTTGTGGCCTGTTGCAGGGTGGTGACTTCTAATAGCAGCTCTCCAGTTCTTTCTTTTTTGGTTTTGCAGTGTTCTTCGATTATTCCATCATTTTGAAATCAGAAATACGAACATTGAGGCAACACAGGGATGTCTTTTTTGAGGTATTCGATAATCAAGAATTGGGGATAATTATCAGGTTTCGGGAGCGCGAAAGTTGGCAGTTGTGGGCCCGCAACATCAGTGTGGCCCCTTTTCAGGGACCGATCAGGTTTACGGGAGGGGGGGGGGTGGGTTGATTTATCCATAAGGCATTGGAAAAAACTAGTGAACGGGATTACTTCCTTCTCAAAACTTACCCTGATAGCCTGAGAGGTCCCACAGCTACTTGCCTAGTAAAGAGACAGGAAGCCCATCTGCCGGGGCTTGACCTGGCCACCGACGGCCACCGTTTGAGGTTTCTACCCTTCACCTTCAAATACACCGGCACGGTTGAATCCATCTGATGTTTCTGGTGCTCGGGGTCCGCAATGTCGCCAATACCATCACCAAGATTACTCAATGTGCCCAGTGCGGGGGAGGGGGGAATAGTTTAGGCTTGCTGATCTTTCATCAGGAAACATTCCTCATAAGTCTAGACCTAACTGTGCTGATAAAATAGCAGCAACTATACTCAGTAATTTTTTTTGTAATTTAGTTTTAATTTCCTTTGTTCTTTATTCAGAAAAAATAATATCTATTTTTATCCTCTAGTATAACAGGTTGTAATTTGCTGGTCATCGAAGATTGATGAGTCTATCAAAGTAATACGCTATATTATTCTGAGATGCGAAACATACTGGACGGTTTTTCAAGTTATGGGACTGCTTAAGGATCAACGAAATGAATGCTCGAAGCGCCAACAGTACCAGTGGAATTGGCGCGTTGCAAATTTAGCAGCATGATCACCTCTTTGATCCCAATTGAACCATACCAGCTTTTTGATCGGTATAGAGGAATTCCTCAAGCCTAATTAGAAATAAAATTAGGCGTTGGTAAAGGAACCCTAAAGAGTGAAAGACGTCGGCCTGTATCGATAGAATAAAGTATCATTTATCCAAATGCACCAGTCTCGTATCTCACAGTTGTTTAAGAAAGCAGAGAATGTCAGAAACGTAAAAACGGGTGCTGACGCCCCGCTGGATTTTGGGTACTACGGTAATTCAGGACACAATTTTGGTGCACGGTGAGAGCTCTTGAAGAACCACCTATAAACAATTTTCCTAAAAACAACTGTTACGAAATGGTCAAGCACAAAAAATAAATTTGAAATAAAGCTTTCCGGGAGCTGCCGTAATTTAAAAACACATACAACAGAATAAAAAGTACACTGCGGTACAGGCTGCTTCCCACACGCTCGTCAGCCAATATGATTCAAATTTCGTTGAAAAAATTATTAGAGCGCATATAGCCAATTGAGTCACCTACCATGGTGAACACCCGACCTTCGGCAAGAAACATCTCCGGCACGAGGCGGCTAACGGACAAGATGCACTGCAGGTGTTTAAGCGACCCATCCCACCTGTGATTAGGTGCGGGGATGTTGCCGAGGGTCAGGCGTGCCCGCGCCCGCTTCGAAAGTTATCACCCGTGAGAGGTTATCGTACTTATTGGAGGGAATTATGCGATCAATCCGTACTTGTCTGCTGCCGCTCACTGCGGGCCTCCGTGGATAAATAATCTGTACATTGTACGCGCATAGCTCTACCCTTGTTATGTTTGGGCGCGCCGGAGCCGCTCCGACGTTCAGCCATTCGGCCACAAAGACTACTCGAAACAGCTGTAGAAACGGAGTTTGTATTTCCAGCCAGGTTGACGTATCGCGTGAGAGAAGAGAATATGATGGACGTGATCGCCAGACCAGCTGAGATGAAGGCGCCGCTTGAGCGGGTGCTTAGCCGCGCAGCCGGTCTTGCACAATATTCGAAACGGCGTTTGTCGGTCCTTTGTATCACGCTGTACCAAACTCGGAGGGTTCCGTGTAAGCAGACACAATGCCGCTGGAGCGGTGAATAGCATTTCTCGTTCGCTTGGTGGCAGATAATAAAAATCAAAGCCACACTTCTCGGTCAAAGATACCTTTTCGGTGGTCGGCCATGGCTTGGTGATGTAAAAGGTACTCTTGCCAGACCGCACCGGCGCCTCGCTCCTATTTTTTTGACGCGATGTCTACCTCATAAAAGTGAAAGGGAAGCGGGAGAAAGAAATGCCAGCTTTCTTTGCGGATTTCACAGGAAATAACACACTGTTGGTCGTGAAACAAAAGCTCAGAGTGCCACGAAACGTATGATCTTTCAGCTGAAACAAAATTTCTTTCAGCCTTTAGTGTGCCTTGAGAGCATGATAGGTCTATGGGATTTTGTTTTCTCACACAAATCGTATTTTGCATTTACATGTTTAGTGCACTTCCAAAATATTTAGGCTGGTGAGTGTTACGGTGCATATGCTTTAATGGACACTTAATGCTGAAGCACAAGGCTAAATGCATTTTTTAAGTTCTTCAGGCGTCCGCTGAATGCGACATGCATTTAATAACGAATGCAGAATGCTACAGTGCGAGTACGGCGCTCTGCGATAGTGGCGAGGGTAATCACTTTCCCACCCTGCATTCATTCCAATCAGCTCCCTCCGGATATAAAGATACTATTCATTGGTTTTCAACTCTGTCGGCCATGCCAATAGGGTGTGCAAGATAGGCAGGGCACAACGGCAGATTCAAGATAGGCTGTATAGGGGAGCCCTTCAGCTTCAACTTCTAGACGAGCATCGTGTCGCCTTAAGGAAAAAAAGATGGCTGGAGTACACCGAACGTATCGACGATTGTGCGGACCAGTAATGGCTAGGGGAATTACAGAGGCTCCGTTCCCCGCATGCTACAACCCAAGAGCCATGGTAGCTGTGGTTTACGCGTGTGGTGATATTGTTCTTCGAAACTTAGTAGGAAAAACGTTGCGTCTACGCCATGAATTTGCGGTTGAGAAACAGTGCACCTTCCGCATAACTTCTAGCAACTCTGAGACGAGTTTAGGACCGTGCACTGCCACATGGCAGTTACAGATGTGCGTCGGAAAGCCTGAGCGCTCTTCTGCGAAGTCAACCCGGTAAGGGAGTTGTGCATGTAGTTAAAGTGGCTTCTCATTTTAGAGACAATGAACTCTGTGTTGTTTCTCCAGACAAGCAAGGAGGGTTCGCGGTTTCTGCCGCGAAGTTTCTACTTCGAAAAAGCCCTTGCAGGTGTTGCTTCCGTCGTTCCAGCATTTGAAAGTATCAACGTCGCTAAGGTCAAGCCTAGGGATAGGCAGCCTTGTTGAGAACTAGAGTTTGCAGCGCTGTCGAGAAAAATTGGGAAGATACTAGGCCCAAAACCTAGGCAAAAAAATGTTCTTTTCAGCCAACAAACAAAAAGTTGTCATGACTTTGAAGACAATCGCTTCGGATAGAGGGTCATAGCAAAGTAAACTAGGGTAATTTCTCCAGGACAAGTTTGGGCTTTTTTTAGCACACAACCCAATCAGAATTCAAAATTCCGGAGTATGCGTTACATTTCTGAAGCAGCAATCGGACATACGGCTGTAGGCTTACCCTATAGATATAAAATACCTACATTTTTCCTTCCCGCACCAATACATTTAGTGTACTAGAAGGCTGCATGGGCAATTTCGGAGCGCTGGCTTTCCTAAATAATACGGCTTGCGTGAGTACCAAGGGGTCCTAGACCCTTTGTAAATTGCGAACGTTGTATCTTACTTCAGGGTTCGTAGAATGTAACAAAAAGGTGTACAATAAAAAAGAAGGCATTTCAACCGGGTTGTCGGTAACGTCTTTTTTGAGCGACATGTTATCGGAGAAATTGAACGGGCCTTAGAGGAACGGCTGAGCGAAAGGTCCGTCGTAAGCATTTATCGCTACGTGGATGACTTATAATTTTTTGCGCTGAGATTCGCAAATTTTCCACCCGCAGCAGGTACCACAGATAGCAAACCTTTCGAGAATGCCTCAGGAGGCTTGTGGGTACTCGCGAGATGCCGGACAATGACAATATTCTGTTCATAGACCGGAGCATTAGCTCCTCTGAGGACCACACGCGCTGGTGTTGTGAGCCCCGCACGCAGAAGCCAATCCTTTCGTGAACGTCAGCTCGCAGTAAACCTGCTAAGAGAACAATTTTGCAGGCATGTTTTTCGAAGGCTTTGCAGTGGTTTCGCCATCACGTCTTGTAAGCCAGTTTACAGGCTCAGTCGGAGCGCCTAGAGGAAGCAGGGTACGCATGGCCATTGGTCGTCTCTGTAGCCGAGGCAATTTGACGAATACAGAAAAGCAGAACATTTTCCACGACTAACATGAACAAACAACAGCTGAAACACTTGTGAGAGTGGCTGTGATACCTTACACGCACTCCGTGTCCCATTGTTTGGAACAAAATGGAACAACGTGCTAACGTGAACATTTTTTTCAGCGATCCCTATAAATTGTCGCCCATGGCAAAAAGTCCCCGTCCTGTAAAGAAACGTGGGTTCCAATGCCCTGTCAGAGACCAAAGCTCGCAGACTTGGTTAAAAATGTAGTATACAGGATTCGCTTATCGTCTGGCGCGAGCTACGTAGGAGAGACGGGCCGGTCCCTTAATGAACGCCTGCGTGAATATGCAAATAACTTACGTAATGGTAAGGACGGCTTTCTCGGATATTCCTCGATAGCACAGTGGCCGATAAGGTGAAGGATAAGCAAGCGCGCTTAATACGCGAGGAAGCTCAGATGGCTCGAGAAAGGCACGACTGTGTGAGAATACTATCCGTTGCGTTATTGACCTAGAGCTGCATTTCTTGCAAGCTGAGGCCATGCTTAAACGGCCAGCTTGATTGCCAAAAAAGCTTTTGCCGCGTGTTGGGTGTCCTCGCTCTTTATGTGTCCGTATTTTTTAGGGGCCTAAATTCTCTTCCTCGGGCCAAGTCCCGCATTGGGCCGTCGGCATGTCCAATGTTCTCGAGGCGACCGCTAGAGGCGCAGCTGTGCGCTAGTTTATAGGTCGCCCGCTAGATGTCGCGCTGCCGCTCAAGGTGGCGCGGCACAGGCTATGCATCATGAACACCTTGGAAGCGAAGGAAACGGCATGGAGAGCTCGCGCCGCGGCTGCAATGCGGCCCTACTCCAAGACCCCGCGCTGAGACCTCGCGAAGGCGATGAAAGACGCCACTGTCGGCAGCAATCAGAAACCACCACTAGCATCGATCCGGACGCGGCGGCAGCGGCGAAGGCCCGAACAGCCGAAGCAAAGTGGGCTCTTCGACAAGGGGATCACGAAGTGAGAGCCCGCGAAGCAGAGGCGGCACGCAAGTGGCGGCAAGAGAACCTCGAATCAGACCGGGCGCGGGTTAATTGCATCGATATGTAAATAATAAACATCGTGTATATAAGTGTACATACAATCACCCCTGTAACAACGTGGCGAGTCTTCATAAGATGTGTGGGCGAATATTTCACGGTTTTACCAATAAGTAATGGTGCTTCGCCCCACTCATCATCATTCACTTCGTTGAGATGGCGGGATTTTTTGTCGGTTTTTATTGTCCTGCAAAGGCAAATGAATGTATATATGCAGTCACGGGAATGAGGAATGAGTTTGAAGTTAGGGCACGTCTGTATGTATACTTTTTGTCGCCGATATTCTTCTGCATCAGCAATATGAATAACCAACTAGTCCAGTCAGCAGCTCTACTTCTTAGCATGACTGCGCAAAACAAATTTATGTGCTTTTGACCTTGTGGAGAGTAAAACCTTTCGCTTTAAGGCCTGAATACATGGAGCGAACTTTCACGACGAAGTTCGCCTGGCGGTAAATCCGCCGCGGCGCAGCGCCGAGTGTTCGTCGGGCTGCGTTACACGGGGCGAAGACACGGCGTCCGCCGCTGCCTCGCCACTGGGTCGCTGTCAGCACTGTCAGTGTGGCAAGATGAGACAAATGCAGCGAAATGAAGCGCACCACCAACAAAAACTCTCGATACCTCTACAACTTTTTATAAAATTATTGAGCACTCCAAAAAAGCGTAAAATTATTGTTTAAAAATAGTTTCTAATCTTGTTGTTGTGTTGCCGATATGCATGTGCCGCCGCAGTTGAGAAAGCGGCGATCTGAATGTGGTCTGGCTACACTGGGCGAAAATCGTCTGCACTTCATCGCTTGCTCCAGCTACGCGGGAAGCTTTTGTCACTACCTCCGCTAAATGGTTACGGTCATTGAATTCTATCCCGGCTGCTTTCGACGAAGACAGTGCGCGACCGGCGTGAACGGTGAATATCACGCCCAGCAGACGACGCAGACAAGCGGAGCAGGCGGAAATGGGGGCGAGCGGCGAAACCTCCTGATTGGCTAGTTTTGGTACGCTGTTTGTTTGCCGCTTCTGGTGCCGTCGACGCCGGGCGAACTTATCTGTCCTCGGCAGATCGGTGGCAGACGACGTTTTTAAGTGCGAATGCACTTTATAAGCGACCCCAAACCATCCACCGCCGGCGGCGGCGGCGGCGGCGTCGGCGGCGTTGGCGTCCGCAGTGCTCCTCTATATTTAAAAAAGAAACAGCATCCGGCGCCAGGTTTCGATCCGAGGACTTTGCGGCCACAGCGCGACGCTCTACCGACCAAGCCACGGACACGACGCTGATATCAGTGTTAGTGACGCGCCCTATATCTTTAACGCATTCAAACTACGTCGTCAGCGGCGTGCGTTGGCGACTCAGCGGCGTTATAGCGGCTTGATAACTGCGTGGTGTACACGTGATACTACAAACCCGATGGAAGAGATGGAAGAGAAGGCGGCGAGGCGGTGGGCTGCGGGGGCCGAGCGCAAGCGCCGCAAGCGGGCCGACAACCGTGCATTCGCACTTTCACATTCTCCCCCTCGGGGAAATGCGGGGGAATTTTTTCCGCCGCCGCGCGTCGGGCGGACGCCGCCGGGCGTTGTTCGTCGACTTTCCGTCGCATATTCGCTCCATGTATTCATGCCTTTACACGTTCTCTCGTCTCTATTGCCGGACGTTTTGTCTTCACACAAATTATTACTAGAAGTTTGGCAAGAAGTGATTGCATCAAAATATGAGCAAAAGAAACGTTTCACATGCATGATTAAGTACTTCGTTTCTTCATTGCCAACATGCCTGGAAAAACTCTTACATCACGAAAAAACAGTTATCGGTGAAGATGCGGGAGTTAGAACTATCTGTAGAGGAGAAAGCACATTACATAAAGCTACAGAGAAATCTAGGAGCACGCGAAGACCAGAAGGCTTGGCGAAATGCGGAAATATACGAAATGCAGGGTGAAACAAAGACAGAACCTACTTTAGCCACGGGATTGGTTTTTTCTTCTTAAAATAAGAAAACGGTGATGACAATGTATGTATTTGGACAAAGTAATCGCTAAAAAAATTGTATCCCGCATTACTGGACCACCTAGTCTAATCAACCTGCCCTTGATAAAAGTCGGAAGATGTTTTGTCAGAGATGCACTATGGTGAATCCAGGACTTCTGAAAAGTATATTTATTGCCTATAGCTGTGCGAAGATTTGTTAGATTATGTAATGTATGAAATGATAGTCAGAAGGAAAAGAAGAGTTCGAGGATTTTGGCATAACTCAGTCACGAGCGTGTTTTAGTGTAACCACAGAAGGATTTAATAACCGCTCAAAGTAATTACTTTTATTTCGCACCTTCAAAAAGCATGCACACCGCGATAGTACGCTGGGGACATGAAAGATCTTAAACCGAGTACTGAATGTAAAGAATAATGGAGCCAATATCATAGATGATCACCACATCTGATAGATCCGATCTGATGATATCACGTTGCAACAAGCAGTGATTCCAACATAGCATCGGGTGATAAGTTTTGTCGACGGGTACGGTTCGCAATGTTCGCAATTTAGGCATGATGTGGACGAAGCTTCGTTTGGGTTCCAGGTACACGCAAAACCCTAGTGCAAGGAACGCCACCACCTGAGAGAAATGACCTCTACTGCGGTATGCCCTCCTTTCTTTAAATTTTATAACCATAGCAACGGGAGGCAAAACCTGCAACCTGATTGTTTTCTTCGGGATCAACAGATGATATTAAGAGGACGGGAACGATCCGACCACCCATGTGCGTGAATAGAGACGGCCTGAACTTCGAAGAGAGTTTGAGAGCTTGCGATGACTTAGGCATGTCTCTCTTACCAGAAGAATTCTCCACATTTGAGTACGAAAACCTGTTCGCCAGTTATGAAGAGTACTCCTTTAAGAAGGAAGTCACAAGCTATTGGGTTCGCCCCCTGAAAAGGTATGGCACATTTTTTGTTTAAAACTGAAGGTTGTTATTTTTCTCGAAAATATACCTACCGGTAGTTGCTTTTTGCGGTCTCGTGTACAGGCGCACGTGCGAATGGACTTGGTAACAATGATACCTTAAGAAACTGACATGACATAAATCTTTATTAGTACATCCCCATACCCAAGGCCTCCTCATTGTGTCTTTGATAAAAAAGATGTGACATTCGGCGTCTGTTTTAAGGTGCTAAAGTAGTAGTGACACCTTCTTTAGTCGTGAAGAAATATCACACCCACATAGAAGCAAAAATATGAAATCTTCTAAGCGCGTGTCACAAAGGTAGGGCAAAGAAAAAATGGTCGCATGCCACACGGAAGGCAGCACTCTGATCGGTGTGGTGAGATGCGTCAAACTCGCAGCAAAGTGTCAGTATTATGTTTGTCGTGGCGTCAAGTTTTAATGTATGGTAATGGCTTCGAAGCATACTGTTCTTATTATAATCTGCGGCCACTTTTTTTATCTTAGGCAGCTCATTCCTACCAACTAAACGAATGCTCGAGAAAGCAGTTATCGCAGTTTTATGCAAGTGTATTTGTGAATTCTGTAGGGTCAATCTTACTGGCTTTATGGCATTCTTTCTGAAAAAAAAAATGGCATCGCATACGACGTGGTAAGTTTGCTCAAAAAGTGAGCGTGAACATCATAATTGTGAATATAACCCCGAATGATGTATTCTCCTCAATTTGCGTAAGCTGACACCGTCCACTACATAGTCAACCTTCACATTGTTTTGTTGACTAAAATGCATGGCAGTGTACATACTATGTATCCATCTTTTTACATTTAGTGCTTTGGAACGTCACACGCGTCAACGCTGTCAAGATGAATGGCCTGCTCCCGAATAATGTGCCGAGCGCTTTTATCGATGTCATCACTATCACTCTCATGCTAAGAATCAGAGGTGTGAGTTGACAATGCAGAATCGGTATTGGGCTATATCTCTATTATGATTGGGCTATCATGCTTAAATTTGTGAACAGACGTGTTATAATGTACGCTGTAAATCGGGTGACCGAGGCCTCTGTCAGGCCATGTTCGCCTTTAATCTCAGCCTCCCCTTGGTTTTTGCCAAGAAATGAAAATCAAATACAAATAAAAGAAAACAAATCAAACCATCAAATCAACTCTCAGTAGTGACTATCATGCGCCAAACGGCAAACTGACGTGATGAGCTCTCAGTTATGTTCTCTAAAGCCGCATTGGTAATCTCAGTATTCATGTGGGGATAGAGAGAGAGATAGAACGAAAGAAAGAGACAGAGACAGAGTGCGTGCGCGTGTGCGTGTGCGTGTGTGTGTGTGTGTGTGCGTGTTTGTGATGTGTGTGTATGTGTGCGTACGTTTTCGCGTGCATGTGTTGGCGATGGGCCGCCAATACATTAGCATGAAGGTACAACTTAGTGAAAACCACATGTTCAGTAGGTTTTCTTTAAACTGTTCTCGCAGCGTGGATTCGTTAATCAATTAGCCACCCCGAACTCTCTTTTTTCAGAATCAATGTGACATGCTCGGCGATTCTTCGCCGCAGAAGCGCAATTGCGCCCTACTCTCTGAACTGTACTGAAAGGCTCCGAGCTGTGTGCATTGGTGAGTTACCTTCAAAGAGATTGTTGCCTGAGGAAACTGTTTCGAAGGGCACAAATTACTGCTTAGCGTGTACAGCACGCTAATTTGGGGGAGTAGTTTGCATAGCTGTACCTTCGAACGAAACCCCCCGCACTCGTTACGAGCTATAACACACATTACATGTAAGCACAAAGGCACATAGTGTGTTAAGTAACGCGAAATAAGCGACACTAAATCACGTTTTCATATAAAACGAGACTAAACTGATTTGATCAGACCCCGGCAAATTAAGAAAATGGCGCAAACCCGCAGGTTTATGGTCCAGTCTCCGCATTTCAGAAAACTGGCTTTCTGCGTTTTAAGTTCAGTGAACTTTAGAAGCACCCCTTTTCGTCATAGCTTGTTCGCTGTCACAATGGCATGCGACTGCCGGAATCGGGCGGCGCACCGAGACCACGGACCCAGGTAGAACCCCACGGTTTTACAGCGTCACTGACCCAAACAGAGGCTTTGAAAAACAAACGGTTTATATATTCAGAACCATTCCAAACTACTAAAGTGCTGCCCAGTTACAGCAAAGACAACTGCAAGTACATTTGAAGAAAAAAATTGTATATAACCGGTAGCTCTGGCGTTAAATTAACGACAGACGTTGTTAGGAAAGCCTGTTGGGTTGTTTTTTATAATATTAAGCGAAAACAAAATGACCGCCAAGAACCACCCATTCCCGACTCCGCAGTTAGACACCGGCACGCGCTGTTCCAGGCAGGGGCGCGCGACAAATGCGAAGGCGGGAAATTTGAATTGCATTGGACAAAACTCCGTGCAATTCATCAAGACAGGAGTGAACCATGAAGGCGAAGAGCCTGATGGATTAGAGCAGTGAGCGGAGAACAACGCCACGGCCCATTATGGCGAAGCACCGACAGCTTTTACGTTGAGCGGACCGCTTCAAGTTACCCCGAGCATGTACCTGCTAGCTGCTGACGTTTATTGTGGCTCATTCGATGACTGAAAAAGTGGTGTTTTTAATGCTTAGAGATTATTCCTTACAAAGTTTGGTGAGGTTCCGACATGCGCTTCCTTCAGTCGCCCGTCCGGTCCCCTTCCTTGAACTTTCTTTGCCCGCTTGAAGCGAAAATCTCTCGCGACGAATTCCCCCTTCCACCTCCCTCTCTTTCTCTGTCCTTCGTTATTCCCACGTATACCCCTCCAGTCTCGCCTCTCCCCTTCCAAAGACAGGGTTGCATGCCTCTCAACTCCTAGATGAGTTTAAAATATCCCCCAGTCTAGTGTCTTTGCACAGACTATTCAAATCACTCAATCACGCATTCTCCGGTAGAGGTCACGAGTCCCCAAGCTGAGGACGACCAGGCTCTTCTGCGAAGTCGTGCGATGAGTGCTCCGTCCGCCATGACGTCCACGGCACTAATTGTATTTAACGAATGGCTGTGCGCTTCACGTGTTGCGCTGGTTTGACCCATGCGATGTGCAAAATCGCAAACAACGCTGGACGACTTTTCCAGTCGTTTAAGTGCGCCTTACGCCCGCTGGGTAAACGTTGTGCGTACCCACAGCGTGGAAGTAAACTACTAAGCTTTAACTTATATGTTGAGAAGAAAAGCCTTTTTGGGCCGTCTGTTTCTTGCAGCGCCTAAAAATACAGATGCCGTTAAAGGTAGCCAAACTGAACACAACAAACAATTACCGGAACCCTTCAGCGTGGACTGATAAGGTTATTGCTTTACTGTCCTGCATTGCCTCCTCCGTATATCAGTGACACGGCTACCGTCCAGAATAAACCGTTGTAGGGACACTCAACATTCGTGGTTAAAAACGGTCCTTGCAAGCCATGTTAGCGATGCCCTTATAATGATCGGAGGGGACGCCTAGAGCCACCAGTGATTTTTATCCTCCAAGCCTCAGATTCTACAGAGAAGAGGGCGCTTCCAGATACTATTGCATGAAGTCAATAATTCGCGCGGAGAGATTGAAGCTGCGACAATGGGCTTCCACACAAAATGCTTACAACTGTGAGAAAAACAATTCAAATAAGGGGTGTACAATTATGTGCTATCATATACGTTCAATCGATGTTTACCATGATTTCAGGGTAGTATGACTAGACTTAAAAAGGCAGGTTGGGACACATATACTCCTCAGTAAACCCTCTACAGCTTCTTCAAACAAAATACATCAGGGTACTTGTCCTTCAGGGCTGCAACGTGGCTGTGCTAGCTTCTATTAACAAAAGCAAAATTGACACAATCGGAAGAAGTGCACTCACGAAGTCACAATTTCTTATACCTACATCAAAGGAGTATAAGATGCACCAAGGACAAATTTCTGGTATATGTGCCATCGGCAGTGTCACTAAGTAATCCTTAGTGTAGACATAGAAAAAGACGTCTCTGTAGTTTTAGGTGTTTCGGCTACTGCTCTTAATAATAACACTGTTAATAAGAATACACAACTTCCTTTCTTGTCCACGCTGAAAAAGAGTGTTGACATAAGAATTCCTTTGTCACAGGTCCACCGCAGGCGATGCCGCCAAGAAGGTTACAAGGAACTTGCCCGCCATCTAGTGTAATAGGTAAGGAACATGTTTCTGGATACGTACAATTTGAAGACCACTGCTACTGATACATGCATTTCTTGCTTGCCTAAATAGGTGTCTAGTGTGTTGTTCCAAATTTAAATGAAACCCCGGGCTATGTCCCCTAACGTGAAACCTAGGGAGCAGCGAAGCAAGCAGAGCATACATGTATTCGAAGATCGTATGTTTCTCCCTTGCCGCATGGCGCGCGCTGATTTTTCGCCATAGAAGCGCTCGTGGGAGGTGCAATCGTGCGCTTGCTGAGGCGACGGTGCTCTCTGTCTTGTGTTGAACCGGATTAAAGCAAATAAATGAGACAGACAGGCCGTAAGTTTTCTTTGTGACACACGCTGAAGCAAACTAAGACGTATGCTAAGCAGCAGAGCGAGGCTTTGGAAAACGCGCGTCCCGGTGTGTTCAATTGGTACGCGTTTTTTCCCATGGAGAAGAAACGCTCTAGCGCGAGGCCATGAAAAAATACATTGCGGTGTGTTTTTTTCTAATATGCGTTGCGTTCTAGCATGAGTCGTTTGAAAACGTGTGTTCCAGTGTTTAATAGCGTGACTACATGGCAGTCTGATATGAGACGACGGCGACATGAGATGACTACATCAGACGCCTGCAGTCCGAGCCCCTAAGGTGCATCGTTTCGAATATCGTCCCTCGTAAAATTAAATTGACGACAAGCAATACATAAATGAGGAAAGCGAGCTAAACCTGCTGGCACAAATTAACTCGATTGTTATTTCTAAAGACCTAGTCAATTTACGCCCACTTTCCAGTTTCAATCGAATATCACAAACCAAATTTGCTTTAGAAGAAGAAGAAAACGACTCTATTTTTAGGCAGAGGTTGTTACAATGCCTGACGAGCGCTCCTGAATCTCTCGAGTTTACAACAGAGGAGTTCACAGCAGAGGACATGATCAAATCATAGAGGCATGCTTAGAAATAAGATCCAGCAATACAGAGAGAAAAAATAGGTAAAATAAGAAAAATAAAAATATCCTACATTTAAATTATTGAGAATCCAAAGTAATACAGTACACAGAAACTTTTTTTCTGCAATACCTGCTACTAGCAGATACCGTAGAACACGACACATTTCTTCGCCTATTGTTCGTCATGTCTACGAAATAATCACGTCTTCACACAATACGGTTTAAATTCCTTAGAATGCGACACGCCTAGTGATTGTCATATCTAACTTTCTTTTCTATAAACATTAACTTGGTTTGAGTCAAATACGTTTGCGCAAGTGTAACATTTTAAATTATCCGCTAGGATGTTCAAGACATGCGGTACTTGATAAGTGGCCGATTTTGTGCCGTAATTAGTCGTAGTTTTAGGTGTACGTCATATTGAACGTCGTACACCGTAATGACGGTTTTCTGCGTCACCATCTACATGTAACTTGTTTTTGTGTACCATCTGGAGAATTTAAAATAATGTAGCTGGTGAGCTCTAAGTGTTGAGTGTTTTCAAAACAAAGGTGAAGTTGGCAGGTCTTGGAATTTCCCTTGTAGATTTTCCATAAACGGCAATATTTTTTTCTGCAGGGTAACAAGCTTATTGTAATTATTTCGTGAGGTAGTTCCCCACACCACTATTCCGAACGTTAGTTTTGAATAGAATAGAGAATAATACGTTTATTTTTAGCCATAGGGGTATTAAGTGTGATATTTTACAAAGGCATCCAACTGTTCGTGCAAGAGCCGTAACTAAATAGTTTAAGTGTGCTTACCAGCTTAACTGTTCTTGGGACCAGACACCAAGGAACTTTTGTTTGTGTACGCGTGCAATAACATAACCTTCGTATTTGAGATTTATATCTTCGTTTAAGGAGTTATTCATTGCGAGGCAAATTAGATAGGTTGTATTTGTGGCATTTATTGGCAGCTTGTTTTGTTGTAACCAGTTTGAAAGGTGCACCAGATATTCGTTTACAATAGATTTCAGACATGCTAAACTGTTTGATGAGAAAAAAAATTATTCGTGTCATTTGCATACATAATAATATCAAAAGAACCTGGTATATGACCAATATCATTTATGTACACAAGAAATAATAACAGGCCAAGTAGAGATTCTTGCGCGGACGCCTTGTTTCAATTTCATTTCGGCAGATAATAAGTCACTGATGCCAATTATTTGACATCGATCATGCAAGTAGTCTCCAGAATTTGTAATGCAATCTCAGAAATTCCACAGCTAGATATTTTTTTTACATCAAATCAAAATGTATTGAGTCAAATGCCTTTTGAGTATTCAAGAAAAGACCGAGTGTGTGTTTTAAGTTTTCCATAATTACGATTATCTTTTACTTAATATATGCCAGAGCATGCTCACTTGACGTATGCTTTTCGAAGCCGCATTGGTTGGTTGCTATTACTTGATGCTTGTCGAAAAAAGAAGTGAGTCGCTCATGGATTACGCCTTCGAATATTTTAGATTGGTAGCACCGATATAGGACGATAGTTGGACAGGTTGTTACGTTCACCAACTTTGAATATAGCAGTGACTTTGGCCAGTTTAAATGTCTGGGGAAAGATGCCTGTGGTCAAGGTGATGTTAATAATAAAGGGTAAAACTTCGCATATCAATGGTGATATTAGTTTTAACTTGCGGACCGTATTTCATCTATTGCAGATGCTATATTGGTTTTAAGCTTGCGGGTTAAGTTTCCAATCCCAAACTGCGTCTGTTTGTCGCACAAAGATGGTCTGAGGCACACCTGGGCCATCGGTTAACGCGTTGTCTGCGCTAATGCTAAATATTTTGTAGAAGCCCGCATTTATAAAGTGGGCGTGAAAAGCATCGGGTAATCTCTTTCCTGCAAGAGCTTCATCGTTTACTGTTCATTCTTCGATACATCGACTACTTGTACTTTCCCCAGTGAGAGCGTTCTCTACCTCCCAGATTTTGCGTTGGTTATCAGAGATCCTTGCAAAAGTATTTTGGTAATATTCTTTCTTTGCCTTTTTGAGGTCTGACGTCAGCGTATTTCTGTATTTTTGTACTTGAAAAATGCCGCAGGGTCTCGTGAACGTACAAAGTAAAAAATAATCTATTTTTTTATTTAACTCTTTCGTAAAGACTTGTGGTTATTCATGGCTTTCGGCAACTTCTAATGCTCCTGTTGGAAGGCCTCTGTGAAAGGAAAGCTGCATTGTAGCTTGTATGCAAGAACCCGAGAAACGTATATGCATCATCAGGATCGGTTTGGTTACAAACACAGCTCCAGTCATGCGATTTTACTAATCTTTAAAAGTGTTCCTGGGCCTCGGTATCTATTTGCGTCCAAGACGGGTCCGAGTTTGGACTTTATTTTGATTAGGTGCATTGAATAGCTATGATTCAAGCAGTCCATTTGTGCTTTTATAATATGTGGAAACACCGCGCCTAGCTTTCGTCGGTAAGCCGCTCATCTGGCTTCATGCCACCACATCCAGGACGCGCTAAAAGGTAAAGCTCTTGTACCTAAAGTATAACCTTGTATACCACTACCTACTCGAGGTATAGAATCAATTGTGTGTGTAGAAAACCAAGCAAAATAAAGTTCCGCTCTCTAGAAAAGACAACAATGAGAGAACGCCAAGATGTAGGAAATGAAGTCGAACCCCAAACGAACCAACGCAGAAGCAAGTTGTGCAATTACGTAAAGATTCCTGCGTATTTTGTAATGTACGACGTCGATTATGCGCTGTTTACGCGAACACCTTTTTTATCTGTAAAGTTTACTGCACTTCGATTGTACTCCCTTGTGCTTTAACGATACTGGCATTTCATCACTTCCCCCAGCCATGGCATTCCATGGCTGGCGGAATGCCTTACCCCAGAATGCGTTCCCATGGAATGCCTTCCCTTGGAATTCCTTCCCCCATAAAGTTGGCGCTCCGGCATTCTAGTTTGGCTAAAATACAGACGACATCAGCGAGAGTGCAAGCTTCGCTTTGAAAATATTTAAAAATTTTAAAGGTAAAAATTTCAGTTGAAAATTATTTTTTTTAATTTAAAAATTTTTTTTAATCGAGACCTTTGAGTCAAGCGCAAATTGTTGCTGCTTGAACTGCACTGTTGTCAGTGTTCATTTCTGGCTGTCCAGCCAGCATTCATTCGGGAGGGTGTCGTATGTGGCCAGCTGTTTTCGTTTGTCCTGCTGTTCGTTATTTTTTAGATGAGGCTCAACACTGCGACGAGAAGTTTAAATGGACGAAGGATGACAACTCTTCGACCTGTGTCACTCACAATTTCCGCCTCACATGGAAACACATTTTGGTAAGTAATACTTGTAAATCCATGACACGTTAGGAACATTGCCAGAAATCTCAGACAACGTCCAACATGTGCTTTTCGGTGCAGTGAAAATGTCAACAACAAGCGCTGGCATCAGTTTTCATCATTTCCGCCAGACAACACTCTATCCATCAAGAGAAGTCTAACTGCATTACGAGGAGGTTAACCCCGAAGTAGCTTACATCGCGCACCCAGTTCAAAAGCCTTCGTTGATAAGCGTCAGAGATCGCATTATGCCGTTTTATACCCCAATTACACCGTACACTTTCAATCGCGGATAAGTTTATCGGGATCGGGTTCAATCCGGAATGGCCGTTGCTACACAACAGTTTCAACCGCGATTGAATCCTATACAGGTTGATGTCAAACCTGCGTCCCTAAACGTGGCGGAGGTTTGCAAGCGGGATCGGATGAGAGCGGCTTTACAATCGTTCCCACTGATTGATTGCACAGAAAGAGACAACTTCAACTAACACCTGAAAATGTATTAAGTTAGCTATACAGGTTGATGTCAAACCTGCGTCCCCGAACGTGGCGGAGGTTTGCAAGCGGGATCGGATGAGAGCGGCTTTACAATCGTTCCCGCTGATTAATGGCACAGAAAGAGACAACTTCAACTAACACCTGAAAATGTATTAAGTTACTTACCTACATAAACGTGCAATAAGACTCATATAGTTACGCATAACTACTACCGCGCAGAATTGTAGGCGACGGACGCGAAATACATTTTTGGTGCCCTCTGGCGCACGTGACTGCAACCGGCGGAACTTCTTAATCGGGATGGAAACGTGCCGTGTAGGAGCGGCGATGGGCCGGGCTTGCTCAAATGTCAAATATGCTTCGCTTCAATCCGGATTGAAAGTGCCGCGGGACAAAGATATTATAGTTCCTGTATTTGTGGAAGCGATATGGCAGCAACTCGTAGCGGCGACGTGCCAATCTTCCAAAACATCACCAAAGCTAGGTTGTGAATCAGTGTACTTGCTGCGAAGGTGTTTAGCGAGATGGCGATAGTTACATAAACAAATTACTTAATCTTTTTTTTATTAGGAGAGAAAGAAGTTTTTAGGATGAACGTGTCCGTTCCCATTGATTGCCACCCCGACACTCCCATTTGTATCTCCAGGAGTCGCAGGACATCAATGCGACGACGTTCTGGCTTGCATCTCTCGTTGATAACATCACATCACCGGCAGACGTGCGAAAAATGCCCTCCCTTCTGAAAGAACTCCTTCGAAGGATTCCCAATCTCTTTTCGGGCGTAGACGATTCTGAGAAGTCTGATCTCAGAAGAAGCTTTGCCGAAGCGGTCGCCGAGCTGGTCAGCAGGGTCATGCTGAAGACACACGCATGGAAGGGCATTCCACAGGTGGGCACAACCTTGGGACGGTATGCCGGGGGTCGGTTTATAATGGAATCGCAGTTGTGGCGCCTCTTTACGGATTTTCGAAACTCCGCGAAAAAAGAAATTTAGGCCTGCTGCCATCACGCTGTAGCAAAATTATAGCCGCCATGATTACTATATAGCCCTCAAAGAACGTCTATTCTTCAAAATAGGCGAATGGAACCTGCTTTAAATTCAGTACGTATTGAAGCAGCAGGAAATTTATTGTAGTAGGATCAAATGCTTTATGTTGCATATTGTCATTGTAACCCATAAAATCACTGCTTTTCCAAGCTGTCATAGTGTATAGTGAGTGAAAACGTGCATGCAGTGAAATTGATTGATTGATTGATTGATTGATTGATTGATTGATTGATTGATTGATTGATTGATTGATTGATTGATTGATTGATTGAAGGGTTTTAACGCGCCGACGCAACGCCGGCGATGAGGCGCGCCGTAGTGGAGGGCTCCGGATTAATTTTGACCACCTGGGGATCTTTAACGTGCGCCGAAATCTCGTACACACGGGCGTTTTTCCTTTTCGCCTCCATCAGAAAAGCGGCCGCCGCGGCCGGGAATCGAGCCCGCGACCTCGTGCTCAGCAGCGCAGCGCCTTAGCCACTGAGCCACCGCGGCGGGTTGAAATTGTTTTGATTATTTCAGCGTTGTACCTGAGTCTATGCTGTCGCTGGTATTTTTTCGGAGAGACAGTTTCGCTAGGCGATACCACTTTGTAAAACCTCGAGTCTGCCTTTATAGCGAATGTTCTAATGATCGAGTGTTCTGATCTGTTTTGATGCAGGAGGAGCGACGTGACACGTCCGCAGAATTGGACAACATAGTCCAGGAATTTGCTTCAGAACTCGTCTAGTTGCAAACGTCAGCAATGCGATATCGAACACGTGTATCAGCGAGCGATCACTATACCTCCGGCTGTTGAAGGCTTGGCCGGAGAAACAAAAGCGCTGCAAGGAAGTGCCTTCAAGGCCGATTTTATGCGTTTTCGTGTATGTTATAAACCCTTTCTCGCCGCCATATTCTCCTGAACAAATTCCATTGCTGTCATTCTCACACATCTTTTAGTTGTTCTCAAGCAGGCAATAGAAATTTTTAGAAGCGAAATGTACAGACTTTAATTGGGTCTCCTACGTTTGAAAGTATTTTCGCAAACCGAAGTAGAAAGTGGACAATATGGTTCATATTTAGACAGTGTGGGGTGCATAGTCAGTGGCGTATCTAAGGGGGGGCAGGAGGGTACAACTGCCCCGGGCGCCACTTGCGAGGGGGGCCGAGCCGAGTCCTCCCAAGGTGTGCTCGAGGGAAAAAAGCGGCAGCGGGTTACCGTATGTCAGCGCAGCGGGGCAACACTGCCGGAAAAGTCGCTGTTGAAGAGAGCGCCAGTTTGGGCTTCTTGGCACGACAATATAGCGAAAGGACCGCGCTGACGAAGATAAGGATGACAAGAGGGGGTCCCACATGGGGCGGTAGTGCCCCCGCACCTCCCGGCATAGCGCCCCGTATATGTCCCCCTCGGTGCCTTCTTGTGTTCCTCAGCAGTATTCTTTTGCTATAATGTCGCCGTTCAAGAAGTTAAAGTGCTTTCCTAGTCACGAAGCGGCGCCACCTATGTGTGGATACCTAAGTACGGAATCCAGGAGGCAACCCCAGATGATACCCAGTGTATGTGCGGGTTTCATGTATGCATGTGCTTTAATCTGTTTTCGTTTGTATTCCAGGAGCGGTCGGTGGGGTGGAGGGCGCTCTTAAAATTTGCACCCTTACAATTTGTTTGACCCTTTGCCGGATAGCTGAGGTGAGGTGAACCACGTGCAGTATATTTTAGTGATCCGCTTTATTTTCCCACCAAAGCCTTATGGACGTGTTCCATAAAAAATTACCCGCCGCAAATGCTCCGAAGAAGGCGTTGCGCGTCTGAGCGTGCGCGGTTGCGTTCTGTTTCCTGCCGCAGCGCTTATTTTTGTGGTGAAGTTGAAACATGTACTGAAACCCCCAATAAAGAACCGGTCATTGACGAACGACTGATTTAAGAAGTTAGCGATGGTCGTGGTGGAGAAGTGATCCGCTCGTGGCTAGCCTATCGTCTTTCAAACAGGCAGCATTGTGCATGAGTTGCCTGGTTTTTTCCCGCTCAGAGCAACTGTCATCTTCGGAAAAAGAAAGGCAATTTAACAACTGCAAAGCACCCGAGAGCCTTACACTTCACGAAGATGCGTAAAATCACCGAATGTTTTAAACAGTGGAAATAAATTTATTCGGTACCGCAGGAATAATTTGTACCGACCTTCAATCTCAGATGAAGAAAGAAAATCACAAGTGGCGTGAAATTTTGATGGCAGTCCTCCACTGGATAAAATTCCTTGCTACACAGAACTTAGAATTGAGAGGGCACGGAGTGTCTTCAAACCGGCACGAGAGCAATTTCGGAAATTTTCTTGGTCTTTTTTTTATTCGAAAGTTTACCCTGCGGCATGACGCTGCAGGATTCACAGGTACACGAACAAGTTTGCATCGCGTATGAAGTCCAGAAGGTGCCGATAAAATCATCTTTCGAAGTTTCTAGTTTTGACCCTGTCATGAAGCAACCACTCGCATACGTTTAATATCATCACGGGTCCTCATCGTTCCTATCACGTCTTCCCCAAAACGAATTCATTCACGTGATGGCTGCCAAAGTTCTCGAGTTCTTGTTGCAAAGAATCAGTAAAGACAAGCATTATGGGTTCGACACGACTCCCTACTAGGTGCACCGTGAACAAATCTCAGAGGTTGTGCGATACGTGGAAGTTGATTTCGATAAGAAATAAGTTAATGTTGAGGAATCCTTCCTCGGTTTTATCTAGGTAAGGAAGAAAGATACTGAGAGCTTTGCTGAGGTGATGTTACGCAAGCTAGACGCGGACAAAATCAACCCACAGGGCAGTCGGTCACAGTGCTACGACAACGCTGCCATGATTTCTGGCCAAAAAATTGATGTCAGCCAATGAATAACGAAAAAACCAACTGGCAATCTGTAAACTGCGACAATCACTCGCTCGGCTTGGATGGTTGGAGTACATGCTGCAAAGCAGGACACCATGATGATGACCTTTTTTGGACCACGGAGGCGTTTTACGTGTTTTTTTTTCTCGCTCAATGCACAGTTTAGAGAAACTAAAAGATGCTTTGCTGTTATTGTCAAGTCAAAGTCGCAGACCGACCAGACAGAGGGCACGGGTCGAAGCGATAAATCCGGTCAGTAGATACCTTGAGGAGACACTGGAAATTCCCCAAGAAATGAAAAATAGCAGCGAAGAAACAAGCGACACGAGAAGTGAAGGCACACTATTGCACAAGCGGATATAAAGTCATCATTGCTTTTATTCGGCTTACGGAACAAGATCCTGCTCCGCATGGATCTTGTTTCCCTGTACCAACGTTGACGCGCAGGATCTCTAAAAAAGATTTTAGACTGCCGACTGCCGTTTTCCAGCGGGCTCACACAGAAAGTACCAGGACCTCAAGTACGTCTGCAATATATTGTACAATATGAAGCGTATTTCCCAACAGTGACGTCTTCATTTTCCTCACTGGCTGCGAGAGGTCCTGCAGCAAGCTGAAATTGACACACACCTATTTGCGGGCCGCAATGGGCCTGGGCAGAATTTCTGAACACTCTAGGCCGAGCGTGGGAAGAGTAGAAAACTGAAAAACAAACTTTGATGACATTAGGGAACAGTCTGTCTCATCGAAAGCACGAAAAGTGTTACTACACACTTTACAGAGTGCCCTAGTGTATAGTAGTTTCGTATTTGTGTTATTAGAAACAAAATCACGTACATAAAGCGTCTAAAACACAAAGAGTGAGTTTTTCTTGGCAACTTTCTGACGATGAATGTCAGAACTGGGGTCACAAGCGGCCGTCATATGCGACGAGGACACCACAGGGGTTTCCCGGGTGAGTTTTTTAACGCATCATTAGCATTAATATCAAAGTGTGGGCATAGTATGCATATTTCATGTTTGCAATAAATTTTGAGCATGATCCTATTCGTGTCAAGCGAGGCGAGAAGCGGTGACTGACAAGGTCCATTTCTTCTTTCACTTTTCTTTCGATCCTTGTGGACTTCTGGTGTATAGAACGATGTACACGTATGCTAAGACGGCTATAGTCTTTTGTAGCGAAACATCAATCAATCAATAAGTCACCCATTCGCTTTCACAAAACCGCCAGATTTCCTTTTTTCAACATTGGTGAGGGCGATAATAATGGTAATAATAATAATCACTATCATTATTATCATGAGGGGCACAAAACTATATTTGCCATGGGCGCCATCCTATCTAGTTCCGCTACTGCATAGCGTTTGTTAGTAAGGATACTAGGAAGGAAACTGCACCTGGTAATCCATGTCGTCATAGGGTTTTATGGGAAGACCCCCCCACCCCCCTTGTAGCTTGAGCTTGTCATGACAAGTGGATTCTAAGTGGTTTTGGGGATTTGGTTTCTTCACTATGGATTAACACATCTAGGAGCTAGGGGGAAGCCCAAATCCTCCCAGTTCTGTGATAGCTGTGTTCGGTAAAACGGCAGTCAATGCGTGATCGTGCCTAACGTAGGTCCTGCCACAGCCGGAGGACGTACGACTGAGCGTGCCATATGCTGGCGCGAAAGTTGTAACTGACGAAAAAAAAAGAAACAAAACGTACTTCAACGAAGACAAGATACGACACATAGGCGCCTGTATCTGTGCTATCTTGTCTTCGTCCACTACTGTTTCAGGCCCCGTTTTATTTTTTCTTCAAATATGAACCAACTCGCTCAGCAACATGTTTTGTTAAACTTTAGGTGCCGGTCGGTGCACCGGTTAACCACGAAGACGACATTTTTATATCACGCTCAAAAAGCTGTGCAAACAATTCAAAAACAACCTATTATCTGAAACAATGGTAAAATAATAAAATACGAGTCTATAATGAGTTTCCCCAAAATATTGAATTGTTGTTTGCTGCTAGCTTGCACTGCAGAATAGTAGGCACAACTGTTCCTGCAAAAACACATTTCACTCTTTTTTCAATAGCTTTAATACAGGCTGTTTCATTGTCCAGTTATATAATGACACACCATTCTTTGGATTTTTAGGTCACTGTATTTGAATATACGAACACTAAAGTGTTTCAATCTAAGCCAATGATGAAACTAAGGCGAGCGCATGATATAATGGCTGGTCTATGGCTACACAGACGGCCTTGATGTGAGCCGCATAGACGCTAGCGCCAGATTCCTGACTAGTGTATATTGTAAGAAACTGTATGGTGGGGTGTGTACGGTGTTAATATTGGTCATCACAACGACGCGTTTTTGCATTTTGCGAGCATGGAGCATGGAACAATCGACTCTGTATTGATGACCGCAACGCTACTCCTTCAGGCGGAGACTGCTGATTTGCCTTCATCTTTTTTAATTGGCGGACTGTCGAAACCATAGACATATGATCAGAGCCATGAAAACACAAAAAATGATTATGAAATATTTTACTGCGGTGCATGACAAACATTGTCGACCAAATGCAACTTCATACTCTGGATAACGCTAAAGTATTTGTCGAATGCCCGTAACCTGATTGGAGTGTAACGTTCGCAATAGCGTCTGTGAGTTCACTGCATACACGGCACTGCCCGTCGCATGAAGTGCCAGATTTGACCCAAATGCCTGAAGTACCAGATTTGAAGTGCCAGGTGAAGTGCCAGATTTGACCCATCACTGCAGTGGTAGCAGAAAAAAATTTCTGCGGTGGTTTACTCGGTTCGCCCTTTTTTTTCGGTAATGATACACATTCTTTGATATGACCACGGGCGTTTTCTACAACAAATGCCTCAACAATAAGCAACGTTAGCATTGATATGAGAGCGATCCATGTGACTTCGAGTTATTTATAGTCTATTCACTGTGATTTGGCTGAGAAACATTCCGGGGGGGGGGGGGGGGCGGGGGTGACGAATACTGTGGGCAAAAAGATACAATATCAAGGAGTGAAATTTAAAGCATAAGTATTGGAATGCGTTACGATCTAATCAACTATACTCCTACTTTGGCTGATCGGTGATGTCTTGAGACTCAAGTTCTCGGAAATTGAATTGAAACACCATCAAACAATAAAACATCATTCCTATTCTGTCAATCTACAGGAATTATAATATATTGTTTTCCCACTTTTTTATCGTGCAGTCGGTGGTTCTTCAGAAGCTGTATCTTGAATAGCGTAAGATTTCTTTGATGCCCTTGTTTTGGCACGCAACCCGTCTTGAATGAACCTGTATTCATAAACTGGTATTTTCTCTGTGCTCGGCTAGGTTCTTCATTAAGATAGGTACGCTTACTTTCAATGAAGCGGTTACTGCAAAAGAATAGAACTATGGTTTCGTCGTTTGAATAAACGAAGGCTCAGGAGGCTTCTTAAAATCTTCTACTGCCGCAGTAGCTATTGCCATTGTGCTCAGCACGGGATATGGGTTACTTTAAGGATGAAATTTCGAAAGACTAGCTACGTCTTGCTAATGTGTTTATAAATTTTGTTCTATATTCTTTGCTGTGGTAGATGTAAACACCTGTTATTATATGTGTAATGTGATGTTCCCGCATCGACAATCTTTATGAGGAAAAATCATTTCTAAAGCAAAATTTTCGGTCTCACTAGCTTCTGATGTAGCGTCAAAGCCTCTCTGAAGGAACGCGGACTTTCTCTGGTGCTAGTGATTACCGTGGGTGAAGTTAAAAGAAGACGCTTCCCGTTGTCGCAATCGAAACTAGGCACTGCACGTTATGGAGCCGATTTCTATTCAATTGCCCCGTTTCACCACGGCTGTAACAGTTGATATTTTTGTCGCGTGAGCTACACTGGCCGCGGTTGAGCTGTTCGCGTGGCTCTGGGAGAGTCATGCTGGGCATGCGCGAAGAGCAGTGAAGTCTCATGGCACACAGCTGGCGCACTGCAGCGGCGACTAGATTGTATTGGATTGGAAATCGTTTTAGCAGCAGTAAGCATGATAATGAATTATTCTTATACAAAGAGAACAACTTTAGGAATAACCAGCTGAACCTGAGCTCACGCAACATATATCAAGGCATAGCCGAGCTAAGCCACTGCTATTTTTTATAGGGCTTTATGGGGACCCATTATTGCACAGAAAAAGCATGCGCCATCCTATTTAATGATGACGACGGTTGAACGCGAAGATTTATTCGGGTGAATGCCAAAATTCCAAGAACAAAAGTCAAAGCCACTGCGATAGAAAGTCCAAAATGCTTGTGAGTCGAGTGAAAGCTCAACAAGTCAAAGTGCAAAATCAGATGACCATGAAGGAATGACGCACGAGCAAATTTCGCGTTCAACTATCGTCGTCGTTACATAGAGAGTTGCATAATTTTTTTACCCAGCCGTTACCTCTCTCAGGGGGGAGAGAAACAGAGAATCAAGGGGTGGGCTTGAATCAAAGCTTAAAGGATGCATCCTTAGTTCAAGATAAGAGTCATAATTACAAACGTAGCCCAATTCTTTGTGCAGTGAATATAAACTCATGAAAGGGCTGCATTTGCACTTAAGAATACCCGTCATACGGCACGCAGAGCTATTGCACGTGGGTAAGTTTAAACTGCCGTAGTTTCCGGCATTTCATCACTGGTGTCAGTTCTAATAGATATGACGTCACGAAACATAATTATTTCTGCCCTGATACTATTCTAAAATCTCCTAACAAACATTTTTAGCTTGGGTTCTCGTTTCTACGAGAACCAAAGGCCAAGGAGAGGTTTCGATGCATGGTTATCCTGAGGTATGTTTGAGTGCGCACATAATGCAGACAACGACCTCCAAGGAGTAATGGGTGCCGAGTCATCCGCTTGCGGGTGAATGCCAGGACAACGGTCTTCTCGGGTGAGAGGTGGAGGCCCTTCGGTTCAAGCCATTCAGAGATATTTTTATTGCTTTCTGGAGCCTCTGTTGTGTAGTTAGTCCTGACCTTGCTGCACTGCAAATGCAGATGTCGTCGGCGTAAATTGTGAGCTTTACGCCAGGAGGGAGCACATGCTTTAGGTCGATTAGAGTAATGTTGAATAACAGAGGGCTCAAAAATGCGCTTTGCGCTAACCCATTTTTTATACGGTAACATAAAGTAAGACCTTCCGGTGTGCTCATAAAAAGCTCTCGTCGTTACAAGTAGCTGGAAATCTATGCACACAGCCTCCCTGCATGTCCAAGAGCAGCAAGGGACTCTAGAATGGCTGTATGAGAGACCGAATTAAATGCCGACTTTGTCTAGATAAACCACTGTTGGTATGTGCCGTGGTGTAATCCTGCTTCTAGGGACTCCACGAGACCAAGGATGTTGTCGATGGCAGACCGGTTTTCTGGAAACTATTTAATTTCCGGTGTATAATGATACCTGCTTTCCATGTACCAAGTCATTCTTTTAAAGATCATTTTTCCATGATTTTGCCAATACAGCTAAGTAGAGCTATGGGACGGAAATAGTCGTACCATGTTGGTTGTTTGCCCGGTTATAGAATTGCTGTAATTTTCGGTCTTTTTTATTCTTCAGGCACAGTACTCCGCAGCCACGTCGAGTTATAATACTCCAGAAGGCGTAAGCGATCGTGATGATGGAGTTCGGAAATCGCCTCATATGTTATGCCGTCGCCAACCCGAAGAATAGCATCTCTTGACGTTTGATATTACCGCATTCAGCTCGCCTATCGAAAACGCAAGGTCCATGGCAGGTACGAAGGCTGGTTGCACTGTGTCCGAAACACGTAGAGAGGACACTTGAGGCGCCGAATTCGTATACAGGAGCCTACCGTACTCTTAAGCCGTATCTTTTGGGGGAGTTGTCGACCCAACTTTTCCAAATAGCGTCTCACGTGCCTTTGAGCTTTTCGGGCCTGCCTCAAATCAAATCCTGTATATCTCTAGTATGGCGATCCTTTCGCTCAGCGCGCCTACAGATAGCACGCAGACTTTCGTATTCTGCATCAGTTTTCATTGCGAGGCGCTCCTGTACGATTTTCGAGGACTCCTGTATACAACGATCCAAGATTGGTATTAGGTCGCCGTCGGAAGCGGCAGCGGCTATCTCCACGTTGACACGATTTCTGAAAATTTCCCAGTCTGTGCACCAGAATTTGGTTTCGCGCCGATATGCAGACACATCTTGGTATGATATTAACATTGGGAGTCTGTAGATCACAGTGTCTTTGCGAGACATGTTGAGATTTGGAGGCGGAAAGGTTCTTCCTTTCAAGCTGTATAGGGCCAGGATATCACTGTACTTTCGGGGGATTATTTCTCGTTTTGGGCTTATGGGAGGACTGGCTGATATCCCCGAAGGAGGCACCTGGTGTGTATGAGCTCGGGCTGCTGCATGAGCCGCCTCATTCTCTCCCAGAGAGGAAAACCTGGTGTCTATATGATGAAAATACGGGAAAATCAGGGTGGGCTGGTAGAATTTTCGCTGCTGTTCACGAATTTCCTCCAATTTGGAAGTTTTCACACGCTGTCTGGGAGTCGGATATGATGGTGCCACGTTCTCCTGGTCTAGATAAAACAGTAAAATGACCCTGTCGGTAAAGACTGCGCTCATTCTGCATCATTAGTTATCTTGAGTTACTCTACACTGCTCTAATTCTAAAAAGTAGCATTAGAATTCATCTACACGCAATTTCCGGCCGTAAATCTTCTGTTTAACCCATACAAAATTAATTAAAAACTCAAATGGTGTGTAGTTCCAAAAGCTGTAACACCAGTTGACCACGTAATTACTCTTCATTCAAGTTTTGCAAGTGTCCTCGCGGTTTCATCGTTACAAAACTTGGAATGACCATTCCAGAAGGAGCCGCCTCGTAACACGAGACACCAAAGTGACTAGGACAGTATCCGAGACATATGTTGTGTTTAGAAAAAGCACGTGGCTAAAGCAGAACGAAAACCAGAGTCACACGAATGCGCAATATTAGCTAGGCCATTTTATCGTAACTGGTTGTTGTTTTTACAGCGCCGAAATCTGCAGGAAAGGAAGCTGCAAGCACTTTCTAGAGATGAATATGCTGTCACTTTTTTTGACCCACACGAAAAAGGGACGTAAGGGGCATGCCGAAACATCTGAAAGAGCAGCTGTATCTCTTGTGTTCCTCACAGGTCGCGACCCTGGTCCCCACCCAGGGCAACAGACTGAATAAATTCATCCCATGCGAAAGCAGGCTTCGAACGAAACATACGCGTATGGCATCTCCGTTATTGTTTTTCTCGGCTAACCAAAAACGCCCGTCGTTTGCTTTTAGGGGCGAAGCCCCTTAAGGCCTAGGCTTGTCCGTCCGGCTTCCGGCGTCTGTGCTCACGGCACAGCACCGTGTAAATCGAAACATCTGTGAACAAAATGTTCCCAAAAGGTTAGCAACAACAAAATAAAAAGTTTACAGAAGGTTATAAAAAGAGAGAGAGGACGCGAAGCACCATGCACATCGAGATATATGTGAACAAAATTTTTGCAATATGTTCCACATCCAGTCACGACGACCAGGTAGTGGAACGCTTCTATGAAGATGTGGAACTGGCAGTGGCTAAAATAAAAACACAATATATCGTAGTGATGGGGGACTTCAATGCTAAAGTAGGCAAGAATCAGGCTGGAGACAAGGCAGTTGGGAACCGTGGTCTGGGCTGTACAAATAGCATGGGGGACCTACTAGTCGAGTTCGCAAAACGGAATTTTGTTGTTCGTTCACTCCTTGCACTGCACGAAAAAAAAACACGAGTGTTTTGATACCATTACCAGTGTGAAAATTTGGTTCTGTATTCTTTTTTTTTTGTGTGTGTGCAAAGTAGTCGCGCATTGAGCGTTCGAGGAGCATGACTGCAAATGTACTCTCTGTAGTCTGTAGCCCTTTTTTTTGTTTTTTTGCTTTTTGTTCTGTACGCTCGACTGCAAGTGTGCGATATAATATACTGTGCCCGCACGCTGCCTGCCACCGGAGCAGGGGCCCTAGTCAGGCTCCAAGCCTTTTGCCTCTGCTCCCCTTTCTGTACGGAAAGAAACAATAAAGAAAGAAAGAAAGGAATAACCTTCGCATAATGGATACCTTCTTCGGCAAACGGTAGAGCTGGAAATAGACGTGGAGGAGCCCGAATGGGGAGCATAAAAATGAACTAGGCTTCATATTATGCGATAACCCTGGTGTCGTGAAGGACCTGGAAGTGCTCGGAAGGGAAAGGTGTAGTGGGATAACCCTGGTGTCGTGAAGGACCTGGAAGTGCTCGGAAGGGAAAGGTGTAGTGACCACCGTATGGTAAGACCTCGAATTAGGCTAGATTTAAAGAGATAAAGTAACAAGCTAGTCAAACGGTAGAGCTGAAAATAGACATGGAGGAGCCCGAATGGGGAGCATAAAAATGAACTAGGCTTCATATTATGCGATAACCCTGGTGTCGTGAAGGACCTGGAAGTGCTCGGAAGGGAAAGGTGTAGTGACCACCGTATGGTAAGACCTCGAATTAGGCTAGATTTAAAGAGGTAAAGTAACAAGCTAGTGCGAAAGAAGCCGATTATTGAGCTAACAGAAGGACGTAAAGTAGAAGAATTCAGGATCGTGCTTGAGAACCGATATTCAGCTCTTACCGGGGAAGGAGAGGTTACGACACAGGAAGCCAGCGACAAAATTACACGCATTATCATGGAGTGTGCAGTAGAAGTCGGGGGCACCATGGCTAGACAGGATACTGGCAAACTTTCCCAGGAGGCGAAAGATCTAATTAGGAAACGGCAAATCATGACAATCTCCACGCCAGCTGACAGAATAGAACTAGCAGAGCTTTCGAAGTTAATAAATAAGCGCAAGAGAGCTCACACAGAAGTATAATATGGAGGGGATGGAATATGTTGTAAAGAACGGAGGTAGCCCGAAGGAAGTGAAGAGGCGTCTTGGTGTGGTGAAAAATCAGATGTATGCACTTAAAAACAAGCAAGGCAATGTAAACAGAAATAGTGGTACAATACTCACAGTAGCCGAAAAGTTCTATAGGAATCTGTACAATAACCGGACATCCAGATTCCAGGATAATTCCGAACGAGAAAATAGTTCAGAGGAGATAGACGTCCCACCAGTAGCGACCGAAGAAGTAAGGAAGGTTTTGAAAGATATGAAAGTCGGCAAAGCATCTGGTGAGGATCACATGACCGCAGACCCTTTGAACGATGGTGGAGAAATTGTACTAGAAAAACGCGCAAACCTGTATACACAATGCCTAATGACCATCACTGTACCGGTAGCTTGGAAGAACACGAACATCATCCTGATCCATTAGAAAGGTGACATGAAGGACTTGAAAAATTACAGGCCGATCAGCTTCCAGCCAGTCATGTACAAGGTAGTTGCCAAGGTAATAGCTAACAGAATTTCTGCAACTTTAGACTTCAGTCAACGTAAAGAAAAAGCAAGCCTCCGTAAAGGCTATTCATCAATGAACCATATTCACACAATCAATAAGGTGATAGACAAGTGTGCTGGGTATACTGAACCCTTATATAGAGCCTTCACAGATTATGAGAAAGCATTTGACTCGGTCGATGAGCATTATGTAAGAATACTAGAGTATATCTACAATGGGTCCAGAGCTACCATCATCATCCATAAAGAGAGCAGTGAAATACCTATAAGTAAGGGTGTCAGACAAGGAGACACAATCTCTCCAATGTTATTCACAGCATGTTTACAAGTATTCAGAACGTTGGATTGGGAACTGGTGGGAGTAAGGGTTAATGGAGAATACCTCAGTACCCCAGATTTGCTGATGACGTTGCCGTGCTAAGTAACTCGGAGGACGAATTGCAAAGCATGCTTTCCGCACTGGACAAACAGAGTAGAACCGTGGGCCTGAAAATTAATATGCAGAAAACCAAAGTAATGATCAATAACCTCGGGATAGCGGTGCGGTTTGAGATAGGTGGCGAGGCAGTGCAAGTGGTAAGCGAATATATCTACTGAGGCAGTGTTGTGACCCCAGATCACAACCATGAGGTAGAGATAATTAGAAGGATAAGAATGGGGTGGAGTGCATATGGCAGACATTCTCAGATAATGAATGACCGCCTACCATTGTTCATGAAGAAGAAAGTGTGTGACTGCTGCATCTTACCGGTTTTAAACTACGTGGCAGAAACGTAGACGCTCACTAAGAGGGTTCAACCTAAACTGAGAACGACTCAGCGGGTGAATGGAGAGCAACAAGATAAGTGTAACATTAAGAGACAAGAAGGGAGCGGAGTGGGCCAAAAACAAACGTGTGTTAAGGTAGGTCGACACCTTCAAAAACGCATTTTTTGAAAAAAAATGACTTTTTTTAAATTTTGCAATTTCAACATCTTTGTCTATTGAAGAATATTTAGAAAAAAAGTTGTGCTGTTATCTTAATCGGTTCAAAAGTTATGACCATTTTTCAACCCCGCCGAGACGCATCCGAAACCGAAACTGAAGGTTTCCGATTACGCAGTATCTGTCATGTCGTCCTAAATGTTTCTTCGTATATACGTTACATAATGCCAATTCATTTAGCTACATTCTAAGCTTTTGGACACATTTCGGGATATTGTACATTTGATTTATTTCAAAATTTTCACTAAGGGGCAATGGGTGGCACACTCGTGTTCACGTTGCGCGCATTTGCATTGCCTTGCGTTCGTGTCTGGTTGTCCGTGCTTTTTCGTATGCCGCTTTAACCTCACGGATTTAGTTCTAGCCTCGCAAGGAGACCATTATAGTACTTAATAGTCTGCAGTTACAGTTATAGTACGAGGACGGCGTGCCTGACCAGTGACTGTCACCCTAAGACGAAGGCTGCATGTGAGTCAACTGTAAGACACGAAACAGGCAAAACAAATGTGTGCGCCTCAGCTCGGCCAAACGGAGATCGTGCCGGTTGCAAGGAGGGTGCAAGCTATCAGCCTGGCGGATTTTAGGCGCATTGACTGTTTCTTATAATACGTACAATAGGTCTGAACCTTCAAAGCCATTTTTCTCAAAACTTGATTTTTTGCAACCATTAGTTACGCGAACAGTGATAACTTTGCTTCTAGAAATTATTTTCTTACGAAACTTTGTGTGCTGTTTATTTATATATAGAGCTATGCAATCAAGCAGAATGACTGAAAACTATTGGTAACTTTTTATATTATGGCCAGTTGTGTGAAACCCAAACAAGCCGGATATCAAATTTTTGAGTCTTTTTATGATTACGCAACTTAGCTTAAAGATGTGATATTCGTGGAGGTTAGTTGCACAGGTTATTGTCTTCATTATGTTCCTGCCAAGTCGTGGTTGAATCGAACCAACCGTTTTGTACTTATGACTGTTCGCGCTACATGCACATTTTGGCGCATTTTAATTTATATAAATTTTTTGCTCGACATTTTTAGCAATTTTATCTATTTAAAGTTTCTAACTGTATAAGCTTTACAAGCCAAAAATATAATTGTAACGTTTGGGCTACACCTGTCAATTTTTTTTTCGAAGGTGTCGACCTACCTTAAGGACATCTTAGTAGAAATTAGGAAGAAGAAATGGACGTGGGCAAGGCATGTAGTCCGAAGGCAAGATAGCCGTTGGCCATTAAGGGTAACAGAGTGGATTCCTAGGGAACGCAAGTGTTGCAGGGGGCGGCAGCAAGATAAATGATCAAAAGAAATCAAAAAGTTTGCGAGCGAGGACCAATTGGTCGCAGTTGGCCGAGGACTGGGGTAATTGCAGTTTAAGGTGAGAGGCCGTGGCCCTGCAGTGGGCGTAGATAAGCTGGTGATGATCGCGAAAAGAGAGAGAGTGCTCCTGGAGAGCCGTGCTGCGCATGAGTGAGAAGCATTCGATTGAATTAGACTGGATTATATTGAAGTTGGATATAGATTGCATTGGATTGGAGCGAAAAAGATTTGGACGGGTTGTATTGCATTGGAAATTATTTTAGCCGCACTTAGCACTGTCACGGGTGATTTATGGTAATAACGATTCCTAGTGCTTCGCCCACTTCTCATAATTCACTTCATGGAGATGCGTGAATTTTTTTATCAGCTTACACATTTTACGCCGTGTCTGCTTCGCTCATTGTTACTTTTCTTTTATAAGCATTGCGCCTTTATATTCTTGCTGCCTTCTCACTACGCCGGAAAACATCCCTAAAATTTCATTCAGAAAAACTGACTCTCAAAATGATTGGCCCAACTCATCGAAGAGTACCTTTGCTGAAATCACATCTCCGAAACTACTCATTCTAGCGAGCAGGTTTGAGCCTATACGGTATTAAATTTTGCTACTTTCGCGTTACTCACCTTCGTTTGTCACATTGTTGAATCTTCCGGGGCGTATGTGTGAGTTATTCTCATTTCCCTCATTGAAAGTTCGCTGCAATTAAAGCTATCATATTA
Organism: Haemaphysalis longicornis; assembly: GCF_048455015.1. Lineage (NCBI taxonomy): Eukaryota > Metazoa > Arthropoda > Arachnida > Ixodida > Ixodidae > Haemaphysalis > Haemaphysalis longicornis. Next base: position 34,595,126 of record NW_027526385.1, on the reverse strand, counting down.
CGGGCAGCCATGCTCCAGCCTGCCTTTTATGATTCCACCATTATATTTTGGCGCTTTATAATCCGGGAGGTGACGGCCTCTAACGAAGAAGACCATCACCGTCCCACCCGCCTTTAGGTGCAAAGGATTTCGTTGTTTTGGCCGCTATTTAATCTTTCCATCACCGTCGTCAGCCGGATGTTGCCATGGCTCGCCCTAACCGTCTACCAACAATCGACCGTAGCTTTACTATAGTAGCTTATGCCGACAGCAACGAATGCTTCACAGCGCAGTTACGGGACAGGCCAAGGCACCAAATGATCTTGTCGAAGGTGCTTCACAGCATCCGGAAGAGCTTCAAGACGCCACTGACCAGCTTGAAATCAAGGCAGCCATACTTGTAAGAAATAGACAAGAGAATTATGGAGCTTCGTTACTGTGATGAAGTTGAGCAACGTTGCTTCGGCACTTTGGCGTACCCAGGAACTGATTGTCGTGCCCACAACGGGATGTGATATGCTCTGATGGCACCGAAGGCGCTTGGCATGACAGTCAAGACGAAAGGCACTACAGGCAAATCCAACTGCCCTAGCCCATTGACCATCCTGTCTAACAGCATTCTCCCGGCAACCAATGTAGGCGACCCCTCTCACGTCCGCTCGCGTTCGGCCTCGTAAGTTAACCTACAGATGTTGCAGGTTACCACATTTAACAGTAATCCACGTGGGTTACAGAGGCTTGGAGGACATTTTGAGGCGACAACAAACGATCAAACTCATTTGTGCATCATTGAGTAGCCAGATATATTGACGTTCGCGTCTATCACGCCGACTATATCGACATCCTATATCGACATCCACTGACGTTTTGTAACAAATAGCTCGTTTCTGGCACTACATCGCTCTAGATAATGTATAGGAAGGCAACCTAACCTAAACATAACATAACCTGATTTACGCTCATAAAAAAATAATTTGAAACACAAAAAGTAACTTAACCCATAAAAATCATAGCTTTATTCAGAGATGAAAAAACAACCTAGGCAAAAGCCGGCCTCGAACCACCATCCTTGGGATCACTAAGCTAACACGGATCCTCTACAACACGACTTTTTGTTTCTTTAGTGCATGGAAATTTTATAAAAGTTCAGAAGGCAAGACACTTAACACACAATATAAACACTAATAGACAGCAAAGCGCAAGGACATCAGTCGAACGGAGATCAAAACTCAGGCAAGCAAACGGACGCATTCAAAAGAGGCCGCCTCTCTGGTAGATCACTCTGCGAAGCATAAATGCTGAGCCCCAACGCCGCTTGTTCCCGAAAAATGTACTTGGTCGGCCTAGGGGGTTCCGCATGCCGATCAGTCATGCGGCACTTCCACAAGCTAAACAATCCTAGGAGAACGAAAACGTGGCATCCGATTAACATCTGAAGATGCTAATTGGGTGCCATACACCACAACGACAGACGCTTGGGCCGGTGCTAGCCTCGTCTTTAATATTCCAAGGTCGTCGGACGACCCTGTAGACACTGGGTTAAAATAAATTGAATATTCAAACATCCCGCATTACTCCGCCCAACGACGGCGATAGTTGAACACAAAGCTTCCTCGTGATAAACTGTTGGGTTGGCCAATCCCACACAGCGAGTATGTGCTATATTGGAGGTACGCTCACTTTTCTGGAATGCCCACAACAACGCTTGCGTGTGCCTTGTGCAATTGCAATTCGGAATTTTGCAAAGGGACGGATCTCATCCGAGACCATGAGAATTCTGGTCGGCTTCAAATACCAGAGAAAGGCCTAAATCATATGGGTGGCGGAACACACTTCTCTTCGCGGTAACGAGAACGCTCACGACGCGGCTCGAGGTTTGGCTAACAGAGCCGATCACGTCGAGGTAACAACTGATCACTTCCCGCGAGCTGGGATGGTGAGGGACCGCATGGTGTCATACAGACATAATTAATCATTACAGATTCCAACGGCATAAGTATCCTCCTGGTCACAGTACTGTCAACAAATGGGAGTATGTAGCACGACACCTCTTGCAGACAAATACATTCCCCAATCCGGTCATGACAGTCATTGTTAACCGTGGCTCTACACGAGCGAATGTAAGCTATGTACGGGCAGGGCAGACCTACCCCGTATTATATGGGAATGTCCCCAGGAGAAGAATTCGTTAGGTGGTTCATTGTTAATAAAGATCGAGGAGCAGTGAGAGACTGTGCTGCGCAGCTCCGACCCGGACGTACAGATCCGGGCTGTCTAGATGGCCGAACACGCCGCCGGAGCCAGAGTACTTCTGGCCGCCGTCCGAAGGGGGTGAAGAGGCCCCGCCTTCTTTGCTTCAAAACCATGTTTGACAAATAAATATTGTTTCTCTATCTCGCGCGTGCTCTTGCCCTCGTCAGTTGGCGTGAGTTCGCCACTGAACTGGGGAGGAAATGATGCAAAGTTCCAAATAAAGACGCCGAGTCCACGAAGCCGATTGCCACGGTTTCTAGCGCGTGCTAACGGGGTTCCCTTTGTGAGACATAGAAAATCCTGAGGAAAAACAAACCGAGCCTGCCAGTCATAGAGATCTTTGAGCGGCAAGTTCTGAAATACATATGAGGTTCAACAGCTGATTCTCTGACGAAAAGAGAGGGGCCGCCAGCCCTGGCGTTTCACCGGCCTTGCACCCCTTGCGCAAACGGCGACAATTCGTTCTTTTGTATACCTGTCTTCATATGAAAGAGAAAGGGAAGTTGCCGTTTCAGAATAAAGTGGCGGATATGATCAAATATGCTATTGTTGTTGCAGAACGTGGTAGGTTTTTATTTGGCCAATTTGGCCGGAGTATACGAAGGGCGTATGCGAATTACTGCAATCAATAAACGTCTCTTCTCCAGGCCCGCAGGCCTCCCATTTTGCCACAGGCGGCTGCATATCGCAGCGTGTGCATGGACGGTTCACGAGGAAGTACTTTCGAAATTAAAATTTCCCTTTTCCAACAGCTGATGACTCCCATTGTAACTTCGGTTCCGCACACTGTTTTATGGTTTCTTTTTTGTTATCGCCAAACCCCAGGAAGAAAACCACATCAACTTCGTGGTTTATTAGGAGGACTTGGTTACCGCGAACCTACATTTTTTCATAGGAATCGCCTCTCCGCCGTCAAAAGTTTTGTTCCTAACGCTTGAAAACTCCTCTTCAATAAATTAAATCCTGCTGTTTTTGCCATCCATCGCGAAGGCGATACCAGGCGCTTCACCTGTTTCGTGTAATGGTAGCTAACATAATTTTTTGGAGATGTCCATTATTTCAGGTTCACATCGCTATGATTGGTTGATAGTCAGCTTAAAAAGCTTTTTAGGAAATTGGATTTGAGGACGCAATGTCTCGTTCAGGGTCTGGTCTCTCATAATTAGCAACAATACTGAATTGAAAAACCCTTTGATAAAGAGCGAAAATATGTTGTATCAACTCAATAGCTTTCTTAGATGCTAGCAGCGCAATCTGCACTACCTTCTCAACACGGCGTTCGCGGACTACTACTAGCTAGCAGTTTGAAGACATTCCGCCTAATGCGTTTGATGCGATATCGTCTATTCGATCTGCTAATACATTTGGCATGAAATGCAACGCAGCCACTGTGCCCTATTGAAGGAGAGAAGTTATTTAGCCGCTGTGCGCGAACACGGAGAAGTGTTCTCATTTTGTGGCTCTGAACTAGATTTATCGTCCCAAGAAAATATTTTTGCGGCTTTTATACCGCTACCATACTATTCAGTGACCTCCTTGTCTGAACTAGAATGAACCTATATCTGCATACGTAAAGCAAAATTTGTTTTTATAGAAAAACATTTACCCGATTTCGTGCAGTTATATTTTATGGAGGTATAAAAGGTATTCAAAACTTCTGCAGAAAAATAAATCTATGAAAACTCAAATAAATTGCTCTCACAAAAGGGTGAAACACAGGGTATTTCCTTTGTGGGCTTGGTATTTCCCGCAAATGTCCAGGACACTAATACATTGCAGAAAGGCATCACTAGACAGAATGCTGTCGGGTAAGTCACCATTTTTCAAATGAGGTATCCTCAGTGGTAGATGCGAACTAGAAATTAAACCTGTCGAAACAACTGCATCACTTTCACTCGCAAAAGGGTACATTCTTATTTTCGCAAAATATGCAGCACACCACTTTAATAAGATACTCGGTTTACAATTCCAAGCGAAGGGGAGCTTGTACACATCGTGATGTGGCTTTAATTGGCAACTACCCTATTCGCACAGTTGGAATGCGCCCCGGATTGTAGCAGGCAGGTACGTTTACGTAAAAAATTGAAGACAGACAGACAAACAAGAAACTTTTAGTTTTTCTTCGAAGGAACTACATTGGGGTTGTAGTTGCGGGCCGGTCCCACCTAGGGACAGGAATTCCGTGGCCCTCCGCCCTTTTGTACACCCTCTGGACGGCCAGAAGTTGGAAAGGGGGTCGTCGCTTGTGAGGGCTGCCTCCAAGTCTTATTTGTACTTAAACACAGCGTCACGCATTGCAAATCATTTCCAGAGCATGTGATCTAATGAGCAACACGCCTTTCCGCAGTCCGGACAGTGCGGGCACAAAATGCCTAAACCTGCCCCGTGTAGGGAAGGGCCCCGTCTGGAGCATTCGTAAGGCCGGCGACTCATACCGAGTAAGCTTAGGATGACAAGGTAGGTAGATCCCCCTAGAGGGGCGATAGTAAGTTACGACCTCGTGAAATCTTAGAAGCGTATCTGTGAACCTCTCGAAAAAGAAGAATAAAATTTGTTTGCGTTAAGACTCTGGATACACGGTGATGGGGGCCTTCTCAGACCAGAAGTGCCTGGACGGTCGCTGCCTGGCGGTCCCTTTCTACCAGCCGCAGTGGATCGGCGTTGTCCGGGCTACCCAGCATGCCTTCCGTCTAGTCATATTTGGAGGAGGGTATGGGTGGAAAGGGTGACGTCTGGGAGCACGAAAACAAATGATTAACGCCGATTCAACCGGGCAGATGTAAAACAAAAGACACCATGTTCTGGAAGAAGACATTTATTTGACGCACGCAACTGCTGCACAAGTATAGCTTGTGATCCATAACCTTGCTTATCCAGCTCCTGCCGGTAATAAATCTCTAGCGGGGAACACTAAAAGTTGTTGCGAGAACAAGTGTTATTTCCCCTCCATAATTTTAGAAGTGATGGGCCGTTGGTTAATTCTTAGCAAGTTTAAAAACTCTACCAGGGGCCATTGGGGCTATTGAAAATGACGTTCCTCATGACCACTGAAGCATTAAATTAAGCAGTGACTAGACTGTCTTTACAACGACATACAATGATGTCCACGAAACGCCGAGTGAACGTCATGCATATGCGGAACAGATCCCCTCGCTGTCGGCAGTAAAATTACCTTGAACCTAAAGGAAGCGTCATAGTGGAACCTAGGTTCTCTGTAGCCATAACTACTAAAACGATGATTTCATTTCACCAGCACAATTACGTAGAAAAGCTGGCTGAGGTACGCCGGTTGAGAAATGAGTGAACCAAAATTTACTCCCGTGATCTCGGAGAATTGTTTTGGATTGGATTGAGTTGAATTTTGATAGGAGTTTGTGTACATGGCAATGCTGGTAGACTCTTTGATGTCTATTTTAATTTTTAACCTGTTTGTAACGCGCACAGACGTTTACCGGCTGTTTTTAATAAAAATTACACCATCTTCTCGTGGGGAACCCTGATGAGGATGCGAAGCATTATGGGGGTTCCATGTGGTTCCATTGTGCTGCCGTACTGTTGAGTGATCTGGTGTTTAGTAGCACCAGAGAGAATTCCGCGTCTGGGTCCACACCGGTGGCAAAGGCACGCAAGTACTGTTGTGTGACAGTGAGTAGGCGGTGGTTTTCGAGGCGCCGAAACTCGTCAATCATGTTCTTGTCGATGTTGTCGTCTCTGTGGTAGAATCGGTAGTCTCCGTCAGCGTTGGTGAGGTAAAGGTTGTGGACGTTGGTGCACCGTCTGAGAGCAACGTACACGCACTCCTCTTTGAAGCTTTTTCTGGTTCTCCTTCTTCTGCAGGGGTTCCGCTACGGAAAGATGATGACGGTGGTGGAACCCGAAGCTATCTCGTGATAGTTTTTTGGTTCACCAATCCCTAGGGGAATCCTGCCACAATCATCATCAGAGGCGCTGCGGACGGTGCGTGGAGAACGTGCGGACGGGGCGCGGAGAGCAAGAGATGCTCCGCATCTAAAATATGAAGGAAGCTCACACTAAAGCATAAGACTTCGACTTAGCTAAGATGCACGCAACCTTCACGACCATTGTGGGGGTTAAGGTCGACTATTGCAGCCAATCTGCTTCGTCTTCGCTGCCGCAACGAGCTTTACTCCACCATTGTTGGTACAAGTGCGACCATCCTTCATTTTCTGGAATTAATCATCTTTGGACATCACCTTGGAAAGTCTTTCGAAATGAAGTGTCTTTCTCGTTTCGAGCAAGGGTGTCCACGATTAGAGCTAACGCTGGAGTCTTTCTCGTTTCTTGCAAGTGTTGCAAAGATTACTGCAAACGGTGCAGTTTTTTTGCCAGTCTTGGCAAATCTCCCTAAGTGGGTTTATATGGCTTGACAAACGTGCAGAGGGGAATTTGGGCAGTCGCTGCGTGGCATGCACACATGAGCACTAGACATTTTCTTTGTTTTTTTAGGTACCGGGCGATCTCCGCGTCACACGCACTCCCATGCATTCAATATTTTCTAGGTATTTTTAAAGGCGGAAGAAAAAATAACGATTTTCAAAACAGCTACGCTGCTAAAAATGATTTGCGTTAAAACAGTGCTACCTCGGTACGTTTCTATTCACATCTCACTGCATCTTAGAATTTTAAAGAATATTGACCTTACAGAGTGCGCACCAGGAAAGTGACCGTTCCCATTTCTTCGGTTGACCTCGCGCTGAATCAATCACACAAAGTAATATTGAGTGGGGCGATTATGCAGCACTCGTGCAGTTTACCCCTACAGATGGAAAGAACAAAGTTATTTTTATCATTCAATGCATGTACCGCAGCTCTGATAATGGCAAGTCTTTTTCTACAGATCACTAATGCGCTGGATTTAAATTCCGGGTGATGTATTTTACCATGTCGTATTTTTACTGCTAATCAGTATATGTCTAACCCCCATGTTTTCATTCCGGTGTCATCGATTTACCCGGCGCCGCTCCGGGGTTTCTCCTCACCACCGCTGACACCTCTTTCACAAATATGTTCTCCCTCGCCTCCACGAATTCCCCTTTGGCGAGTTGCGCAGTCGGCAGCGAACGGGGGTATGCGGTTATCAGATGACTGCGAAAAATAAACAGAAGCACGGATAGGCGTAAAAAAAGCACTGACGATTACTACACTCCTAATATGAAATTTGTGCGCAGCGCGAGCTGCAGTCTTCTCGGTCACGGCGCATTTCTGCTTCGTCTCAGGAAGTGTTTACGTAATCAGCGAACGCCCGGAGGTGTGCACTACTATTCTGCTACCTCGCAGCACACCACCGCCCACGGCCAGCATATTGCCAATCGTGTTTGAACCTCCCGCACAACGGTCACGTGGTTCGGATTAGCCCGTACAAGGGAGTAGCGAGCATGTTGTCGCATTCCGTGTTTGAACCTCCCGCGCAAACGTCACGTCGTTTGGATTAGCAGAGCATGGAACAGCGTCAGGGGATAGTGTCAAGGGGAGGGCGCTCCTTGGTGGCGACATATCAAACATGTGTGAGGGAAAGGCAGTGAGAGAGATGAGGCCGTAGCCGCACGTGTTGGTCTCCGCTTCACCCTTCCGTGGACGCTCATTTCCGTTTTATTTTTTTCGTCGCAGCGGCGTTCGGTCACTCAGTTACGCGAACATAAACAGACACCGCTCCCGCGAAGCCCAGGTTAAGGCTGCTAAAGAGCTGCCCCCTAAAACGACCGAAACCCGCCGTCGCCGTTTCCACACAAATTCACTTCGCCAAGTAGCTGCGAATCCCTTCAGGTAAAAGACAAACTTCCCTATTTCAAACACCGGCTTGAGCCCATATTTCTTTTTCAGCTTGGAAAGCCTTCCGAGCAACATTTTTGCAAGTGTCTCTCACGCCGAAGTATGCGCCATTAGTGGCTGCTGGTTTAAGCGTGCACGGTTGGCGGGTAGAAAAAGGGGGCGTGCACGCATAGATAGGCTTCATGCCACTACGAACTAGATGCAGATTTTGCTGGTGGGAGATTAGGATGTCAACATTACATGGCTCAATGCGGTTAGTCGGCTGTCCTTCTCAAACTCGTGGTTCGGTTGTGGGTTGGTGTGTTATACAGACATATAACGCACACAGTAAGATGAAAACGGACATCCAGATGTTTGTACACGAGAATAGAGCTCAATGGCCTGCAGGTTTTAAATCGTTATGGGACGGATGCATGCCGTTCGTTTGGGTGAAGAAGAGCAAGAGGCGAAACATTGGCCCCAAAACAAGCGCGAATGGGTGCAAAAACAACGAAACGCTGATTGCACGGCAGTTACCGTCTGAAGTTCAGCTCTTCGAGTAGCCGCGAATCCCTCCCAGATGAATGCAAATTGCCCGTTTGAAACGCCGGCGTTAGCCAATATCACTTTTTCAGAGGGGTTTCAGTTGATATTTTCGAAGGCGTCTGTAACTTTTAAGCACGTGCACATGACCGGTTGTCAGTTTATGTGTGCGCAGGTTTGTAGTGAAAAATAGTGGGAAGGAGGAGAGGCTTGCTTAAGCAGCTATAGGTTTCATGCCATACTGATAGATGGCATGTCCTTTATACTGGGCGAGATTTAAACGCGGACGATAAACGGCCCAATGTGAGCTGTCCGGAGTCCTTGGTGGTAGAGGGGATTGGGTTTGTGCGTTAGTTAGGCTATGCTCAGATTACCGACGCCAAACTTGTATCGTGATCTATGGACGTAAAATAGAGAATGTCACGCAGTTCGGTTGTCTGTGACGCGAAATGACGTCATTGTTTGGAGTTATTACGAGAGTTGCGGCACCAGTCTGACCCCGCCTTACCCAAACAGTAAGATGCTTACGACGGGGGAGGGACCCAGGTAGTTCCAAAGTTGTCTAGAAGGAGAAAGCTTGGATCAGTCAGAGCTTCCTTCTGCTACTTGGCTAGGAAATAGGCTCCACGCAAACTGCGATAAACGAGTTTTGCTTTGTGCACTCCGTGGGCTGCGTCCAGCTTTGCAGGTCATCCTTCTTCACAGTGTGGAAGGGAACTAATTTTTAACTGTGGTTGGAATTCCGGTTAAATTGCGAGACGATGTGTATTATAGGCCGAGGAGGTTTGGAATCCTACCGCCACCGTCTTTCACTTATTTCTTTTAACACAGCCTTAATCTTTTTATTGTTTTGGTGAAGCACAAGTATTTTGTGATACAGTTGACATTTCAAATAAAAAGGCTTGCATGTCGAATAGCGGTAATGTGTCACGCTTTTTCTGACATTTGGAATTTCTTGTGAGCGCTTCTACACTAGTCAGTAGCTTTATAGGCAGAACAGTGTCACATCATGATCTTTTGTAACCAATTATTCTGGAACACAACGCGAACGAGAACACCGCACTATTGTAACTTTTTCCATCGATGGCCAAACCGGAAATTAGGAGGGTCAGTTATCAAGATTGTAATACTGTCTGCAGTGGAAAGCAACACGTGAAGCACAAACCAGATCACCAGCTTTGTTTTTCACGAACCATGCATCTTGAGCGTCGCTAACAACATTTTGGCGTATGTCGTTTGCATTTTCCCTCGCCAGTTCAAAAAGGCGACATGGGTCTTTCTCCTACAACGACATGTTATTCAGAACTGTGAAACTGAAGTGCCACGCCCTTCCCACTCCCTCGAGTTTCCACGCCTAAATAAACGCGCGGGCTCAAATTTCTGCTAGGGATCCCACGGGACTGATAGGAATCCCGCTTTCTGCCACAATTTGGAGAGAGAATAGACCTGCAAGTAGACGCTGCGGTAGGTATAGGGGTTACAGGCCACCGAGGGGATCGATTCAGGGAGCAAGTCGATACTTTTAGGAGGGCTCCCCACTTTTGATTTTGATTTATCTTGTTTGCCCTGCTTTGTTGTAACACAATTATGACTGCGACGCTTCCTTAATTGTTCGCCTCTTGTGCCTGTGAGGCAGGTGGTTCCGAATGGTGCGGTGCTCATTAGTGGTCGATGAAGGCCGCCAATCGATGTAGGCGAGAAAAGGCCATCGAGCAGTGGCTTCTCTTCAAACATGTTTTGTCAAGCACTCCTTTGTATGTTGCTAATTGCTTTCGCCCATATATGGAACGGCTTTTTACGGCATTTTTGTTTCCCCTCTATCATGCAATTAAGAAACAGAAAAATTACAGAACCTGGCAGTATTTAAATGCTGAAATTACGGAAAAGAAGCAGATATACGTATTCTGTTTACTTCTTTATGTACGAAAGTAATCTGTTACCAATTTGTCGCCGTACCCCGCATAATTTCTACTTTGCAATTGGTAGTTTCTTGGGCGATAAGGAGCCGTATCCTCCCGTAACATTTGTTGTCTCGAATGCAGTCAGTATCTGAGCCAGTACCGACCACTTTTACTGCAAAAGTGTATGTCTAACACCCCCTCCCCCCCGCAGTTTTCATTCCGGTGTCATCGATTCACTCGGCGCCCTTCCGGGGCTCCTCCTCCCGACCGTTGGCACCTCTTTATCAACTATTTTCCTTCTCGCCTCCACCGATGCCCCCTTGTAAAGTTGCGCAGGTGGCAACTAACGGCGATATGCGGCTATCAGGTGATTGCGAAAAATAAATTGAAGCACGGATGGGCGTTAAAAATTGCACTGACGATTACAACAAATTGTGCGCAGCAGGAGCTGCAGTCTTCTTGGTCACGGTGCATTTATACTGCGTCTAAGAAAGTGTTTGCGTGATCACCGAACTTACGACGGCATGCGCTACTCCGCTGCTACCTTGCAGTGCACCGCCACCTCCGGCTAAGCATGTGGCAAATCGTGTTCGAATCTCCCGCGCAAATGGACCGTGGTTCGGATTAGCCCCGCGAAACGGAGCAGCGAGCATGTTGTTGCATATCGTGTTTGAACCTCCCGCAGAAACTTCAAGAAGGTTGGATTAGCGGACAAAGGAACAGCGTCTGGGGAAAGTGTAGGGGGAGGGCGCTCCTTAGTGGCGACACATTAAAAAAGTGTGAAAGGCAGTGAGATATATATAGGCCCCATCTAAATGACTGGTGGAGTTGCTTTTACAGTGTATAATAAATTTCCAATGCTGCAGTAGTGAAGTCCTTCAAAGGCACGAAGCACAGTGTGCTGCTTTCTGGTGAAAGCCTTATGTGTCATACACGAAAGCGCTCTTGAACGCCCTAGAAAAAGTTGGGCTGACAGTCACCGCAAAATAAGCGGGTGAAGAACGTACCAACATGACCACAAGACGTCTGGCAGTGTGAAGGAAGCATACTAGCTGTGTATGGGAGCCATGATCGAATGCCTTAGCCATTATTGAATTTGATAGGCCTACTTTTAGACACAAAAATAACAGAGTTAGGTTCAGAGGGGCACAATATTTGGCTTCGTGCAGAAAGACCAGGGACTGCATTCAAGCAGCGGCAATCCGAGCAGTACCACCCTTTCCCATCTATTAATGAACGCGGAGACAGGATCCCTGGTGTTTGCTTCGCCCGTCTCAGGCAATTAGGCAGGAGGATAGAAGAAGCCGTTGGTGTCCTCGAAGCATGTTGTCAAAGTTGTAAGTGACAGCAAAAGTATATTTCTTAACGCGAGAAGGCCATCGCACAATTTTCCCTCTCGGTTCTGTCGGCGAGGTCAGCCAGGAAAGTCTTGATAGTATATGGCAATAAAGACCTGCCATATGAGGGGACTGGAAATCAGTACCCAGTACCCACGAGCAAAACGCACCCCATCTGTAATAAAATATCTATGGCCGGATGAAGACAGAAGGCAGCCGCGGAAGTATAGGAACTGTTTCCCAACCTGGAACGGGCTGCACTAATCCTGTGGCCACTGGCATCGTTGTGTACAGTCATGGAGAATTCAAATTCGAACCGCGGAGCGACGGCTGAAAGTACCGGTGCCGACACCTGGCAGCGGCGGCCAATAAAGCACGGACATGCGCTGTTGAGATGGCAAGAGCGAGGCTGCGTGTCCCACGGCGATATGGTTACCTCTGCTCAATCGCATGCTTGCTTTGTCGCCATGCAGCAAGTGTGCTGCAAGCACTGAAAGTACTACCACCGCTGCATCTGAAGGTGTTGGTTGCGTTAAGAGCAATGCGGAGCGTAAATGCCTGCACCTGCGGGAAGTACTTGCGTGTTAACCGCGTGCATAATCTCGTAAGGCATACTGCTGAGCTCATCATGCTTTCTTGAAGAAAACCAGCGCACGGAAATGGAGACAAAATTAAATACATGCTCTCTAAATTTTGATGGTACTGCATGCAATGCTTTGCGTTCATGTTGTAGGACTTGGGAATTGAACAATGAACTGGCGTCCAAGAATACACCTTTGTTTAACGGAGTCATGGCGGAGTCATTTCGCGGGTTAGGTACTCGTAGCAAACAATATATATATAGCTCCAGAATTCGTCTCCCATATTATCGATAAATGCAAGCATTGGGTGGGCTGGAAAAATTTCTGGCAGAAATATAATATTCCAGAAATTAGTAAGATAGGCAGGTACATCTATACGAAGGCCAGTTGCCCTTGCACAACAATTTTGGCGCCGATTTGGTCGTGTTTTTTTTTGCGCAGGTGCCCCAGTGCTTGTAGAACGCGGGCAGTACTGAGCGTGGTTTGGGCGTGACCAAGGTTTATATGGCTTCTTGCTCAAATTACTGCACCCTATACCGAAAGCTATGTCGGCAATGTGGGTGCGGCACACACGGGGAACAAGTGCTTGTGTGAGCCGAGCCCACAGTTGCCGCAGATACCTCGCGCCGCATCGCTAACAATTGTTTTCCGCGCTCTTGCGGCAAGGTGACAAGGCAAGCAATCGAGCGGGCAGAGGGAAACATATCGCAGTGGTACACGCAGGCTCATTCCCGCTCTGTCAACTGCGCATGTCCATGCATCTTAGACGGATGCTGCAAGGTGACGCCTTTGGAACTTTTGGTCGTGCGCTCCGGGGTTCGTATTTGAATTGTCCATGGCTGTACTTCTGTAGACGCAGCAAGATCAAAAAGGACTTCGATTGAACAACGTGCCCAGATGAAAATAAGAATTACGAATAAAACCTGCTCAACACCTCATGAAAATGTCACATTTTCACCAGAGGGGGCTTGTGAGGACGGGCGATATTCGGAAAATTTAGGAAGAAGCGCCTAAAGTTAAGGCAAAGTTAAAGGAATCGCCACGCACGGCAGAAACCGTGCGTGGCGCTTACACCAAATACAGGGGGATGGTTGATTCTGCTAAGGAAGCCCTTCTCGCCACACAGAGTAGATTTGTTTTGTTAGCTTTTTTCGATTTTTCATAGCTTCGGGAGCCTTTGTGTATTCGGGTGACATATTCTACTCTCGAGATATCTCGTGCACGTGTCAGGTGGGATACATAAGGAAAATTGTTTCATTGCGGCTGGGTGCCTGGATAGCACGTCGCTACAGCACTTCGCTTGTGCTCTGTAGAGCCATGAGAAGAAATCACATGAACCCATTTGTTAAGTGCAGAGCACTTTAGAGGCCTCGCTTGTCGTTGTTGCTGGCTTGCTGTCACGATGCAGCCACCGCACTAACGCGGTGTAGCTGCGAAACGCACCCAAACAGGTGCTTCGAGTAGATAACCGCTTCTCCCTTGATTCAGCCTTCCGTTTAAGAGTTAGCAGTACACTTGAACAACCGCCGTATATTGTCGTTACTGTTCCAAACTCCTAAACCGGCGGCAGGTGTCATACATCTCCGCATTATTTAGAGCAAACAAATGGGCACATGCATTTTTGGCAACATCTGTTTAATTAACCTGCAGCTTCTGCATTCACTCGGTTAGGACTTGCAGACGACAGCAGCGCGCAAAACTTCTCTTCCTATACCTATATGTATGCAGATATAGGAAATGAGGGGGCTTTTAAGATCGTCACCAGATTGAAATAATACTTCGGAAAAGGTAGCGGCCTCAGACCTCTGCCAACGTTTTGACAGGGGGACTTGCGTTTTTCAAGGCATCAGGGTTCATCTCAGGCACACTCTTTTATAAATAGAGATTGAGTTGGAGAGCGAAGGGGCAAGTTGTTTAGACAGATGCTGGCGGGAGGAAAGCAGAGTGGGTCAACGACCGGTTGAAAGGAGTTATTGGAATAGGAAATGAGGGGCTCGTTGAAAATGAGACAGAAATAAGAATTGGCAGTCAAGAAGACCTCGGAAAATCAAGGGGAGGAGGTAGTTGGTGAAGAAAAAGAATTTGGAAAATAAGAAAGTGGAGAAAAAATGCCCGCCAGGTGGGATCCGAACCCACAACCTCCGGAATACATCCTCCCCTTTGCTTTCCGAGGTTTTCTTCACTGCCAATTCTTATTTCGGTCTTTATATATATATATATATATATATATGTATATATATATATATATATATATCTATATATATATATATATATATATATATATATATATATATATATATATATATATATATATATATATATGTGTGTGTATATATGTATACACATACATATATATAGATATGTATGTATCTATATATATATGTTGAGAGACATGTTGAGCACCCCACGGTTATGCGGAGGTCGTGGGTTCGATTACCGCTTTTGATCAAGGCGACTTTTTCTAGAGTTTGATTTTGTATCTCTGTATCTTACAAAGAATGAGAATCACCTCAGTCGGTGCTATAAAGCGCCTTCAAGTGGCCGAACAGCACTGACAATCAGCCTTTCATCTTTTCTGACGAAGGCAAGTCTCTTTGCTGAAACGTTGTCAAAAATTGTGGGTTCTACCTTTTTGGAGGTTGTCTTTATATGTGTGTATATCTATATATATATATATATATATATATATATATATATATATATATATTGTAATGTATCAAGAGAACCCCGCCCTTAGAGGGGTGGCATGAAAACCCCAGAAAACGAGGAAAAAGAACAATGTAACAGCCATTTGGAGTACGCAACAGGAGCGCGCCAATCAGCAAGCGCCAGCGCCGACGCACCGAGGAATCATGGGCAAAGGTGGCAGCGCACTGGTCGGCCAATCAGGGAAGGCCGCGCATGGGACAATTTGCGCATGGGACAAATTGCGCATTGACAA